>NC_058375.1:120721689-121037939 GCF_018350175.1 Felis catus
AACAGCAAACCTAATACTAATACATTTCCATTATTTCATTCACATAGTATTGCTTGATTTGTGAATTCATTAAACACAGTGGCCCACACGTGAGAAAAGAAATGGACACACAACGAGCATCTGTTGAAGATTAGTGTGCATGGATTTCTATTCCTTCTACTAGTCTATCTTGGGAAGTCATTGCCTTCTCTAATTCTTAATTTATGTACTTAAATAATGATAGGTGTAGGCCAGTGGTTCTCAACTGAGGCTTACAGTTGGGTTCTCAACTGGGGCAAAAGTCCTCACAGGACTTTTGAAATTTCAGACACAATTTTTGATTGCCACAATTGAGTGGTGAGGTGCTACTGGCATCTCGTGGGCAGAGACCAGGGATGCTGGTAAACACTGTAAAAGACACAGTATCACCCCCATGACAAAGGGTTATCTGGCTGGAAATGTCAATAGTACTGAAGTTGAGAAATCCTGGTTTTGGCAAAATTTGTTGATTCTTTTCTAAACTTCAATAATTTCTCTAGGATTCAAAGTATTCATTTCTTAAGAGAATATTATTATGTGCCTTGTGGTGACTTTGGCAGGAAGTAAGAAAAACTTGTAGATAATGGGGAAAAAAAGAAAAATTAATCTTATATAATAAGTCTGGTGATGGAGACAGTTGCCATGGCTGGTTAAATCAGCAGGGATTATGTCATCTTTCTTTCTTTTTAAATTTTTTTTAACATTTATTTATTATTGAAAGACAGAGAGAGACAGAGTGTGAGCAGGGGAGGGGCAGAGAGAGAGGGAGACACAGAATGTGAAGCAGGCTCCAGGCTCTGAGCTGTTAGCACAGAGCCGGATGCAGGGCTCGAACTCACAAACCGCAAGATTATGACCTGAGCCGAAGTCGGACACTTAACCAACCGAGACACTCAGGCACCCCTATTGATGGGGACATTTTTGAAGAGAAGTGAATTAAAAAGGCAGAGAGTGCATCCTCTGATTCTAGGGTGTAAATTACAATGACATGAAAAACGTAAGAAGAAAACATATACGAGGTGCCTCTTACACTGAAAAGAGTAGCTTGCATCTACACTGTTCATCCTGTACTTTTGGGATCTTTCACACTATAGCAGCGTCCAATTTTATAAAAATACCATACAGACGGTTTGTTTCAGAATATATATTTAAAAAAACCCATGAAATTCCTAAGCAGTCTATAATGTAAGCCACAGTGATTTTTCATTTTCCAGACTAGCCAAATTTTGTGATGCTAGAATCTAATTCCACATATTTAGTCCACTATGTTTTAATTTGTATCTCTAGTTGTATCGGTGTTCAGATTCTGCTTTACCAGCTAGGCTGAAAGCTTTTTGGGGGCAAGCATTTGAAGATAACGGTGGTCTCTCTTCCACCCATAATAGCAGGAAATATGGCAGGAACAGAAGTAAATAAGAAGGAACGGAATCAAGTAGAAATAACTCTCTTCCCGTGGCAGTGATAAGGCTGCTAATGAAACAAGTTTATGTCACTGAAGTCTGTGTATGTTTGGTATAGCAAATTTTAGTGGAATTAATATTAGCACTTTAGCTCGAGTTTTTAATTTTATTAGTAATGAACATGGTAATTAAAGAGGTAAAGTGAGGTGCTCCAAATCACACAGCTAATTGGATTGGGAGTGGAAACAAGATGCCAGAATGCAAATACCCAGCTCTAGATCAACTCAGATGCCAAACATGAAGACAAGCAAAGCTGAAGGTAGGACTTGGAGCTATTGATAGAACTCTTTCTGTAATTCTTCTCAACTCTTTGTGAATGCTGACAGATTACCTCTTTGGTCAGATCTTGCTTCTCAAGTCTGCCATAAACATTTTATTCAATATTTACATTGAGCATCACTGAACTAGAAACTGAACATTTCCAACTTAGTTGAGCGGACTCTTCTACTAAATATCTCCCTAGGGTTTCAGCCAGCAGTGAACTTCTAGAACATTCAATTTGGCCGAGTTAGAAGTTCTTAGCTATTGTCTTTTTCTTTCTTTCTTCCCTGCCCACCCCCCCTCCATTTTTGCAGAGGGAGGCTGGAGATCTATTTTAACATAATTATTTCTGACAGGCCAACTGTACCCAACAGGATGAAATTATAACCTTTTCAGTTAATTGTTGTGATTATCTACTTAGCATAATGTGCTTGCCTGTCACATTAAGGAGCTGCCTGCTGTGGGGATGCAGCTGGTAGTTAGGTATGAAGGATAAGCCTTAAGGTTTCATTAAAAACAAAAACCAAAAACCAAAAACCAAAAGAAAGCAGGTATGCTTTAGGGGATAGAACAGAAGAAGATGAGCACCTGGGTAACTGATCAATAAATTAAAGTTTTCTGCAAATGAATGAATGATTAGCCCTGCTCCTTGTCTGACTGTTTTCTACCTTAAAGGCCAGAAAGGCAATAGCGAATTGGGGATTTGGTGACACACAAAGAATCATTTTCCAAGGGAATACCACAAGGAGGCAGCTGTCTAGGTCAAGGCTGTGGATGAGGAGAGGCAAGCAGTTCCTGGGGAAATGTGATAGAACCTAGTAGAAAAAGTGGGTGATGGGCATTGAGGAGGGCACCTGTTGGGATGAGCACTGGGTGTTGTACGGAAACAATTTGACAACGAATTATATTTAAATAAATAAATAAATAAATAAATAATAACATTAAATTAAAAAAAAAGAAACTAGTAGAGAAAGGAAGTACCCCCAATAACATTTTCCTAATGGCAGGAGTGAAATGGTCTTGCAGCGCATGGGGTAAGAGCACAGAGCAGGGACAGGATCTGTGGAGAAGAGGACAAGCAGGAAAACTGGGAGAAGGGACCCTTTGGGACACTGTTTCCATCTCATCAATTTCTTCAGAGCACTCCTTTGTCTTTTATTTTGGTCCAGATACATTACTAAGCTGAAGGACAATCAGGACACTCATTATTAATTATTTTTTTTCATGAAGAGATAATAAGGTCCACATTACAATTTCAATTTCTATTAGCTAAGGACAAGGAGAATCAGGACTCTTGATTATATATAGGTCCAGGACCCGAAAATCTCATGTCTAAGGACTCTCTTGGTGTTTGCTGTGAGCGCCTGAGCTTTCATTTTATGGGTCCACCCTTGAAACTATAACCTTATTCTAATTGGCTTCAATATTATTCATAACTCAGAGATAATTAAAGTGTGTTCAAGACTTTAGAGAGGGCACCAAAAGTCAAACCCTTACTTAGGGATCCCTGATATATTGCTTCCATGGTGTCTGACCTCAGTAAAATGTCAGTATAATATCTTTTGGGCTTTGTAGCCTAATAACCTTGTCTGATTTCCTTAAAAAGAGTTGGTAAGTTTTGCCTTTCTCTCTTCTAAAATAAAGATGTTGGACTCGGGTGGCTCTCCATTGAGTACAGAACAGAGGAGGAAGTTAACATAATTTACAGGTGCCTAATACTTCCCACTTGAAGAAATTTCTTAAACACCATATCGAAGAGAGTGGCTTTATTCTATATGAAATATGGTGGGTACATTGGCACCTTTGCAGAGAGACATGACTAATCCATTCATAAGTACGTATTTATTGTTTGTTTGCTTTATACCAAACATCATGCTCTTCCTTTGATTGTATTTGTTTCCTAGGTCCATGTTCACATAACAAGAAATCAGGCTGAGGTTGTGGGCTGCATGTGTCTAACATATATTAATTTAATTCATTAATTCATCTGGGAGAATGAATGGTAATAAAGCTCAGTGGGACCATTAAGCTAATTTAGTCCTGGCAAACTGCTTTAAAAATGCCAACTTGGTTATAAGAGGCATTGGAAGCAAAGTGAGATTTGGTTGGGGGCCGTGAAGTCACGGTGATTGAGCACGTGAGTAATGGAACCAGCTTGGCTAGGTCTCTATCCCTGCTGCACCATTTGCTGCCTGGGTGACCTGGGGCAAATTCTTTAATCTCTTTATACCTCAGTTTCCTCATCATTGAGATTTGGGCCATCATAGTGCTTATCCATGGGATTGTTTGAGTTCAGTGATATAATACAAGTAAAATGCTCAGCAAAGTGTGTGGCCTGTATTAAGGTAAGTAATTTTTAAATTGCTGATTATAGAGTCTCATTTTGTATTCTCTAAGACTGTTTGCCCTTGAAAAAAGAAATTAGACATTTCCTTCTCCTTGGTGAGGGCTGGAGCTTTAGATCAGGAAAAAATTGGACTAAGTAGTTAACGGTAATTTTGACGTTGGGAGAAGTGAGTTATTATGACTACGTGATTTTGTCTTCCTAAAATTCTTTGAGGACTGTTCTTGTGTTGGATGGTGTTGTTCCTCAGCTCCATACGTGTCTTGCCGTAGACTATTTTCTGTCAGTGGAGCTAGAAGCCCTGGCGATAGGAATGGTGGCAACACCAGCATTTTAGCATCAAATGTCAGTGCTGTATATGAGATGGGGCTTGATCAGATTTTCAACACAGAAATGGATTGCATGAGAAGGTAAGACAGACTCCCTGGCAACCTCCTGCATGGAAGTCGCAGGTTACAGCGTTTACCGCATCATCCTGAAGCAGCTGGTTTTAAAGAATAACACGCTGGTTTTGATACCAGTTGGAACACAACACCTTGGGAGGTTGGGCTGTTTCCCTTAGGGGTGTGATATATGCTTTGAACCTGTGATGAATATGTCATGCTGTTTCCTTCACAGCCAGAATACCAAAGTCTGAAAGTCAAGAGTGGAAGCAAGAATGACTCATTTACTAATGTACTTAATACAAACATTTGCTTCCTGTCCCCACAGTTTTGGACTTTTCTGACTTAGGAGTTTTACTTCCCAGGAGAAAAGTTTCTAAGGATCACAGCACTATTTTCAATCAAATCGAAGTTGAGACTGCTACCTGGTTATTTTGAGCTCTTCATGGCATTGAACCTAGAAGCAAATCATGGGATTACTGTACAGGCTGCGGGGAGGGGGGTAGTTTTATTCTGATTATCAAATGGAAATAGAATGTTGCTATTAGGGGCAGGGAAAACTGAGAAACCCAAGGGAATCTCTGGGGTGCTTCTTAGCACTTCCATGCACAATGGTAACATTAATGGAAGATTACAGAAATCCAGTAAAAAAGCAGGGCCGATAAGTAATCAGTCTTCAAAAATAAATGTTTAGGTTAAATGCCAGATAAAGAGCATCAAACAGCAAGCTGGAGTATTGGGTAGGGCAAAGAGAAGGTGACATGAATCATTGATTACGGAAGTCACAAATATCAACTATGCTTTCATGGATAGTTACAGAAAAGAGGACTGTAGTGACTTCTATTTTCCTATAACCTTGCTATATGCATATTTTATATATTTTTCACTTTTTCTTCTCCATTTTTCCTACTACATTATGTAGGAAGCATTTCAATTGCTTCTTCAGGTAGTAGTATGTGTAAGTGGGCTCGTAGCTAAGTTAGAAATGGAATTAATATTATACTCTCCCTTATTTGATCTAATGTGTGGCCCTTTGGGGGGAACAAGTACATTTATGAGGTTAACTGCTTTTTGCTGTGTGCAAACCTGATGTCATTAAGGTTGTTGTTTGAAATATAATTATGGGAGGAGGGGAGGGTATGGAAATGAATTGCCAGGAGTGGACTGGGCCAAATGGTGTCTGTATTCGCTCAGCTCCATATGCACGCTTTTATACTCATCCTTTGCCTACCAGGGCTGGAAGAGGATAAAGCATGTCTCTCCAAACTCCCTTGCCAGCTGGCTTCCTGTCCTGTTCAGCCAATGGGACATACTAGAGTGAGATTACAAGGCAGGAGAACAGGAGAGCCATCTTCTTCTACTCTCTGGCAGCGTGGTCTAAAGTGTAAGTGTCACCACTGGCAGAAACGGTGGAGACGCAAGCATTGGTTACTGGCAGGTGTGTGCCTTGGCTCCAGATGAGGCATCTCAGACCAACCACAGGCTTTTCAATGGGACAATGATCACAGGCACAGGCTGGTGGCATACCTTTGTTTCTGCAGCCCTAAGGGAGGTAGCAGTCACCTTCAGCTATGAATTTGGGGATAAATTGACCTTTCCTTGTTACTCTTCCAGATCTTCCATCTCCCTTTAGCCAAAGTCTTGCATTAAACTCAATTTTTAAAAGGGCCTAGAACATCCCTTATTGGTATAGACTAATAGAGTTTCACAAAGACACTGGTATAAGTTGCTTACCCTTCCTTGATCCTCTGGATTGCCTAAGACTATTGCAGAACAAGGTCAAAGTGATAGAATGGGAGTGGGAGGGCATGGCACAGATTTAGCCCCAACCACTTTGGTGTTTGGTTTCTGTCTACTGGGTTCCAGACCTTTTCCCCCTTACTGCTTCTGCAGCCTGCAGAAGCAGAAACAAGCACCATCCACTTGGGAGATGGGCCACTAATTGAAAGCACTCACAACCAGTCCTATGGTGTCTCTGAAATCGTCTTTTAAGTTCTCTCTTTATCTCTGATTTGAAAGATGGAAGGATTGGATTCCACTTTTCTAGAAGCTTTCCCACATTGGTTTTTCAGAGAGAGGACTGGCAGATAAAATACAGAATGTCTAGTAACTTTGAATTTCAGATCCATATGACATGGGGCATACTCATAACTTAAAAATGTTATTGTTTGTGTGAAATTTAAATTCAGTCATCTGAGATATATATGCATATTGATACACATATATGGATATGCATACATATATGTGTATCTATATCTGTATATAATTTTCTCTTCTTTTGCTAAATCTGACAATCCTAGCCTAAGAATTTCAGTAAAGAGTTTCTCTAAGAGCTCCTCATGATATAACAGAATTGTATTATATGAGGCTTTATACTGTGTGGGTCTAAGAACAGTTTGAAGGTTTTTTCTCTTCAGCAGAGAGTGAGAGGTAATAGACTTCTCAAATTTCGTGGTTGTTTTCTTTTTCTTTTTTCCTAGATTTCTTCAGTCGTACAGTAGGGGATGACACCTAACACAGTAGGCCAATGGTTCTCAAGGTCCCTAACTGGTAAAGTCAGCATCACCTGGGAATTGGTTGGAAATGCAAATACTCAAACCCCATTTAGACCAGCTGAGTCAGAAACTCTGGGGCTGGGGCCCAGCAATCCATTCTAACATACCCTCCAGAAAATCCTAATGCAAGGTGGAATCTGAGAACCATGCATCAGTGTAGTCAAACATGGAGCCCGTGCAATGCTCCTTCCTATTCCTCTACCCATGTTGGAAGTTTTTACTTACGACTATATTATTTCCCACTCTCTCATCCTAGAATATCTCTCACATAGCTCTTTAGCCAGGCACTACTAATTTATTTCCCAATGTATTGTTAGTTTTAGAATATACTTCCAACTTCCCATCCCCAACTTCGGAATCTTAAGTAAAATGTATTTTTTTTCCTAGAATAATGCTTTATATTCTGAAATACCCTTGCTGATAGCCCACAATTTCTTCAGAGATGGATCAAAAAGGCCTGGGCTGAGAGTGAGTTAAAAGAGCCTCGTGTTTTAATGCTGGTTCTTGGTACCATAAATTTACACCTGAAAGCCTTGAAATTCATTAGCCAAAGGGTCTCTATAATGGTAAAATTTAAGACAGTGTGGAAGGTAAGTTAAATAAATTATCTTGGCAAGGAAAGATTTAACTGTGGCCTGCAAATCACATTGAAACAAGTAACAGTTTATTATGTCGATGCATAAATTGTGCTTTTGGTCTGTTGCCTTGGGAAAATCTGAGACATAAAATTCTTGTGGTAAATCCATTTGGGTTGATTTGGAGGTCCTGATAGAGACACTATCTGAATTCACGGAGAAGAAATCTCCTTTCCCCATAGCTAAACAATTCTTGAAATAAAGTCATTATAAATTACAGTGTGGCTTATTTACCATCAATATACACCCCCTTAATTAGGTGTTGAATGGATCAATTGCAAGACAGCACTGGGTCAGGTCAACGTTTGAGAAAGGATGATGAAAAGTTGCTTGGCAAGAGGCCAGTTCTAATGAATAAAATTGGTGCGATTTCTTTCTTACTACAGAGGCAGGATTCATGTTTCCAGGAGACACACTTTGCCTGGCTCAGGAGTGTTGGGCAGAGCATACACTTAAGAACTGGTCTCAAAAGGTAAGGACAACTAACCAACCTCATTGCTAATAAAAATATTCTAATTAAAATGAGATATCATCTTTAACCTATATTATTGGCAATTTTCTTAAACGAACAAAGGGTTTTGTGCTATCAGGGATGTGATGAGGTCTAAATGCTCAGATTTTTCTTACAGAAATGTTAACTCACGTGTTAATTAGGTTAATTTGATTATATACATCAGAAGTCTTTCAAATATTCCCTTTGACCCAGTAATTCAATTTATTGTAATTTGTCTTACATACACAACCAGAGATGCATAAATGTTTATGTACAAGAAGTTTTCTTGGAAATTTTTAAGATAGCAAAAATTTGGAAATAGCTAGCTTGATGTCTAACAATAAGATAATGACTAAATAAACTATGTGCTTATAGGGCAGAATCATTACATGACTGTTACATCCTTTTTATGTGAAATTCTTATGATGTAATGTGACATATAAAAGCAGGATAGAATACTGTACATATAAAAATTTAGTGTATAATGGGGAGCCTGGGTGGCTCAGTCGGTTGAGCGGCCGACTTCGGCTCAGGTCACGATCTCGAGGTCCGTGAGTTCGAGCCCCACATCGGGCCCCTGTGCTGACAGCTCAGAGCCCGGAGCCTGTTTCAGATTCTGTGTCTCCTTCTCTCTGACCTTCCCCCGTTCATGCTCTGTCTCTCTCTGTCTCAAAAATAGGTAAACGTTAAAAAAAATTAATAAAAAAAATTAGTGTATAATATAAATAAAAATATATTTATAATAAAGTGGAGGAGAATGAAACATGTCAAAATGCTTATAACCATTTTATCTAAATGATAGGCTCAACATCATCTTCCTAAATATATGCCACCTCTGTATTTTCTAAAATTTCTAAAATAATAATTTATTATGTTTTAAAATCAGAAATAAAATTATAGTATTTTATTTAAAAACTTTATTGACATTTCCCCAAGAATTCCATGACTAGGTCCAATAATTTATTTATTCATTATTTTACAAAACTAATATTTACTGAGTGCCCAGTAAGTGCTAAGAACAATAATATCCATGCAAACATACATATCCAGATACAAATTATCACAGGTATTATGAGAAGCATATTTAGGCCATGGTAAATAAAGGAATAGAGAGTGATGGGGTGGATATGTGTGTGTGATGAAGGAAGGCCTTTATTAAGAAACTAGAAGGAAATGGGAAAGCTGGCCATATAGCTATCTAAGGAAAGGATGTTCCAAGCAGAAAAAAAGAGCAGGTTATAAAAATCCTTGGGTTGAGAGTGTGTTAGGCATGTTCAAGGTAGACAATGAGGCCAATATGACTGGAGATAACTGAGAGAGGGAAAAAAGCAGTAAATGAAGCTGAAACCAGAGTATATAGGACGTTTTAGGCCATGAAAAAATTGGATTCTCCTCTGAGTGAGAATGAGAACCCATTGGGAAATTCTGAGCAGAGGGGTAACATGATCTGACTGGTTTCAAAAGGCTTACTCTAACTACAGTGTGAGTGAATAAGCAAGCTGTAGAGGGGACCAAATAGGAAGAAAGAAGACCAGTTAGGAGGCTTTCAATATAATTCATGTGAAGGATAATGCCGATTTTAACTAGGATGGCAGCAATGGAGGAAGTGAGAAATGATCAGATTGTGGGTGTAGTTGAAAATACAGCCAGTTACACTTTTTTGTACACTAGATATAAGGCACAAAAGCAAGGAGTCGGGATCATGCCATGAAAATTTTGGTCTGACCACCTTGAAGAACGGAATTGCCTTTACTGAGCTTGAGAATATGGTGGGAGGAACAGACCGATGGTTGGGGAGGGATGGACAGAGAATCAAGAATTTTGTTTTGGAGATGCTTAATGTAAGGTACCTGTGTGACATCCCAATGAGGATATACAGTAGAAGACACTGGATGCAAACATCAGAAGTGTATGGAGATCGTGTGACTGGAGACATGCTTGGTCATTGCGCTTCTACAAAGAACCCAAGTGTAGATTGAGAACACGTCTGAAGACTGAGTCTTAAGGCATCCTAATGCTAGAAGTTCAGCAGGTAAACAAGAATAGTCAAAGGACATTGTGTATCTGCAACCCATTTGAACCAGTTATCTAGGGTAGAGATTCCTGGATTTTAATGTACATATATGAATCACCTGATTTTCTTGTTAAAATGCAAATTCTGACAGAGTATGGGTGCTGTTTGTGATTTTGCATGAATAACAAGCTCCCACAAAATGCTTATTCTGCTGGCCGTTGGACAAGCAAGAACCTTGGAAAGAACGTGAAGTAAATTGTCCAGGGGAATATTTCTGTGTCCGTGAGAAGGTCTAAAGATTCCCCATAAAATTTGTGATCAAGATTTAAAGTGAGACTAATCAGTAAGACTGTGTGTTTTTCTAAGCCCTTGTCTCTATTTGGGTCCAGGTGTGGAGTAGGTGAAGATCAGGATTTAACCTGGGTTGCATTTTCCTAAATGTGTAGAAAGGAGGGGAGAAGGACAAATATACTGACAGACTGTGCAAAGGACTTTGAGATATAGTGATGGCGATATATACTATAGTGATATATATGATAGTGATATATAATGATGGACTGTGAGATATAAAAACAATAGGGAAAGAAATGAAGAAATGGAGGGTGAGTGATCAACAGTGAAAATGTGTAGAGTCAGGGGATGGGAGGTCCCAATGGGGTGGGAGAGTGTTAGAGTTGGGAGATGAGAGGGGTTGAGATGGAAAGATTGGAAGGTTTAATAGGATGAACAGCAAGCTTGAGAGTATGGAGGGATTATATTCAGAGTAATTTCAAGGTCTAGGTTATGACAATAGGGGAAATAGGTGGAGTGATGACAAAATCAAGTAACTGAGTGGCAGATATGGAGATAATCTGTGTGGAGATTAACATCACTGAGTATCAGAGAAAATTATGGGAAAGAGGGAGGTGAACCATCTACTAACATTCCAAAGAATCAAGGACAATGGTCAGACGGCTGCAATAAGGAAAGACACTGGGTAGGGGGGAATGAGAGTTGTTAGTGACATTCAGACATATTCCCTATTCCTCTCTTTCAAGTCGTTTGGTAGAAATACTCCCAAGAAGTTATGCCCATTCATATGAGTCACTTTGGTCCGTTAATAGGAACATGAGATGCTACCTCCGGAAGGTCATCTGCAAGAGCCAGTACATGAGTCTCCATGTCTCCTTATCGCTGCCATGATGAGTGACCAGATGCAGATTCTATCCACCAGGCTTCTAAATGACAGTGACATAGGCTCAAGTTTTCCACTGACCAGCGATGGATACGTTAGGTGAATGAGAAATAAATCTTGGTTGGTTTAAGCCAGTAAGATAATGGTTACTAGTGAATTATAATTAAGGCAATCTTAATTAATATACTTTATTGATAGTAAGGACTTCAAAGGAAATATTTTAGGCTTTGTGGGTTAAGAGCCAAAGTTAAGGATGGGGAACCTGGGTGGCACAGTTGACTGTTGACCTGACTTCAGCTCAGGTCATGATCTCACGGTCCATGAGTTTGAGCTTTGCATTGGGCTCTGTGCTGACAGCTCGGAGCCTGGAGCCTGCTTCGGATTCTGTGTCCCCCTCTTTCTCTGCCCTTCCCCCACTCGTTCTCTCTCTCTCAAAAATAAATAAACATTAAAAAATAAAAACAGGCAAAGTTAAGGATATTCTGTAGGTGTATATATAACCATTTAAAATCTAACCATTTAGAGGCGCCTGGGTGGCTCAATAGGTTAAGCATCAGACTTCAGGTCAGGACATGATCTCATGGTTTGTGAGTTTGAGCCCATCTCTCTGCCCTGCCCACCACCACTCTTGCATGCTCTCTCTCAAAGATAAAGAAACATTAAAAAAATTATAACTATATAATAACTACATATATATATATATATATATATATATATATATATATATGAGCCAGGAATATATACATCATCACCCACCAGTTCTCAGTGTTTGTTCTTTCCTATGTTTTGCTAAGAACTGCAGAATCATTAGCTCATTTTGGGTTAACCATAATCCCGTGAAACTGGTGGTATTATATCCACTGAGGAGAGTTGAAAAAACTATGACTTATAAAAATCTAACTCGGCCTCTGCCAGTTACTTTAAGGGTCATGGTCACCAACACAAATAGCATTCCCCTTTCCACATAATATCACACTGAAAAGTTATATGATGTTACTCTGGAATGCTTTTTCCCCTTTTCTAAATGTTCCTTGTGTTTTAATTTCCTTTGTTCAGAAGTGCCGGTGAGAAGAAAGGCAAGGAATATATTAGCTTGAAATAATATTAATCCTTGTGAGTATCGATGCACTGAAGTGCTCTTCTGTCCTGCCTTTTTCTGACCTGTGCTATGATCTCTTCCAAATTAGTTGGCACAGGGGCTGAAATGGATGCTCCTATGTTAGTTTGATTTTATAAAGTAGAGTACTTGAGGTTTTAAATATCAATGGACGGTTTGAGAAAAAGGGCACCGATCAAGTAGAGGTCTGTGACCTCTATTTCTTCCATCGATTTGAAGTCGGCTTTGTTTTCCTATAGGACTATAAAAAAATATTGAAACTAAAACAGAAACCTGCACTTGTATTGTAGCCAGATAGCGTGTTTGAGCTGCTTGATCTGTCTTGGAGAAAAGAAAGACCGACTGAATAATAGGAGAAGAATCTATCGAAGAGAAATGTTCAAGTCGATAATATGCGAGAGGATAACCACAATAGGATAGCATCTGTTAACATCTTGCTGTGTATTTATTTTACATGTGGTTTAAAAAACAATGGGGTAATGCTGTTCATATTCTTCCAGTTTCCTTATTTCTTTTAATTTGTGTGCATCTTTATCAAAATTTGATACAATTTCTTTACATAATGTTATATGGTGTGAGTGTAATTGAATCTATTTTTATGTCTGTCTACCTATATTTACTCATTGATATGTAGGCTACCTAAAATTTTCAAATTATGCAAAATAATAAGAGGTATATACCATTATGTCTTAGTATTTGCAGCCATCTGTGACTATTTTGTTAGAACAATTTCCTACGGATTGAATTTCTGATTAGATCTTAAAAGTCAATAATTTCTTCAAGACCCATGTAATCACCAAACCACAATTAAGAAAAGTAGGAAACTTTCCTCCAAATTTAAAGGAAAAATATCTTGGGGCGCCTGGGTGGCTCAGTCGGTTAAGCGTCCGACTTCAGGTCAGGTCACGATCTCGCGGTCCGCGAGTTTGAGCCCCGCGTCAGGCTCTGGGCTGATGGCTCAGAGCCTGGAGCCTGCTTCTGATCCTGTGTCTCCCTCTCTCTCTGCCCCTCCCCCACTCATGCTCTGTCTCTCTCTGTCTCAAAAATAAATAAACGTTAAAAAAAATTTTTTTTAAAGGAAAAATATCTTTTTATCTGGCTTCCATGGGGTTGGAGGTTAAGGGTGAGGTTGGAATGAAGCATGGAAATATGTGTATTTCCCAAGTAACAAACTATATTTTCTCAATTCTGACATTTTCTAAAAGTCACTGGTTAGAGTCATTATTGTAAACATTCAGCTTCTGGGGGCGCCAGGATGGCTCAGTTGGTTGAGCGTCCGACTTCAGCTCAGGTCATGATCTCATGGTTCGTGAGTTCGAGCCCCACGTTGGGCTCTCCAGGTCAGAGCCTGGAGCCTGCTTTGGATTCTGTGTCTCCCTCTCTCTATGCCCTTCCCCCATTCACACTCTGTCTCTCTCTCAAAAATTAATAAACATTAAAAAAATTAAACAGTCAGCTTCTTTATATTAGTCTAATTGTTCTGAGCATTCTGCATTTAGCACATTGTATACATACACATATGATACCTCAATAACTTGTCGAATGATGGTTCATCTGTATGGCAAGAGGGGCATTGGTATCTCCTGGATGTTTGGGTTTGCTATAATATTTTTACTGGAATAGTTTTATTAAATGATAATGTAACTAATTAGTGACAAATCTATTTCTAGACCCTCTCCAATCTACTGCTGCATTTTCTTAAATCCATTAGAGTTTTAGTCCCATAAACAAATCATCATCTTTTAAAATTAAATGGCTTCATGTGACAGGTAGTGGAAGTAATTTTGGTGAAATAAGTGTGTGTGGAAAGTGTCAGTTTTTTAAGTCACTGATGAAATACAGAAGCTATATGCAAATACTTTTTTTAACTGAGTTTTTAAAATCTCACTTTTATGCTGTAAAATGCAGCATATTTTAAATGTACTGAAGAAAGTGGCTCTTCAAAAAAAAGATATTCAATAATTCCTTTGTAAAGTACTCATTATGTTCTCTTAAATCTATTCTAGCACCAACAGTCTTTGAAATAAAGAAGTTCCAGATATAGAGGAGTCTGGCATTTTACAGATAGCTCTCTAGCAAGTGACAAGTCTGTACATCCTGTGATCCTATTCTAGAAGCCACTGGGAGAATCATTACATTTTCATTATGGGTATTTTCAGACTGATGGGATTTAATAAATCATAAGACTTGAAAGATGGACAAGTTAATAAGGTAATGAACATTTGTTTGAAAAGCTTTTACAGACTGTCCTCCAGGACTAAAAGTGAAGAGCAATCAAAAAGGTTGATCAAGAAGTCCTGAAGTTGATTAATTTATCTGTCCACCATTTTGGGGTCAGATGCCTATCATGGGACAGGACATGGGCAGACATTGCGTAAGTCATTAGACAGTAGAGCCGGAAAGGGCCTTCAAAACCATGGAGTTCGATTATCCCATTTTAAAATGATGAAGTTGGGAGGCCCAGGGACTTCCTATAGGACATTGGTGAGTTGTGACAGATCTGGAATTAGATTCTTGGTTGCTTGTTTCTCAAACCAGAGCTCTCTTCGCATGCTGACTTTGTTGTGAGACACATAGTCAGCCCTGCACTACCGCCCTTGTGCTCTCGCTGAAGGGCCATATTGAGTTGACCCCTCCTTGATGACATTTGAAGGGATAAGCGATATTAATGGCCTCTCTCTACACCCAGGTTCTACTCTGTGAAGGGATAGACTGCATTACTTATCCTCTTCTGTCTGCAATTCCCATTTTCTTTTTATCTCCCCGCAAGCCGATTTTTGGTAGGGGCATTTAATTTTCAGGCCCTGTCTGTGATTGAATCTATAGGTCTTTCCTTCCAGTACCTTTTCTTTTTGTCTGCTCCTACGCATTCTCTTTATCTTCATTGTCATTAGATATTTCATTTGCCGGACCCTTTTCTCATTTGTAACCTATCACTTGATTTTATTATTTTCTCTCAGTCTCAGGCTTGTTTTGAGTAATGTGTTTTTCTCACTGTCTGTCTCCCAGGGAAATAAAGAGGAAATACAAGACAGAGGAAGAAAACATCCTTTTTGTAAAGAGTGAAAAGCCAATCTCCTTTCGCCTGGCACTGTGTCTTCTCTTTCTTCACCTTCTTTATTTTTGCAAATCTTTTTTAGGGTAAGTGAAGAGTAATCTCCTGAATCTCAGAATACACCTGAATTCTCAGCCATTTCCCAGTTAGTAAAGAGCTCAATGTGCTCCTAGCCATTTAAAAAAAACACCATACAAGAAATTCGTCGAAGCATATCAAGAAATAAAATTAAGAGGAACTTGTATTAATTAATTTACCCCCTTTTATTGTCAATATCTTATTAAATATAAGACTGCAATGTAAAGTTTATCACATAACACATCAATTGCTATACTCAGAGCTATATTTTTAAATAACTTTTTAAAAATGTTTTATTCATTTTTGAGAGAGAGAGACAAAGACAGAGACAGAGACAGAGTGTGAGCAGGGAAGGGGCAGAGAGAGATGAAGATACAGAACTCTAGGCAGGCTCCAGTCTCTGAGTTGACATCAGAGCCCAACGTGGGGCTCGAACCTGCAGTCTGTGAGATCATGACCTGAAATGAAGTTGGACATTTAACCAACCGAGCCACCCAGGTGTCCCATAATAGAACTATCTTTTAAAGCAATCATATTTACAGACTGGCTGATTGTCTTGATATTTTGTTCCAGATATGTTTGGAAGTAATTTCTGACCATGCAGTAGAGTAGTTCCACTATATGATGGCATCTCATTTTCTGACTCTCAGTCCCCATCTGATCCAAATGGCCTTGTCCTGAAGGTGGTTTCTAGGTCACCTTAGAATGTTTACAAAAATCAAATATATACCTACAGAGGTGAGCAAACGCTTGTGATCAGTAATGGTCTGTAATTCAGTTTGTTGTAAATGATTGTTTCTAAGCTCTGAAGACACATGTTAACCTGTTCACGTGCCTTCACCTTGGCAGATATCTGTGGAACTGTGTCTTCAAGAAATAAATGCACACCATGCCCATCACCAGCTTAAGTTCTCTTCTTCTCCTTCTCCCCCTCCTCCTCCTCCTTCCTCTTCAATGTTTATTTATTTTGAGAGAGAGCATGAATGGGAGAGGGGCACAGAGAGAGGGAGAAAGATAATCCCAAGAAGATTCCGTGCTCAGCACAGTACCTGACACAGAACTCGATCTCACAAATTGTGAGATCATGACCTGAGCAGAAATCAAGAGTCAGACACTTAACAGACTGAACCACCCAGGTGTCCCTTAAGTGCACTTCTGACAATGGCATAAAATGGATGACAGTCTTTACTTATACTTTATTCCATTAATTTTTTGGGTGGAATAATGTCATCTTATGTATTTTACCTCTAAGGTTGCTTTTTGTAATGATTTGCAGAATTCCAAAAATAAATAGAACTTATTCCGAATTCATAAGGGTTGCCTCACAAAACATCACCACCTTGTCTTCAAACCCAACGTCAACAGGAGTCAGAGTCTGTCTCTCCTTCTGTCACTCATTCCACCCTCTGTCTCTTTACCCCTACATCCTGGGCTGCACCCTGGGCTGTTAAAGTGCTTCCCCATTAAGTTCATCCCTTAACACTACAGCCATACTGTTGCAAATGTAACCTACTCACATTGGTTACTTATACTGCACAACTTAGAAGAATCCTCGAATCCTCTTGTTTTCTCACATCTCATGTCCAGTCCATCAGTAAATTCTGTGGGCTCCACTGTCAGCCTCCTCCACCACAAACGCAGGGATGTGAACTATCACTATTTCTCACTTGGACTACCGAACTAGCCTTCCCACTAGATTCTCTGCACTTACCTCCTATTGTCAGTACAGGGGCCAGATAGAACCTTCAAGTGCATGATGCAGATGGTGCCAAGGTTTGTCTCCAGATTTGCCTGTGACTTCCCACAACGTTCAGAGGAAAAGTCCTTGCAATGGTTTGTGGGTCCCTCTATGACTTGCCTTCTCACCATTTCTCTCATCGTCTCTCTCACCACTGTTGCCGCCTCTGGATTGTCTGCTCTTTCTTAAACATGTCCAACATGGCCCTGCCTTAAATCCTTTCTGCATGTTATTTTCTCTGTCTGGGATGATCTTATTCCAAATGTCCACATGGCTGGCAGGCAGATTTTCCTTAGGAGCTGCTCAATCATCACCTTATCAATGAAGCCTTCACTGAGGTGACCACTTCCTGGAAACAGCACCCCCGCTCTGCTACATTCCCTGCTGTTTCTTACTTTCCTTTACCCCCCATAGCATTTATTATCCGAATATGCTTGTTTATTCATTTACTGTCTGTCTCCATGCCTTCTTGAAATTCCGTGAGAGCAAGGATTTTTGCTTAGCACATAGAGAAGTTTAATAAGTATTTGTTGAAAGAATAAATCGATGAAAAAAAGGAAAGATATCAGCAACGCGTCTAAGAATAAAGTCTTAGGCATAAAATATATGTAGGACCAAGTGGCTGTGTAATCATGGGAAAGAACTCTATTGCAAAAAGGGAACAATAACACTTATCTTACAGGCTGGTCATATGAATTGTCATTTTTTTTTAATTTTTTTTTTCAACGTTTATTTATTTTTGGGACAGAGAGAGACAGAGCATGAACGGGGGAGGGGCAGAGAGAGAGGGAGACACAGAATTGGAAACAGGCTCCAGGCTCTGAGCCATCAGCCCAGAGCCTGACACGGGGCTCGAACTCACGGACCGCGAGATCGTGACCTGGTTGAAGTCGGACGCTTAACCGACTGCGCCACCCAGGCGCCCCTGAATTAAGTCATTTATAGTGTGAAGAGTTTAAAAAAGATCCCATCGGTAATGAATACGCGCACAGAACTATGCTACTGCTGCTTCTCTTGCTGCGCCTTGAATTTACATCTTTGAGAATAACAGAGCAAGTTCAGTTGCCCACTGCCACTGGTCCTCCTTCCATTGTCCCAGGGTGTCTCAGTGGGTGAGCCACCTGCTCATCTGGGCCTATGAGGCAGTATTTGTTATCGCAAGGCTATTTCCGGATATTTTATCTTTGTGATGCACGCATCTCATTGTACTAAGACATTGATGAAAATCAACAATATATAGCTGCCATTATTGTTGGCTTTTTACTGTTGAAATCAAATCAGGGAATCAATAAAACTGAAAGAAAAGAAATCTTTACAATCCGCTTGAGGTTGACATCTTCAAGGAGAAACCTGAGTTTCTGGAATGAGGATATTTGCTATCATTGCCAGATGAGTAACTGCCTCTTCTGTTTTGCATTTTTCTTCCCAAAGGAAACACACAACAACCAAATGTATTTCGCAGCTCAAGTACACTTCACTACACCAGAGGACTCCCTTGTCAAAATAGGTCACTTCGATTGTTTGGGAGTGATCGTAACAAATGATATTGATAGATACAACTACCCCAGGCAGAGCCACCATTTGCTAGGTAGGTGCTAGCTCTGGGATGGGCATTGTTCCAGATTTTGATAAAACATTACATCAATAGACCTTCAGAGGAACCCAGTGAGTTAGATGTTATTTGTCATATTTTTTGGATGCAACACAAAAAAAGTGTGGTAAGATTAGTACAGCTGGCAAGTGGCAAGGTCTGGATTTTACATTGAACCTGCCTGGACAATATGGTCTGGGCTCTTGCTACAATCCCTCCCCATGAGGCGCTGAACCATTTGTAATACATGTCTGATTGTAGATGAATTTAAACTTTATTGAGTGCACGTACAGAGTCAGTGAATCAGGATCAGTGCTTCTCTTAGCCAGGTGCAAGAAATTTCTGGATCCCATTTGCCAGTCAAATCAGGCTTTGCCTTTGGATTAGTGGTTTGTCTAGATACTTTCTGTTGTGAATAAGTGTGTTCTTCAGAATCAGTGTCCTTTAAAAAAAACTGTGATAAAAATAATCTCCAAAATCTTAGTGGTTTACAGCAATAAACATTTATTTTTCCTCATGATGTGCATGTGGTTTGGTTGATTTAGGCAAGATTTGGTTGAGCTCTGCACTGCAGGCTTCTGGATGAGTTCAGGTTTATGCCTTCATGACCTGGGACATATTCTCCTCATGGTGGACATCAGAAATGCAAGAGAGAGAGAGCAGTGACACGTGATTCTTACACATCCTCAATCCAAAAATGGCTGCTATCAATCTGGCCAAAGCAAATCGTCTTCAGAGCCATAATCTCCACTGTGATGGAGACACTGAAAAGCCCTCCAAGGGTGTGGGTGTCTAATTCTAATAGATGGGGAGAATGAAGAAATGAGAATAATGTGGAAACAGTTTCTATGAACCAGGGTTCTCTCCAAAGCCCACTCTTGTGGCATGGCTTTATCTATTCAAAATGCAGGTGAGAGCATTATCTCATGGAAATTTAGTGAAGATAACATGAGATGTATAAGAAACAAAGGGGATCATTTCTGACATAGTAAACGGTCAATGATAGCCTTTAGTGCTGTTTTTCAAGTTGCACTTCTATTTTTATATTATTTAATTTTTCATGCCTCTTTGATTCATATGAAACAATATATTCTGATCACATGTTTTATCCTTAATAAAAATTATTAAAAAATACTTATTGAACTACTACTCTGGGTCAGTCTTGTCCATTGGTGATAAAATTTATCTGGTTTTCATTCACTTGTTTGTTTAGTTTCTGGGCATCTGCCTACTCGGATTCCCGGTATGTGATTTCTCCTCTAACTTGCCATGGGTAACTTCATTTCTGACCGCAGCTTTGCCTGTCTGTGTGAGGGGCTTTTGATGGCAGGTGATTAATTTTTGATCTTTACTAAATCTGTGATTTTTGATTATTCATGACTCGCTGGCTTTTGTAATTTTCCATTACTCTATCATTTAAACCCTTTTCAGTTGCAAGTCGAAGAAACCCCAGTGCAAACTGGCTTAAGCAAGGGGAGCTTACCTGAAGATTCCCAGGGTAAGGACAGGTCTCAGGAACAGTCTGTTGCAGAATTCACTTTCCTCTCTTCCGCTTCCTGGCATCTGTCTTGCTGACTCAACTCTGTGTTCCTTATTCTCGTTATTCATTATTCTCATTCAGAGACCATTTTCCCATTTTGGAAGCAAAAGCCCTCAGCAGCTCTATACTAAATATGAGTAGCTAAGTTACTCTTCTCTAGAAGCTTCTCTGTAAATTTCATTGCATATTATTGAATCCCTTGGGAAACAAGTTCATCACTGAACTGGAAACCATGGATTGGAAAAATACTCTGATTGGCTTCAGCCTGTGCAGCGTGCTCTCCTCCAGGAGGTGAGGGCTGACTCAGTCTCATCTGTGTTTGTGGGCTAAAAGTGGGGGAAATGTGGTTTACAAAAATCAGCCTCAGGAGGCAAAAACAGCAACTAAAACAAAAAAAGATTACTATATTTTCTGTATGTCTTTTCTTTATCATTTTTTAGGTATTAGGTCTAAACAGTGCTCACTAAAGTAAAACTTCAGCAAATAACAACTTATGTTTATCTGTACAGACAGAGATTCTAGGTTCTGATTTAGAGGTCCCTCTCTCTCTTCTCTGGCTATCCCAGTCTCCAACCGTCTATCTCTTTGGATGACTGAGATTAGCTACATGCACTTATTCTACCTAACAGTATCATTAGATTTTGTTTTGGGGGCTCTATGGACCCCAGTGTTAAATGAATAGTCTTCAATTTCTGCAAAAGTGTAAAATCTGACAATAAGTTATTTTTGACTGTTGGAACAAAAAAGATGAGGTTCCAGAACACTTGTTATTCCATGTCTGTTTCTCAGGTAGTTCACTGACCTTTCAGTATTTTATGGAAAATATCATCTTCCTCTATCCCCTGATCTTTTCCACTCTAATGAACTATTTAATATATTATGATCAACGTTTCAGTGTCTATTGCCGATTATGATGATACTAATGTGTGCAGTCTTTCACATTACTAAGCATTTCCTCACCTAATCTTTTATTTAAACCTTGTAAAACTTCTGGGAGGCAAGTATTTTTACCAATTAGAAATTGAGGCCATTTTAAAGTTGTAAAAAGTCATACAAGGACTACGAGGTTTAGGTTATCTGACCTCACATTGAATATCCTTTCCAATAGCGCTGCTCTATGATTTCAGAAACAAGACAGAACAAAACAATTCATCTCAGCTAGAAGCCTTGAGGAGAAGAAATAGAAGCTTATAGACATTTGGCAAAATCGTGATTTGTGAAATAGGAAACGTCCTCTCCACCCAAATTGTCAACAAGTTTCATCTTTGAAGTTGGTTTTATTGGGTCCAGGTCTATCTTCAGAGGACAGATATTTAATAAAACTACCTATTTCACAAAAGGCACAGATGCACTTATATTTTAGAAGTTTGAAAGGGTTATGTGGGTGTTCTAAATCAATTATTTCACATTCTTTGATTTTTAGATTCACCATTAATATACTGATAGAACAGTTGTACCTTAAGAATGTTACCATATATTAGAAATCATAGGCTCTGTAATTACATAATTCCTCTTGAAACATTATAGTGCTAGATAATATATTATTACAACCATATACTATTTAGTCTTGCTTGACTATACCAGAACCAGTAAATTATTTTTCATTACCACTCCTTTGGTTGCGGATGGAAATATTTCATCTGCTTCATTCTTACTGGTCTATAGAATCAAGAAATGTAAGTGCTTTTGTACATGTAAGACCATAGAATCTTTTTTGTCTAAAGGATTACTTATTCTTTCTGGAAAATTGCTGTAAATAACTTCTAATTCCTGACTTAATCATACCACTATTCATTGGGAAATGACTTTGCATATCACTAAGTTATTCTAAACTTACAATGAAATTTTTCTTGGTCTTTTTGTATAAATAAACCTATGAAATGATATCTCCAAAACATTGCTTTCTTCTTTTCCCAGCATGCTGATAATTGGTGGTTCAGGGCCCTGAATACGGATGTATGGTGGCAAATGTGAGTAGTGGAGACATTGTGTTTTCTTAGTCTCACTGAACAAAAAACAGAAAAAAACTGTTTTTGTGTGTTTATTTCTGGTGAAAAACAAATTCAAAGTCATACATGCAATTCCAAATGCACTTAAGGGTAACCTAAGCCAGTGAGTCAGCACCTGTTGCTGTGTTAAGCATGGGAGATTCCAGGAAGGCTCTACTCACCTCTTCGCCGTCCTCAATAATACCCACATAGCTGGGACATCAATTTACAGGAAAGAAAACCAGGGCTTTCGTCAGTAGTAAGGTGTTAAGTCAGGAATATTAATGTCATGTTTGTATCTTTTTTTTCTGTTGAGACCGAGGTTGCCCCTAATTTAAGCACCATTGTGAGCCTATAAAATATCTATATATAAAATAAAATAAAATATAAAATAAAATATCTATATATAAAATCTATAAATCTATATAATCTATAAATCTTTATAGATTATATAGATCTATAAATATAGATATTTATATATACTTATAGATATTTATATATATCTATAAATATATCTGTCTATCTATATAGATATATATATAAATCTAGATATATATATATAGCTAGATAGATGTTTATAGATATTTATCTATAATATCTAGATATATATATATCTAGATAGATAGATGTTTATAGATATTTATCTATAATATCTAGATACCTATATTTATATAGGTATATATAAATATAGATATAGATATCTATATTTATATATAAATATATAAATATTTATAGGTATGTATCTATAATATCTAGATATATCTAGATATATATATCTATATAGATAGATGTTTATAGATATTTATAGATCTATAAATATATAAATCTATAAAATCTAAAATCTATAAAATAAAATATCTCTATATAAAATTTATATATATATATTTATATATACACTATGCCTTTTGGGAGTTATAAAGCTGGTTTTGAAATGTTGTTCGTGCATGAGTTTTGTCAGAACTTTGTACCTTCCTGATATATAAATTAGACGATGGATTGGCTACTCACCAGCACTGAAAACAGGGAACCTGATGGGCTCTGTATTTGTTTGTCAGGTGGAGGAAATCAGAGACAAATAAGGTGTGTTATCAACATGCGTTATTCTCTCTCTCTTTATATATATATATATGTATATATATATATATAACCTATATATATGTAATATATATGTGTAATATATGTATATGTAATATATATGTGTAATATGTGTATGTGTGTGTGTACGTGTATATAAACATGGATGGACCTTGTAGTTATTATGCTAAGTGCAACAACTCAGACAAAGACAAATACCGTATGATCTCACTTACATGTGTAATCTAAAGAAAGAAAAAAAACAAATTCATAGTGAAAGAGATAAGATTTGTGGTTACCAAAGACAGAAGATAGAGGTGGTGGAATTGGATGCAGTTGATCAAGAGGTACAGATTCCAGTTATAAGACAAGTACTGGGGATGTAATGTATAACATGATGACTATCGTTAATACTGCTATGTGGTATATTGTTTGAAAGCTGCTAAGAGAGCAGAGCCTCCAAGTTCTCATTGCAAAGAAAAAAATATTTCTTCTTTTTTTCCTTTTGTAACTGTATAAGGAGTTGCATATTAAGCAAACTTACTGTGGTGATCATTTTATAGGATATGTACGTAAAGTCATGCAGTACACCTTAAACCTACACAGAGCTAGATGCCAATTATACCTCAATAAAACTGGGAAAAAAATGGGTAAGTTATAAGCAGACAGAGAGATGAAGAGATCCTGTATCGGAATACAGAGAGATATATGATGTCTTGCAGATACATTTCCCTTTCCATCCTGCAAAGCAGCACTTCTCACAGTCTGTCTGCCCTCTGCTTATCTCTCTGCTGGTCTGTGGTCCAGCCTCAGTCTATCAGGGTGTTGTCAGGGAGCGAGTCAGGGCTCGCTGTGTGTGCCCACACCTGAATGGCTACCCTTACCTGAGGCCAGAGAGGGGAGAAATTAGCATTATGTTGAGGCATCAGGAACCCCAAGAAAGTTCCCATTACCTCCTTCTTAGCCCCAAATCACCTTCAGGTCTGTAACTAATGCCTGCCTTCAAAATTTCATCATACAAGACTTTCGATGCTTGAGGGATGTATCCAAAATCCAAACCAACCGAATCATTTCTCTGTTCGACCTTTCAATGGCTCCTGTTGGCTTACAGAGTCAATGTCAAACTCCTGGCATGGAGTGCAAGGGACTTTTCATTTGGTCTTTTATGGTTTTGGTCCATCTGTCGCTGTCCAGCAACCAGGGTCCTTCAGGCCACAGCCAGTCTGTCTGGAGGTGTTTTTTTTCTCTGATAAGCCTCTTTTTTCTCAGCTCAAGAATACTTCCCCATGCTCCTCACTGCCCCTGGTGTCTCCAGTAAGCAGGGACTCGTTCATCATCACTCAGCTCATACATCATCTCTTTGCTGAAGTTTTTGACTCGCTCATTCTTTTCTTACATAGATCAGGTGTTCTTCCTCTTTCCTCTATATTCTCAGCTTTTTCACGACCTACCATTTGTCTCTGTGGGATGGGGATTCATGAGACAGAGCAGAGGTTGCACCTGTCTCATCTGCCATTGTATTTCTGGTGTCTGGCACAGGGCCTGATACATAATAAGTTCTCTCTACACTCTTGTGGAATGAATAAGTAAGGAGCAAACACTAATTGCTAGCATGAGGTGCTGTTTAAATTAGTATAAAATTATGCTTTTAGTGAATTTAAAAAATAACAATATGAAATGCTTTGTGTAAAAGAGCATGAATCCCAGAGTCTCTACAAGCTCATGAATTTGAGAAAACACGGGTTGAGGCGGGAGACCTGGGGGCCTTCGCCTGTTTTGAAGTGAGGAGTGAATGAATGAGTCTGATGAGCATAAGCCTGGCCCCCATCTTTCTGTCTGCTTGTCTGAGAGCTCTCTGGGGGCCGTGGTTCCATCCAACCTGGTTATTTGGACCTCAGTGCCACAGTGACACCTACTACATAGCTGCTTTTCATTAAGTATGTGTTGGAAAAAGAAAGTAAGGAGTACATACATTCCAATATTAGGTCTGCAAAACCATACTTGTTTCTACTAAGCTTATGCTGTAATAGATAGCAATCACTGTCTGCTTTTAGGTTTGTCAATCTCAATGCCCTTGTTGAGGAGCTAAGATTTCAGTACTGCTTACAGGCTACGTTTGCCTCCTGGGGTAGGATTAACGTTCAGAGGTATTGGTATCGATTGGTCTTTAACTTCCTTCCTTCCTTCCTTCCTTCCTTCCATCCTTTCTTCCTTCCTTTCTTTCAATCTTTCAATCTTTCTTTCTTTCTTTCTTTCTTTCTTTCTTTCTTTCTTTCTTCCTTTCTTTCTTTTTATAACCACCTTCTTCTCCCCCTGTCTGAGATTCTCTGCTGCCCCCAACCACAACTGCCATCCAGTGTTCTCAGTTCCTACCCATGAAACTCTTAAATATGGGCAGATTTTCTGCTTCCAAAAGAGGTTTATAAAATACTTATGGATGGCCTAGAAACTAGGATCTTCTTACCTACTGTTAAATTTTCCAGATATCCTGGGATTCCAGAATGTTTCTGATTTGTACTGGCCTGTCCAGACCTTGACACATTGCCTTTTCATAATTTGCACATCTACATCCAGCTAATTTCAGGCCATCCAGCTAGTTTCAATCATTATCTGTCATGACGCCAATACAGCCTCCAGATCTATATAACACCCCACTCTTCCCCTCTTCCAGCTCTCAGTGCAAAGTTTCCTTGCTATACATTTTTGATTTACAGATGCTTATGGCCTCAAAAGTGACAGAAGGAAAAGATGAGGCTCATTGCCACACCCTTGAGCACCATCAAGGCCTTTGGCTAGGATGGATTCCTTTGAGTCCAGAATGATCACTCCTGCTGTATTTATAACCGGACACAGAGGCATGCCTTGCTTTAGAACCAACATTCACACATTGACTTATTTCTTTTCAAATGATGAAGTTTTCCTAAGATGACTCATCACCTCTCAGAGGCAGGTTCTTTGATGGAGTTCTGGTAGAAGGATGGGTATTAGTCTCAGTGTTTTGAAAGTTTGTTTTATCTTTGTGTCTCTGACTACCACTGTTAAACCTTTTAATTCTTACAGGTTTTTAAAAAAGGTTTCTCTTTGTTTAAAATGTTGATTTATTTTTGAGAGAGAGTGCTAGTGGGGGAGAGGGGCAGAGGGAGAGGGAGAAAGAATCCTAAGCAGGCTCCATGTTCAGTGCAGAACCCCATGTGGGGCTCAATCCCACGACTGTGAGATCATGACCTGAGCTGAAATCAGGAGTCAGACGCTTTGTCCGACTGAGCCACCCAGGCGCTCTTTAATTCTTACAGTTTAACAAACATTTCCTGAGTATCTTCTGGGAACTGCTGTGGATACTGAGGTAAATAAGCCATAATGTGTACCTCTGAATCTCACGTAGAAAGACAGACAAGCAAATGTGGAGTTTCAATCTAAGTTGAATGTATAGTGACACAGCTGAGTAGAAGCCCACATAAAAACACAATGAAGAGGCAGTCTATCTAACCCAGGGATTCTCAAATGTTGGTGCATGTCAGAATCACTCAGGGCACTAACACACTGCTAAACAGAATGCCTGATTTAGTGGGTCTGGGGTTGGACCCAAGAGTTTGCTTTTCTAACAGATTCCCTGTTAATAGTCCTGCTGGTACAAGGTCCATCTTGAAGACCACTGGCCTGTATTTAGGGTTACTAAGGAAGGCTTTTTGGAGGTGATACCCAATCACATTTAAAAGGATAAATAAAACACCAAGGGAGGGAATTTCAAGAAAAGGAAGAGTGGACACAGAGGCACAGGGCATAACAGTGTTTCTGGAGAATGCAAACAGCAAGGGATGAGCTGGGGCTTCCAGACATAAGAGAAATTAAGCAAATCAATAAGCTGTGGAATACCCCCCCCCCCCCCCAGCACTCAGCCCTGGGGTGGTTTCTGTAACATTTCAAATCTGTACAATCTGAAAAGAATCACACAATTGCCAAAAATTATGGGTAATTCTTCCCTCCTGGGCCACATTCAGAGACTGGCCTTATTTAATGTGTCTCTGAAAGGTGAGGGTTGTAAGAATATTTTAAGCAGGCTGGAAAAATTTAGACACACAATGATTACAGGCTACATGAAAATGATGTAGAAACCCAGCAATATTCTGCATAGTACCTGTCGAAAATAGAAGCTTGAAAAGGTTTGTTTGGTAGAAATCAAGAAATATGCTTTATTGAATGTCAACGTGAGCCTAAAGCATATGTTTGTGACTACTGTTTGCCATTTCCAGTTATACACTCAAGTACATAGAAGTTAAAGTAAAATAAAATCCAGTCTAAAAATCCTTTAAATTTGTTTTAGTTTGTGTAATTAATTACCACTTATAGATAAAATTGGAGTTTCCATTTACATAAAGAGAGAAATCCTGGGGATAGCAATGGAATAATAGTTTTATTCTATACACTTTGAGCCTTTATTTGTGTATATATATATATATATATATATATATTTAATCAATGTACAGAAATTTATAGAAATTATATATATATATATATGTATTATCTATCTAGCTCTCTATCATCTATCTATTTACCTACAAATTTATTGTCAAGTTAACTAACATACAGTGTATACAGTGTGCTATTGGCTTTGGGAGTAGATTCCTGTGATTTATCACTTACATACAGCACCCAGTACTCATCCAAGCAAGGGCCCTCTTCAATGCTCATCACCCATTTTCCCCATCCCCATCAACCCTCAGTTTGTTCTCTGTATTTAAGAGTTTCTTATGATTTGCCTCCTTCTCTGTATTTTTTTTCTTTCCCTTCCCCCATGGTCTTCTGTTAAGTTTCTCAAGTTAAACATTATGAGTCAAAACATATGACTTATTTCACTTAGCATAATATCCTCCAGTTCTATCCATGTTGTTGCAAATGGCAGGATTTCATTCTTTTGTGGTTCCATACAAATTTTAGGATTGTTTGTTCTAGCTCTGAGAAGAATGCTAGTGCTATTTTGATTGGGATTGCGTTGAATGTGTAGATTGCTGTGGGTAGTATCGACATTTTAACAATATTTGTTCTTCCTATCCATGAGCATGGAATGTTTTTCCATTTCTTAGTGTCTTCATTTTTTTTCTTAAGCTTTCTATAGTTTTCAGTGTACAGATATCTTACCTCTTTGGTTAGGTTAGTTCCTAAGTATCTATTGTTCTTGGTGCAATTGTAAATGGGATTGATTCCTTGATATCTCTTTCTGTTGCTTCATTATTGGTATATAGAAATGCAACTGATTTCTGTACATTGATTTTGTACCCTGAAACTTTGCTAAATTCATGGATCAGTTTTAGTAGCTTTTTGGTGGAGTCTTTCAGGTTTTCCATGTAGAGTATCATGTCATTTGTGAAATGGGAATATTTGAATTATTCTTTGCCAATTTGGATGCATTTATTTCCTGATTGCTGAGTCTAAGACTTCCAACACAATGTTAAACAACAGTGGTGAGAGTGGACATCCCTGTTGTGTTCCTGATCTCAGGGGGAAACCTCTCAGTTTTTCCCTATTGAGGACTATATTAGCTGTGGGCCTTACATATATGGCTTTTATGATGTTAAGGTATGTTGGTTTTTATTAAAAAAAAGATGCTGTAGGGGCGCCTGGGTGGCTCAGTTGGTTAAGCGTCCGACTTCAGTTCAGGTCATGATCTTGCGGTCCATGAGTTCAAGCCCTGCATCAGGCTCTGTGCTGACAGCTCAGAGCCTGGAGCCTGTTTCAGATTCTGTGTCTCCCTGTCTCTCTGACCCTCCCCCATTCATGCTCTGTCTCTGTCTCAAGAAAATAAATAAACGTTAAAAAAAAAATAAAAGATGCTGTATTTTGTCAAATGCTTTTTCTGTATCTATTGACAAGATCATTTTTATCCCTTCTTCTATTAATGTGATGTATCACATTGATTGATTTGCAAATATTGAACCAGCCCTACATTGCAGGAATAAATCCTACTTGAACATGGTGAATAATTCTTTTAATATACTGTTGAATTCAATTTGCTAGTATCTTGTTGACAATTTTCACATCTATGTTCATCAGACATATTGGCCTGTAGTTCTCCTTTTTAGTGGAGTCTTTGTCTGGTTTGGGATTCAAGGTGATGCTGGCTTCATAAAATGAGTCTGGAAGCTTTCCTTCGATTTCTATTTTTTGGAACAGCTTGAAAAGAATAGGCATTAACTCTGCTTTAAATGTCTGATAGAAGTCCCCTGGGAAGCCATCTGGCCCAGGACTATTTGTTGGGAGATTTTTGATAACCGATTCAATTTCTTCGCTGGTTATGGGCCTGTTCAAGTTTTTTTATTTCTTCCCTTTTAAGCTTTAGTAGTGTGTGGATATCTATGTATTTGTCCATTTCTTCCAGCTTGTCCATTTTGTTGGAGAACATAATTTTCGTAGTATTCTGTAATAATTATTTGTATTTCTGTGGTGGTGTTTGTGATTTCTCCCCTTCATTCATGATTTTATGTATTTGGGTCCTCTCTCTTTTCTTTTTGAGAAGTCTGGCGAGGGGTTTATCAATTTTGTTTATTCTTTCAAAAAATCAGCTCTTAGATTCCTTAATCTGTTCTACTGGGTGTTTGTTTGTTTGTTTGTTTCGTTTGTTTTGTTTTGTTTTTCTTTTTGGGATTCTATATTGTTTATTTCTGTTGCAATCTTTATTATTTCTCTTCTTCTGTTGGCTTTAGGGTTCCTTTGCTGCTCTGTTTCTCATTCCTTTACCTGTGTGGTTAGATTCTGTATTTGGGATTTTTCCTTCTTCTTGAGATAGGCTTGGATTGTAATGTATTTTCCTTTTAGGATTGCCTTTGCTCCTTTGCTGGATCCCAAAGCGTTTGGACTCTTATGTTTTCATTTTCACTTGCTTCCATATATTTTTTAGGTTCTTCTTTAATTTCCTAGTTGACCCATTCATTCTTCTTTCTAAAAATTTTTTTTTACATTTATTAATTTTTGAGAGACAGAGAGAGACAGAACACAATCTGGGGAGGGGCAGAGAGAGGGAGACACAGAATCTGAAGGAGGCTCCAGTCTCCCAGCTATGAGCACAGAGCCCGACACGGGGCTCAAACTCACAAACTGCAAAATCATGACCTGAGCTGAAGTCGGATACCCAACTGACTGAGCCACGCAGGCACCCCTGACCCATTCATTCTTTAGTAGGATGTTCTTTAACCTCCATGCATTTTATTTCATGTTTCATAGCACTGTGATCTGAAAATATGCATGGTATGATCTCAATCCTTTTATATTTGTTGAGAGCCGTTTTATGATCCAGTATGTGATCTGTTTTGGAAGACATTCCATGTGCACTTGAGAAGAATGTGTATTCTGCTGCTTTTGGATGAAAAGAAATGAATATATCTGTTAAGTCCAACTGGTCCAATGTATCATTCAGAGCCATTGTTTTCTTACTGATTTCCTGCATAGATGATGTGTGCATTGTTATAAGTGGGGTATTAAAGTCTCCTACAATCACAGTTTTGTTATTTATAAATTTGTTTACGTTTGTGATTAATTGATTTATATATATGGTTGTTTCACATTGGGGGCATAAACATTTACAATTGCTTGCTTTTCTTGATGGATGGATGCCTGAATTATGATATAATGACCTTCTTCATCTCTTGTTACAGTCTTCATTTTAAAATCTAATTTGTCTGATATAAGTATGGCTACTTTGACTTTCTTTTGACTTCCCATAGCATTATAGATGGAGAACCATACCTTCACTTTCAATCTGCAAGTGTCCTCAGGTCTAAAATGAGTCTCTTGTAGGCAGTATATAGATGGATCTTGGTTTTTTATCCATTCTGATACCCTGTGTCTTTTGATTGGGGCATTTAGTCCATTTACATTCAGAGTAATTATTGAAAGATATGGGTTTAGTGTCATTGTGTTATCTGTAGGTTTCATGCTTATGGTGATGTCTCTGGTCTTTTGTAGTCTTTGCTGCTTTCCACTCACAGAGTCCCCCTTAGGATTTCCTGCAGGGCTGGTTTAGTGGTCATGAAGTCCTTTAGTTTTTGTTTGTCTGGGAAAGCCTTTATCTCTCCTCCTATTCTAAATGACAGCCTTGCTGGATAAAGAATTCTTGGCTGCATATTTTTCCTATTCCGTGTATTGAATATTTCCTGCCACTTCCTGCTGGCCTGCCAAGTTTCAGTGGACAGGTCTGCTACTAACCTTATGTGTCTATCCTATAGTTTAAGGACTGTTTGTCTTTAGCTGCTTTCAGAATTCTCTCTTTATCTTTTTGTATTTTGCCAGTTTCACTGTGATATGTTAGGTGTCAACCTGTTTTTGTTGTTTTTGAAGGGAGTTCTCTGTGCCTCCTGGACTTGGATGCCTCTTTCCTTCCCCAGATTAGGAAAGTTCTCAGCTATAATTTGTTCAAGTAAACCTTCTGCTCCTTTCTCTCTCTCTCCTTCTTCTAGAACTCCTATGATACGGATATTATTTTGTTTCATTGAATCACTTAGTCTCTAATTCTCTCGTTGTGGTCTAGTAATTTCCTTTCTCTCCTTTTCTTAGCTCATTTTCCATAATTTTATCTTCTATTTCACCTATTCTCTCCTCTGCTTCTTTCATCCTTGCTGTCACTGCATCTAGTTTATTTCACATCTCATTTACAGTGTTTCTTAACTCATAGTGACTCTTAGGTCCCTGATCTCTGCAGCAATAGATTCTTTGCTATCTTCTATGCTTTTTTCAAGCCAAGCTATTAGTCTTGTGACTATTACTCTAAACTCTTGATGAGATACAATGTTTACACCTGTTTTGAACTATTCTCTGGCTGTCATTTTTCCTGGAATTTCTTTTAAGGAGAAATCTTCTGTTTCATCATTTTGGAGAGTTTTCTGTCCTTTACATGTTTTAATAGCTTGGTGTGTGTCCTGCACCTGCAGGTGCTACTATATTAAAAATTGGTCATACACAGTTCAGGGCCTGGCACTTCAGGAAGTTTTTGGAGTGTGTTACAGGCACTCTGCTGCCGTGTCTTGGCATTTTTGTCTCACTACTCGTGGTGGTGGATTGGACCATCCACCAGGGATGTTTTGATTTGTTCCTTGAAATCACCCTGGAAAAGAGGAGAAGGAGTGGGAGAAAAACCTTATCCCAAACAAAGAGAGAAATGATAGGGGCAGAAAAAGAGACCAGGCAAAGAATCAAAGAAACTATACAGCTTAATCTAGAAGAGAGAGAGGGAAAAAAAGAAGGGGACGCAGAAAAGGTATAAAAAGAAGAGTAAAACTGCCTGATTAAACAAACAATAAGAGAAAAAAAGAAAAAGAAAAAATATATATACAATAAGAATTGCCCAAAGATCAAATCTGAAACTCTAAGGCTGATTTGAGGGGAGGAATAAACGAGGAGAGTAGAATAAAAGAGGAGAGTAGAAAGATAAAGCAGGGAAAAGAGAATAGAAGGAAAGAAAAGAAAAAAGAAAATAATAATATTAATTTAAAAAGAAAAAAAGAAAAAAAACAGACTAATATACAAAACTGCAGGACAATTGTCTGTAACGGTGTCTTGGAAACGGTGGTTGTGCTGGTCTGGAGGAGGGACCCACTGGTTAGGTGAGTGTCAATCTCACTCTGGTAGGTAAGCAGTTACTAGGCTTGCAAGGGTGGGGCTTGGTGTAAGTGGGTCCACCTCCACTGGGTGCTGCTGTCCTGTTCCCTGAAGCCCCACCATGTTGGTCATGGGGAGGAAAATGGCGACACCTTAATCTCGTTTCCCCAGAGCAGGTGTCTAAAACCTCACTGTTCAGGCTGCCCTGACAGAGCAGCACAGGTGGGCCACTGTGTCCTGATCCACTGTCTCCCACACCTCCTCAGCTGTTGACTGGGATTCAAAACCCAATGTCTTAAAGGATCCCAATCAGCTGGACCCAGTTCTGGAATAGCGCCACCCCACCCAATAGACAAAGGGCCTCTGGCTGGCACCTATAGGTTCTTTTGTCCTTTGGGGGTAAATAAGCCCTCTTCCCACAGTACTTGAGGGAGGGAACAACTTTCTCCCAAGGCGCCCTCAGGATCCTACAAAACATGAGGTTGACTCCCCTTTCCCCTCAGGCACACACACCTGTAGGGTCTCTGGCTCCAGTTGGTAGATAGTCCCCAAACCCTGAAATCTCTGATCCAACCCCCTAAGACTGTTTGCAAAGTAGAAACTGGCTTTCTTCATAGTCTTGGTTTTCCGGACCATGGTCCATAGAGGTTTTTCTCTTATCCAAATATAATCCCACACTTCCACAGCCTCTCTTTTGCTTCCTTTTGTTTCTCTACTCAAGGGGTTGCCTGTTTTATCTCTCCAAGTTCACAAACACACACCTCCGTCCTGCCAAGCTGTCTCCACATGTCCCCAGTCTGTAGCCTGGATTCCTGGAATTCCAAGTGTTCTGGCCTCAATGCTACTGTGTTTGAGGGAAGAGGGAAATTCTGGTATCCCTATTTCTCCGCCATCTTGACTCCCCCTCCCTGCATTAACATTTTTAGTAATAAAATACATAATACAAAAAACATATCCAGAGAATAGGCATAATTTTAAAGACTGTTAATAATATGAATCCTATTCTGCTTTAGAACATTACCAGCATCTTTGAGGCATCCACTTAAATCTACCAATGTAGGTAAATTCCCCAATCACATCCCAATCACATCCCCAATCACAAATTCCCTTCCATCCCACCCAGAGGTAACCAAGGTAACCAACCACTAACCTTACTTTTGTTTTAATAATTGTCTTCATTTCATTATATTTTTACCACATGTGTACTTACATTTATTTTCTAGCTCTGCCCTTTTTCTTGAAATGTGCACAAACAGAACTTCACTGTGCGCATTGCAATTTTTGCATAACACAATACTGTTGAGAGTTGGCTCTGTAGACATAACTAAAGGTTATTCATTTTCATAGCTGTAGGATATCCTGTTATAGGAACAACCCCAACTTACTTGTCCAGCCACCTTTACAGAACAGTAGGTGTTTTCCATTTGTGCGTGCGGTTCATTATAATCAGTGCTCTTACTGTGCCTTGCTATGCTACAGGGCATGTGCATGTTTAGCTGTATTAGGTAATATTAAATTGTTTTTGAAATCATTTGTTACAAATTCTTAGTTTCTTCCAGAATTGGATGTGAGTTCCTTTTCTTTGTGTCTTTTGGTAGACTTCTCATTTATTTTTTGTCAAAACGGAAAAGTGTTAAATCATTGTTTTTTTTAGTCAGCATTTTCCTGGTGAATAATAAAGTAGGTAAGTACATTTATATCTTTTTTTAAAATTTTTTTTCAACGTTTATTTATTTTTGGGACAGAGAGAGACAGAGCATGAACGGGGGAGGGGCAGAGAGAGAGGGAGACACAGAATCGGAAACAGGCTCCAGGCTCTGAGTCATCAGCCCAGAGCCTGACACGGGGCTCGAACTCAACGATCGCGAGATCGTGACCTGGCTGAAGTCAGACGCTTAACTGACTGCGCCACCCAGGCGCCCCAGTATATTTATATCTTTATTCATGTTTTCTATTCTCTGAAAATCTTTGCTCACATCTTGTGTCCACGTTTATGTAGGTTGACTGTTTTTTAATTTATAGAATTGTTAAAAAGTCCTAGAGACTCATCGTTTGTCAGATTTGCATTTTCCAAATATTTTCTTATAGTTGTAGCATTTATTTATGCATCTTTGATAAACAGAATTTGTCATATTTCATAAGGTTGAAGATATCAAACTCTTCCTTCACAATTTGTGTTTTTTTTAAGCATAAACTCCAAAACTTAGATTTCCTCCCAAAAGTTTTTACATTTCATGTTTTTCTTTTCACTTTTAAGTCTTTATTACATTTTGAGAGTGTGTGTGTGTGTGTGTGTGTGTGTGGTGTGATGTGTGATATAAAGTGTATGCTACACCCAATGATCTGCAATTTTGGCTGTATTTACATATACATGATTTTCTGTTTCTAGGCTGTTTTCAGTTTCATTGATCTTCTAGTCTATTTATATGCCACTACCACACTTTATCCATTACTACAGTTTTATTTTATTTTTAAAAGTTTATTTATGTATTTTGAGAGAGAGGGAAAGAGAGAGAGAGAGAGAGACCCAGGGAGGGCCAGAAGTGTGTGTGTGGGGGGTAGTTCCATACTCTCAGTGTGGAGCCCTACACAGGGCTCAAACTAAGGAACCATGAGATCATGACCTGAATCAAAACCAAGAGTCAGAGGCTTAACTGACTGAGCCACCCAGGTACCCCTCTGTTACTACAGTTTTAAAGTGAAGTGATATTCCTCAAGGCAATTCCCCCAGGCATGGTTATTTTTTTCCAGGGATGTACCAGCTATTTAAGACCCCTTTGTTTTCTATATACATTTTAGGCTTTGACTTTTCAAGTTCCATTAAAATCAGGTTGAAATTTTATTGAGGGTTTCTTTGAGTCTGCAGATAATTGGGGTAAAATCAACATTTTTCAATACTGCATTTCCACAACTAAGAACAGTGTATATCTTTTTTATTTACTTAGAGGTTTAAAATACCTTTAATTAGTTTTTTTTGATACATGCTATCATTTTTCACATTTACTTTTAGGTTCCATATATTTTGTTCCAACAATATATGGAATCTTTTTTTTTAATTCAGTATTGAGGAATTTATTGTTGGTGTATACAGGTGCAATGAAGGCAGTAAACTTTTCTGTATTGATCTTATATCTGGCAAATCTCCTAAACTATTCTTATTTATTTTTGTTATTTGTTGATGAAGTTGACTGAATATACTATGTAGAGAATCTTATATTTTGTGACTAAAAATCTACTGTTCCTTTCTAATTTCTATACCTCCTTGTTTCTTTTTCTTGTTTTATTGTGCTGACCATGACCTCTAACATTCGCATACAGTAGGATGTTCTTTATTTTTCATCAAGTGTATCAGTCAGGATAACCTTGGCTGCTCAAACAAACAACTTCAAAAATTGATGAGTGTAAGCACAGGAGGATATTTGTTGCTCTGGTCACAGCCAGTTCTGTTTGTGAGTTGTGGCAGTGGGCACTTGGCTACAGGTAGTCATTCAGGAACTTCCATCTTGTGGGTCTTAGCCCTCAGAGTCCAGTCAGCTTTGTAGGCGACAGAGAAAGTGCACAAACCATGAGAGAGAGTTTATGGTCCAAGCATGAAAATCATGCACATCTCTTCCTCTTCCAATCTCATGTCCAGAATTCTGTCACATGATCCCATCCAGGTGTGAGCGAGGCTACAGGAGTGGCCTTATGTGCTGAACTAAGAGGAGATGAAGGATGTCATAGAAATTTGAGAAAGTTACCTTCTATTCCTGGTTTGCTTTTTGCATTTATTTAGATGATCATGTGGTTTCCTTTTTCAACAGGTTAATTTGAAAAATTGCTCTAATGCACTTTCAACTATGGTAAGCAATTTTATACCTAAGGAATAAATCCACTTGGATATATTGTATTTAAAGTTTTTTAAATGCACCTCTCCTTTTTATTGGCTTTGCTTGTTGGTTGGTTTGTTTGTTTGTTTATTAAAGTACAGTTGACACACAATGTTACATGCTTTGCTTGGTGTGTTTGTGTCTAAATTCAGGAGTGAGCTTGACCAAGAATACTCCTTTCTCATTAACATCTTTGCTTGATTTTGTTACTGAGGGTAACTTAGACTCACACAATTATCTGAGGATTTTTTCATCACTTACTGTTTTTACAATGAAATTTATCCACTTATTGAATTATCTCCTCCTTGACTATAAGGCAGAATTCATGAGATTCTGTATACATGGTAGAACTTACAGAGAAAATTCTCTGGGCTTATTTCTTCTTGGTCACAGTTAGTGATTCATAGTTTTCTAAAAATTAGTTCATTTTATCTAAACCTTTGTGTTTGTGGGCAAATTTTTGCTTATATTAAACTCTAAATAACTTAGATTTATTTACTTATTTATTTATTTAATTTTGAAAGAGCAAGAGAGCATGAGTTGGGGGTTGCAGAGAGAAAGAGAGAGAAAGAGAGAGAGAGAATCCTAGACATGGGTGTTAATCAAACGAACTGTGAGATCAAGACCTGAGCCAAAATTAAAAGCCAGTCACTCGACTGACTGAGCCACTCAGAAGCCCCTCGCTTATATATATATAAGTGTGTATATATATATATATACTTATATATATAAATATATTATGTATATATTATATATTATTATACATTAAATACATATTTATATATAATGTATATATTATTATACATTAAATATATATTTATATATATTAATATATTATGCATATTTTATATATATATATACATATACATATATGTATTTGTTTTGTTTTTTTTTGAGAGAGAGAGGGAGACAGAGCACCAGCCAAGGAGAGGCAGAGAGAAAGATGGAGATAAAGAATCTGAAGCAGGCTCCAGGCTCTGAGCTGTCAGCACAGAGACTGACATGGGGCTCAAACTCATGAGCTGTTAGATCATAACCTGAGTGGAAGTCAGACGCTTAACCAACTGAGCCACCCAGGGACCCCCTCCCCTTATTTATATTTTTAATCTCTGTCTGTACTTACAGCTTTCTTCCATTTTTAATAGTCTTTGGAGGATGCTTCTCTTTTTCTCTGTATCTCTTATCTGACGTGTTTTCATAATTCTTGCTACAAGTTTATTGTATTTGGTTTTCAAAAGAATCAACTTTTATATGAGCTGTTTTTCTCTATTGATTTTTTTTGAATACTTAATTTTGGCTCTTATGTATTTTCTTCCTTTCATTATCCGTCGATTCATTCTTCAGTTTGTTCTTGCTTCATAATTTGGATTCTTTAGCTATTATTTTCATTCAGTCTTCTTTTCTAACAGAGAAATCTTTGTCAAACATGGGGTTACACAGATATTATTTTATGTTATCTTTTGAAAGTTTTATCACTCTACCTTTCACATATAATTCTACAAACTGGCAGAAATGTATTTTTGCTTATGACGTGAACTAGGATTTAAGATTCATTATTTTCCGTACGCATATGCGATTAAACAAAAACCCCACAATTTATGTTTAAGCCTCTCTTTTCTCTACTCTTCTGCAGAATCACTCTTTTATCTACTGAATATCTCTGTATGTGTGGGTCTCCCCATGAAGTCTCTATTCCATTCCATTTCTGTTTGTATTTCTTTGCACAAAACTACGTCATTTTAATTACTAAATCTTTATAATAAGTTTTCCATCTAATAGAGTAAGTTGTCCAATTCAATTCTTCCCCGAGACTCTTTGTGCTCTAATGTCCCTGTGTATTTTCATAAAAATTGTTGAAAGCAGCTTATCAAAATTTTACAAAAATATTCAACAGAATTTTAAAAAATCCTGCATAATTACATACAGCCAAATTCACAAATCTTAAGTGTATATGTGAATGAGTGCTGACAAATTTATTCACCCTGGTTGTTACCATAAACAACACCCCAAATCTCCTTTCAACTTGGAGACTTCGCTCACGGCCATTTCACGGCCTGGAAGCTGCTGCCGTCTCAGTTATAAGATCATTACAGAATGTCTCCAGAAATGTTAGTTTTCTGTGTTTTAAGATGGGAAGAAGACAGATTGCTTGTGTTCCTTGGTATATTCGGGATTGGATTTTCAATAGCTCTTATACTCCCCATTTGGGGGAGGCATCCAGAGGATTAATGACTTACCAGTAGAATGGCTGGGAAAACATTTTGTGCTGAGACCATACCTTTCTTCAACAAAACTCAACGGGCTGCCTCTCTGTAGTGCCTTCTGTCTTCAAAGCCTCCCACAAATTGTTACCCTTCCCTTTCCCCGGACTGGATATGATGCCTTTTCTCCAGGGAGAGTTTTTATGCCGAACGCTAGTGGGTCCTGAATAACTCATGTTATCTCACTCCTCTTAAATGGAAACAGTCTGTCAGTAAAATCCGTGGGCATCTTTTGTTTTTTTTTTGTTATATATTTTTTCATCTTTGCTGGCAGCTACTTTAATTTTTTTTCTCCTGAAAGACCCCCAGATGTGGCAAGATGAACCTGTCTTGACTTCTAGAGTAATTATTTGAATTTTCAGTATAGCAGAAATAGCTATAAATATGTGTATTGGATCCATTTGTATTTCTCTATTTATGGTCTTATAAAAATGTTTTCTATCAAGCACTATGACATACAAGTATCTAAAATATTGTCGGTTTTATTTCATATAAAAATTTTTAGTTTTCCTTTCAACTTTATTAAAGGCTTGGAGTGTATGATATTTTTAAAGGAAAGCTCAAAGATGTATAAAGTGAACAGGGGATCAATGATGTGAACTCTAGCCTTCACCTCCAGAGTGTCTATTCTGCTTGACGCACGAGTGAGAATTTCAACACATGAGCTGGTATCACACAAGACTTTTCCCAAGATGCACCACTCACCATTCCTTGCAACAGATAACTTATGCAGAATATTCTAGTAGGAGATTGATTATGCTGGAGGTAGAAACCAACTGTTTTAAAACATTGAAGACAGAAAAAGAAAATTAAAACAAATTAAAACAAAAAGCTAGAACAAATGAAAGGAAGAAGATGTGGCATTTGAAGTCTGGAACAGGCTACAAAGCGTAGAAGTATTTTAATATTTTGATCAACTGTAAAAAATGTGTAAATTCCAGAGTTTGGAAGAGATTGGCATTAATTTTAAGCCAGTCTCAATCACAGAGAACAAGAGACTCTGATACAGTGTGTATAGCACAAGATCTGGAAATCTGCATGTTTAACAAAATTACAAGGTAAGTCTGATGAAGGAAATCATGAGTCACATTTTGATAAATCGACCTTCTGGTGATCTCTCTGCGTGTGTATGCGTGTGAGGGGATGCCTGTATTCAGCTGTTGATGAAACTAAAGACAAGTTTCTTTCTTCTAAAGGCTGCAAGCAACACACACACACACACACACACACACTCACAGGAAGTTTGCCTGCCATCCCACAATATATCATTTTCCACGCTGATCTTCTGAATGCCCACATTTAGGTATCTGTGATGGCTACCTATTGTAGAAGATGAGAGAAGTAGCATTTCCTCATCTTATAAGCCATCCAGATGTTCTGTCTTGTTCTGCTAACATTCTCTTGATATTGGGGTAAAGAAAAATCAGAGCCGTAATGTATACAGAGCCTTATGAAAGATAACGCCAAGGAGTTTAAACTGTGACAGATGCATGCTCCTTTTACCTCCGTATCAAGTATACTTTGAGCGTGGAAGCTGAAAGGGAGAATATACTGCTTGTTACACCAATTTTTCCCTTTAAGCATCAAGCAACTTGGGGAAGAAATTATAAACTTTATTTATGCCACTGCTTAATATGCTATTCTGGAGTGTTGCCTTCCTTTAATATATCAGAATGAGAATCACATCTGTTAATGCAGATGGCTGAAGATAGAACAGAACCCAAAGCAGAATTCACGCATTCTCCTGCACTCACCCAATTATGCAACTTGGAGCGAAACCAAGAAACTTACTGGTGTGAAGTGTTAATGGAAAGATATGTGTAAGTTTTAACGGTCATCTTCATAGAAGCTAATAACATTTAGTCTCCCATTTTAACATGGGAAAGATGGGGAGGAAGAGAAGTTAGCAACAACCTGAATGAGTACAGCCTCTCCTTTGGCAATTGGTGGTGTTCCCGCCACTTGGTAACACATCTAAAAGTGTGGGAGCCTAGGATACTCAGAAAGTGACAATGACTACGTGGTCTAAACTATCTTAAAATCTCCAGCTTAAAGGAAAACACTAAAAGACAAAATAGAAGATCAATGTAATGTGTTTAGTCCACGCAAGCCTCTCCTGCCTGGTAGGGATCTTCAAGATTCAGAGTGACGAAAATTTTAAAAGCTCAAATCAAAGCATCTGAAACCTACTCATCACCCACTCAACCCACAGCGAGTGGAAAACCAGAAAGCTACAGGAGTTAGGGAGAACTGAGCAAAATATTTCCAGTTGGTTATAAGTTCTGGCTGTAAAATGAGGTTTTAGAGGAAATTGAAAATTTAAATGCAATTCAATGAGCAGCGAACATGTGATACACACAGTATGCTTGTCTATGGGGAACCAAGAGCAAATTGAATAAAATGAACAAACTCTTGTTAAGTAGAAGTACAGTTGTCCGCCACAGAAAAAATGCTCCTCGGGTGTTTCTATTTATATTTGTGGTGTAATGAGTTGTAATTGTGCCAGCAGCCCTTCGCATTTTGACATTATTGGTTGAGTTACAGGGAAACATTTCAAGTTGAGGTTTCTAACCACCAAGAAGCTGATATTGTGTTCAACTGAAGCTACTTTGCAAAAAATTTGTGCCACAACTTCCCATCTTCTGCATCACTGGCTCTGGCCCCCTCAGGTGTCAGGAAAGAGACAGAAACAAAATGAAAGTCACAACAAATTAACCTTTGAAGTTGGCTTCATGCAGAACAATTCTGCTTCTAAAGGTAAGTAAATTAGTAGAACTATTCCTATGACACTTATCAGAATTCAAGTAAATTATTTCTGGTGCATTTTAATCAAAAAGTATTGAAAATGATTGAACTCAGTTTGTGTTAAGAGCTATCGTGATTAAAAAAGGAATAAGATAATTTTCGTGGCTTCATAGCTCTTAAAAAGTAGTAAGGAAAATACAAGTGTGAATTTTAAAGCACAATGTACTTTAAGGTAGGTGTGAAGAACATTATAATGGAAATAGTTACAAGGTGATGATAATGAAAAAACACATAAGGACTGAGCTTTAGCGTAGGTTTCATGAAAGAGCAAAGTAACATTTTCAAAAGGCTATAAATAATATTGGATAATGGCATCTGGGTATGAATTAAAGAGCAGAAAATATTCTTGGAAGAGAGAGAAGAATGAACAAAGACAGCGAATATGTTGGTTTTAAGGAGAAAGGCCACAAGTTGAGATGACTGATATCTTGCATGCTTCATAAAGAGCACATGAAGGAGACATGGAGGCTGGAGATATGGAAATAGAGGTTGGTGTCAGTCTGTGTAATGGCTGAAATACTATGTTAATGAGTCTTGAGTTGCAGATGATGTGAGCAAATTTGTATTTTAGAGACAGAGTAATGTGTACATGACAGGGGGTACAATCTGGGAACAGACTTAGGAACAGTGGGAATATTCAGAAAGAAATTCTCTAAAGGACATCAGTAGCGAAATGTAGTGATAATGAAAATATAAGAACATTATGGAGAAGGAATAAGAAGGAGTTGGTGATCAAGCAGATGTAACAAAATGGGGGAAAATGTCATTCATTGGGATTCCAGGAATCCAGGACAAGGTATGCTGGCCTGGTGGGGCTTCTCACCAAGTAGAAGAAGGACAAGTACATGTGGGAAGCGGAAGCTGAATGTGGGGGAAGGGTTGCCACCCCCAGCACATGGGCTGGGGGAAAACCCAAGTTGGAAGACAGAGTGCCAAGAGGGTATGGAAACTAATGCAGGCTGGATATGGTCTCTCCTATGTGACACTCCATGATCCTCTGGAAAGTTACTGTATTCACAAGATTGTTGATTTGAAGAGAGTTTTGTTGATTGGAATTAGATAAATAGAATATATTGAGTGCCTCACTCAGTGTAAATGCTGCATCCAAGTTAGTCTTTCTTTTTTATGGCTTCTTATTACTCTCGTGACTGAAGAGCTCCAAAGAGAATAATCCAGTGTAGGATAAAACCAAGATGGCACATGCAGAAGAAGCAACAGAGTTGGGAAGGCCTGAGGAAATGGAAACAAGAGTTTGGGGATGTTTGCCTATGTGAGCTGGTAGAAAAGAGTTCAGGTTGCGTTCACTTTTGTGTGCTCGATGTAGGGAAGTCCCATTTGATTCCTGAGTTATTGAGATATGAAGAGTAAGGGACAACAAGGCCATGAGGATAGCTCATGTTTTAAAATTAACTTCCTGGGGGTGTGTGGGGGTGCCTGGGTGGCTCAGTCTGACTCCTGATCTCATCTCGTGTCATGATCTCACAGTTCCTGAGATCAAGCCCCAAGGCAGGCTCTGTGCTGTTAGCACAGAGCTTGGTTGAGATTCTCTCTCTCCCTGTCTCTCTGCCCCTCCCCAATTCTTACGCTCGTGCACGCTCTCTCTTGCAAAATAAATAAACTTTGAAAAAAAAAGTTTCCTGGGGAAAAGGTGATTCATTTTTTAATAAATGAGGAAAGATTAAATAAAGATGCTGGAGCAAGAAAAGAAATTTGTTAAGCTCAAAGTGTTGGCAATACATTAAAAGATGTCCAGGAATAGCAATCTGGAGCTCCAGTTAGGAGCTAGGTTGACGATGTGTACTTGTAAATCATTAGCATGGAAGTGTCAAATACCACTTAGGGGATTGGAGGACAGATGGTGAGGACAGAATGTTGGAATTCATCCAACAATTATTTGTTGAACATGCGACATGTATGAGAAACTCATCTCAGTGTTGGGGATATGGCAGTGAACAAAGTAGACCAAATCCCTTTTTTTTAATGAGGAATGTGGCTGGTGTGAAAGTGGGGTGAAGAAGTTACTTTAGTAAGAAGAGAGAATGAGAGAAGACAGATGGTAGAAATTCTTAATAAGAAAGAACGGGTACAAGAAGGATGCAAAGGGAGGGGCACCTGGATGGCTCAGTCGGTTGAGTGTCCGACTGGCTCAGGTCATGATCTCATGGTTCATGGGGTTGAGCCCCGCATCAGGATCTGTGCTGACAGCTCAGAGCCTGGAGCCTGATTCAGATTCTGTTTTTTCTTTTCTGTATACCCCTTCCCCACTCACTCTCTGTCTCTCTCTCAAAAATAAACATTTTTTTAAAAAAAAGGATACAAAGGGAAAGAGCACACGTCTTGCAGTCAAGCAGAACAGAGTTAAATCACATCATATCCACTTTGTAGAAAGTAGGATCTACATTAAATTATTGAATCTCAGTTTTCGGTAAAAGGGGAATTTGTGTGTCTGTGTCTGTGTGTGTGTATTAGATAAATAAAACATGTTGAGTTCCCCATTCATTGTAAATATTCAATCTATACTAGTCTTTCTTTTTAATCTTCCCACTCTCAATACTAAGAAATATAGTAACCACTTGTGCATCTCGCCATCTCTTGGACTGGAATGGTGGCTTTCTTCTGCTCATAGTATAAATGGTAAACTTCCTCCTGGGTCTGAAGAAGATTTGCAGATTGATTTCCTCAGCCCCACATGCCACCATCCTTTGTTTCTCCCTTTGTGTGCTCCAGGGATACTGTTCTTTATGTGGCAATTTCAACATGGTCGTGACCAGTTGGAATGCTCTTGTGTTCTCCCCAGTTCACCATTCATTGACTGGTTAATTCAGATTTCAGCTTCACTTCCTCAGAAAGTCCTGACTTCACAGACCAGCCTAGGCCACATAGCTGGATTCTCTGTGGGAGCCCAATTCTCCTTTGTGGCACCTTTTATAGTTTTAAGTAAATAATTAACAGTGTGATTAGTAGATAAATGTCGATACCCTCAATAGGCCATAAGTTCCAGAGCTGTCTGTGCCCCAGTTAGCAGTTAGCTTGATTCGTGGCTATAAAACAGATGCACAGTCTACACCTGTTGCATCCATGAACAAACAACACAAGGTAGATGTCCAATAAATAATTGCTGAATAAATGAATGGAAACATAGGAGTAATACATCAGGATGATGCCATTGCAAATATGCCCTAGGTTCTATTTCTAGTTGGAAGCAGAAGGACACATTAGAGAAACAAAAACTCATTCTTCACAGTATTAACTTCAGGGTCTAGGGTCACTTCATACAGGTAATCCCTTTTAATAATTTTATGTGTCTATCACCCAAAAACTTTTTTAAATGTTTCGGTTGTACTAAGTCTTACACAGATATTATAAAAACTTACTTCCCTTTTTCTGACATAATATTTACTTTATTTGCAACGACTTACACTCTCAAGCTTTTCTCTCCCTCTATTGCAATTCAGAATTTCTAGCAGTAGCTAAACAGCCCCATCAGCTTTTGTTATTCTGGATGGAAGCTTCTGACACATAGAGCCTGAGTCTAACCTAGTCCTTTCACATGATAAGCTTGCATATTGAAATCTTTTCTATTTTTACTTGATTGGCTACCTCTTTTCCTCCTTGGGCTTTTCTCTTTCTTTTGCACGCTTATTTATATCTTTTTGAAGGTACAGATGCAGTGATACACAATGTGCTTTTAGTATTCACAGTGTCTGAGAGTAGGAGGATAATTTCATATCAATTCAGTGTCTTCTTTGATGAAACTCTGGGTTGGACTTATGTTCCTGTATTTGATAATTGCGAATGGCTATGTGGTCACATTGAATACTTTAAAAACACAAAATACATAAAAAATTCAAAAATAGCCCATCATAATGAACTATACTACAAAGTCAAGTAACTGAATTATATTTATTTTTTATTTATTTATTTATTTTTTTTTGAGAGAGAGAGAGAGAAGGAATCTCAAGTAGGCTCCAGGCTCAGTGTGGAGCCTAACATGGGACTCGATCCCATGGGGCCGTGAGATCATGACCTGAGCCAAAATCAAGGGTCAGATGCCCAACTGACCGAGCAACCCAGACCCCCCGAAACAATTGAAGTTTTATAATCACTCTATAATGTAAAGACAATGTGTCTTAGAAACAGACATGGGCCAAAATTCTGGTTCTACCATTTATGAATTATGTGACTTTGGTTAAGACACATTTCCTAGGCTTCAGGTTTATTTTCTCTAAAAGTAGGCTATATCTAGTCTATACTATTGCTTTGGGGATTAAACAGCAAATTGTGGAGGTGGGAACAATGTCTCAGAAAATGTTACTTTGCTTCTTTGTTTCTCTTCCTTTCAATGAAGAGTATCTATTTTAGAATATTCTTTTTCTCCATCTGCATTGCTGTTCCATCACCTCTTTTGTTTCCATTTTACTTCCAAATCAATGTCTTTATAAAGCTATCCCAATTTGGAAAATGAATCTTACAAATCATCTTTGTAATGTATGAATAACCATATAACTTTGTCTTCTAGAACACTAATATTTCTATAAAACTTCTGTTGGTGACCTAATGTAGCATTTAGTTACTCAAAATTCAATTTTACGTTAACAAATTTCTATTGAATCACTGAATCGGGAATGGTTAAAACAGAAGGGTTGGGCCATGAGAAACAACAATCAGTATTCTGAAAACATTCCTGACAAAAGCATGTTTTATATTCACGGACTTGGAGGAGGTAGGGACCGATGGATGTGAACTCAAGCGGGAGACAGGGAAATCAGTCATCCGTGGAGAATAAATAGTGTTAATGGTAGAATGTGTTAAGCATAGTTCATCAGAGTTACTCAAGGGCAAGCTTTCTTTCTTTATATTTGTACTTTTAGTGCCTCAAGCAGTGCTTGGCACCTACCAGGTACTCAAACAAGTGTGTTTGAACTTGACTAAAATTTATCACAATTTTCAACTCCAAACTCTTCTTTCTATAACTTTTTAAAAAGTTGATTGCTGGTCATTTTTCAAAATTAGAATCATCAGCCACTGGGATTAGATATTTTTTTACATATTTCCAACTAATTACCAATTCCGCATATGCTTAGGAATCAAAGCATTGAGTTCATGTCCCTGGAGTAAGTGCAGTGTCATCTCCACTTTTTTTTAAACTGTATATAAAATGTCACTAATTAAGTTTTAAAATGTACTCCTGTTGTGAACAATAATGAATTTGGCTCAATGAAAAAAGTTGGTTTTTCAGATTGAAAGTAGGTGGTTTGACAAACTGATCCAAATGTGAGGAAAGTGAGTCAATCCTTGATCAATACGAACAATGCGTCCGTGATCCCAAGCTCATGGAAACCTCTGTTGTCCACACAATGACCATCACCTCAGCAACAGCAGTAACAACACTAACAATGATCCACCACTCTGGATAGCAACATCTTCAAGGACTACAACACTGTCACCTGAGCGATGATGAGGCATAGGTGTCGCTCTAACTGCTTCACCTGCATTTTCTTATTCAGTCCTCTCAACAGTTTTTCCAGCTAGAGAGTACTACTAGCTTGAATTGAAGACAAAGAAACCAAGGCTTAACTAACACATAACTAAGCTTTTTAAAAACATCTTTGTATGTCCTCCACGTCCATTAGCTGTGTGAGTGGTAATATTTCCAATAAACTTGGGCCAATGAGATAATGATTTAACTTATTGCATTAATTGAAGTCTTAATTTAATTAATTACTATCTCTGCCTAATCATCAGTGGTTTCACTGAATAAGAGTGAAAGGGGACTAACGGGTGGGAACTGAGACTTCTGAAAATATTCATAAAACCATCCAAATGCCTGAATTTTGAATTAGGAGCTGATGTTAAGATGGTGTTAGGAAAGACAGGATATGGTTAGAATACTGAAAACCTCAGTGAGGGAGTTTTGCAAGGACTCAGTCTGTCTTACCATCTTTCTATGCAGGGTACTCAGTCCAATATCTGCAATGTAAGGGGAACTCACTATATCTTCATTGCACTGGATCACAATTTATTAATCCCTCTATAATAATATATATGTATCTATGTATCTATCTCTGTATATATATCCTATATATAGTTATAGATTTTGCAGTTGTATACTCATTTGTGAAAAATGGAATTTATTTTATTTTCCTACAATATTTTAATTTCCATCTGGAGCCTCCATTCTGCCTAATAGCAAAATATTTAATTTAGTTTTAAAAACACTTTTGAGACCAATCAGGCCAACTTGAATACACATTGGGTATTCAGGAAGAGTAAGAAATTGTTGTTAACTTGGCTAGATGTGATAATGGCACTGTATTTATATGAACAGCCGATAGACAAAACAACAATGAAAGCAATCTATGAAAATATTTCCGGAAGAAAGACATCTGAAATTTGCTGTAAAATAATGAGACGACAAAATGTCATAAAGCATGACACAAGATTGTGTTGGAGGAAGTCACTGAAAATACTTGGCTGTTGGTTGACCCTGGAGCTGGACTTGGGCAATCAAGAGACTCCTTACCCCTCCTCTGTGTTTGAAATGTACATCCTATCACTCTGCATTGTTTCCACTGTGGGAGACATTTCAAGGACTAAGTCGCAAGAATGTGTTGTTGAGACCATCTGGACTGTACCCATGATTGAAGCTTGTTAAGGCTTCTATTTAAACTTTTAAAGATTCTGGTAGGTGGTGGGGAGATCTACTCTTTCTCTGGTCTCTCTTTGCTCTCTGTGTACAGGGAATGGCTTCAGATGATACCCAGGGAACTCTTGCCAAGACTGGCAAATGTATCTAGTTGTTGAAGGTGAGTGATGTCTTTAAGATTTGCCTCTGTAAGCATTTTAGTATTTCCATAGTAAAAAGTGAACATAATAAAACCCAGAATTCAAGAATTTGAAAGCTGTGTCTCAAGTCTAGATTTACTCTTGCCAGCACACCCTTCAACATGATGGCCAGCGCTTTGTGGCAGCAGAGACCAGGGGCTTAATGGTAATGATGGAAATGATAACATTTCCTCCCACCACATCTGCTTTTTCTAGGATTATTTTCAATTAAAAATAAAACACACTTGACCATTTTCCGTAGGCTGAAAAATTTGGTATCTCACACCAACATTATACGGTTCATCAACTGTGTGTAGAAGTTCTTGTCCTTCATTTCACAGACATTTGTTTAAAATATTATTGGATTTATGTGGTTATTTGATCACTGTGTATGCTCTCAATTAATCAATAGTTGAATATAACTAGTGTCATGGGGAGATTCACCACTTTTGTAGTTTTAAAGGAAATTCTCATACTAGAAAAGGTTGGAATCCACTTATGCAGACAAAGGCAACTGTTTGACAGAAGTTTTTTTTTTTTTTTTCTTTTCCACCCTAGGGGTTTTGACCCCAAGATAAAGAGAACGTTAGAAACAAATGTCAGCTTTCTGGCTGGTGTCTGCAACTATCCTCTGTGCCCTGGGCTTATGCCTATTAGCCCTTCTGTTTGCATCTCTGCATTGAAGGCAGACAGCTTGAAGGGTCTTCTCACTGTTCTTAGACCTGCCCATGGCCAGGCCTGAACCCCTGAGGGTGGAGAGGGTGTTCTTTGAACTTAAAGATAATCCCGATGATGATCGTGTGGCAACATAAGCAGAGAGGGCCAGTAAGGAGCTTTGTGTGATTTGCTATCCTGGGAACACTTTGAACCTTTTTCCCTGGTTTTGCCCCTTGGCCATTCTTAGAAGCAGATCCCCCTCTATGCTGTCTGTGGGCTGCAGGATGAATATGTTTAAGAGAAAATCTGCTTTAGGATGGGTTTCCTTTCATCGCCCAAATGCCGGTTCACTAGTGGGCCTTCGTGGGGTTATTTCTTTTCTGTGTTGCATGCACATGCCTCTGTGGCTTCTTTGCCACTTGGTATTTAAACATCTAATCCCACAAATCTGGTCACTTTTGGAGCAATCTGTTAGGAACTTCAGGGACAATGAAGGAGAAGAACCAGAATTCACTGAGCACTGGTTAGGAGAGCATCAAATTAAGACTCAGGAAATCCTGCTTCTATTTTCATTTTCTCCATCATGTGTTGGTGTGACTTAGACAAATCTATGTTTTCACCGAAAATAAAATAAAATAATCAAATAAAATAAGGTAAATTAAAGTAGAATAAAACAAACTAATTCATACATACTTGCTAGTCTGTCTATCAGAAATGTTGGATGAGGAACTTAAAATCGAATCAAAACAAAACAAAAGCATGAAATGAGGCATGCGAATGTGCAATAATTTTAAAGCAAGAGTTATTTGAAGGAAGAAAAGCGTCTTCGTGAATCGTCTTTTATTGCCCAGGGCTGTGGATACAGATGATATTTGACATTGGCTGAAAAGCTGCTTAATTATTCAGTTTCTGACAGTAACACTGGTTTGTTGACATTTAGACCTTCACCCTAACGAAGAGAGCAAAGACGTTTTTTAAAAATTATAATTGTGTGCCAGATAGTTAGTGGGTTTGCTATTTCTCTCTGCTTTGTAATGTCTGCGACAATTTCATTTCCTGACTAAAACAGGAAATGTTTCTGGGTTATACTTGGAAAAAGTAAATTGCAAAAGCTTGTTTTTATATCACAGGACTCGGCTTCTTTCATGGGCCCCTTTTGATCCCATATCTACATGAATTATAAACTGATAATTCAAGGGGAAGTGAATGGGCTTGATTAAAGAAACAGAGAGTCTGAAATTCTATCCCTTTCCATTTCAGATTTGGAGGGCCTTCTGCATTGATGGATTCCTTCTGAATGCGCAGTGCTGCAGTTTTCACAATGGATTGCACGTGCCTCCTGGTATGTTTTGACTCTAGCCCCACAAACGCTTCATTATGGACCTCCCTGGATTTATTGTTTTGATATTTAGTTACCATGGTTTTAAAGTCATTTCTGTGACAACTCCCCTTCTTGGTATCTTCCCACTTTGTGCTCTCTCTGGACTGCCCAAATCAATGTAACTGTAATTTAGACCATGACTTTCATCACCAGGGAGTAACTTGGTGCTCTCACATTTACCATGCACCCAAAGGGCATGCCAACCTCCACTGGCAAGGAGTTCAGTAAGCCCCGCCATTCCCATAGGTCAATCTTAGGATGCCAGGTCGCTGATGCAGAAAGCCTCAGCCTCCAGGGATGATGGTAATCAACTCCAAAGCACCAGGCAGCTGCTCTATGCAGTGGGTTTAATTCACATTGCATAGTAATGCTCATAAGATGAGGTCCCTGGGGATATGTTACGATGCAGGACTTTTCACAGAGGCTTATTGCTTTTCTCATCAGCTTCTAAGGCTGCTTATGAATTCCGCATGGTTCCTCTTTCCCTGCAGGATAGCATTTGCATAAAAAACAAACTACTGGATAAACAAGACTTCACCAGTTATCATTCCCTCTAACACTCCTACATGGAAGGTTGACAGGCGTGCGTTTGGGTGCAGTTTATATATTTTGTGTACCTGAGCTCATGGCTCACACTGTTCCACTGCTTCACAAACTCATGGGTTTCTCTTGCCCAAAAGGAAGCCCCAGCCCTGAAAAAATGAACTGAAGTGACAATAAGTGGTGTCTCTTCCTCTAATCTCCTCGGGACTGGGAAAGGATTTTCTATACCTGCCCCAAACGGTGCCACTTCCTTATTCCAATACTCTTAGACATCACCGGATGTGGCTCATTGTGGTTCAATGTTGCAGAAAGAAACCAGCACCTGGCTAAATGTGTTCTGCCTATTTTCTTACTGGTGGGCACAATGAATCCCACATGAAACAAAGAGCTTCCCATGGGATCAAAGGAACCAGAAATGTTCTCCACAGCCAAAAAATACTATTCTACCTGCCCCTTTCACAAGGCCAGAGGAGATGTGGGTAAAACATAAGGATGGCTTTGGGATCGTACAGACTTGGATTCAAATATCACTTTAATTATCTCTCGATTAGATGCGTAAATTTAGGAAGCTCTTAGATTCGGTTCTCTTATCTGGAATGATAAATTATACATTTTTGTTTATTTATTTATTTTTTATTGAAAAATTACAGGGGCGCCTGGGTGGCGCAGTCGGTTAAGCGTCCGACTTCAGCCAGGGCACGATCTCGCGGTCCGTGAGCTCGAGCCCTGCGTCAGGCTCTGGGCTGATGGCTCAGAGCCTGGAGCCTGTTTCAGATTCTGTGTTTCCCTCTCTCTCTGCCCCTCCCCTGTTCATGCTCTGTCTCTCTCTGTCCCAAAAATAAATAAACGTTGAAAAAAAAAATTTAAAAAAAAAGAAAAATTACAAATGAAAAGTATGGCTGTTGTAACAAGTTTTAGCACTACAAATATTCCCAAAGAAAATAAATGAGAGTCATGCCAATTACCCTTTCCATCTGGGCCCCTACCCTAAACACACCCATGGATATAGTCAATATTATCTGAGTGCTGTAACTTTGTTTGTGCTTCTAAATTTATGTATACCTTGGAAAAGAGCATACGTAAGTATTTTCTTTATTATTGTTTTGTTTTGTGACAAGATTGTATCATGTATCATGATACCAAAGGGGTGCTCTACACACTCTTTTCCAACCCAATTTCTTCACTTAAATTTCATGTCCCCTGCAGGGACTCTTTGCTTTAACAGCTCTAAAATATTGCAAAATCTAGATGCTCTGTAATTTACTTGACTACTACTTATTTATGGAAAATCCCTTTTACCTTTTTTACCACTAAAAAATGTGCTAAAACAAATGTCCTTATAGTTACATTCTTGAGTACTGTTTTTTTATCAGTATGGCACATTTTTAAAGTATAAATACTGAGTTCAAAGATTGTACGCATTTTAAAATTTTTGTTTACTGCCAGACAACTTCTCCCAATTAGTAATGATCGACATACCCATCAGCAAGTGTATGAGAGGGTCCGTTTTCTCACATGCTTGTAAAATCTGCTGTTATCAGTATTTAATTTTTGCCCGTTTCGGGGTTGAAAATGGTTGTCTTGCTTTTGGTTGAATTTGCATTTCCAAAAATCTAAAATGTGTGCAGACAGGTCACCTGGAAGTGCTTGATGAATCAAAGCAATTAGCAAGAAATCATGCTTAGTTTTCCCGGCAGAGAAAACAGTCTTGCTCAGGTTCTTTCTTGAACTTTGGGAGATGAGAAATTGGCATGAGGAAGTAGATTACAAAGAGTGGAGAAGCAGAGTACAGAGATGGTGTTGGGGCAACCCAAAGGAGTGTTTCCTTCCACAATATTCCAGAGAACTAGACTGCTGGCAACATTAGACTTACACCCAGGGCCATACTCTTGGCCTTGCCCTCTGGCTGCCAGTCGGTCAGTCCATTCAAGCTCAGTTTTCACCAAGCAATTTGACAGATGTGGAGCAGAGTTGTGTTATGATCTTTGCATCACACACACAAATGTGGTACTTAAAAAAATAAATGAATAAAATTATTTCATGTATTTTATATGCTCCCTCTGATGTTTTTCTAACGTTTCCTATACAAAAGAAATCAAAACAGTGAGTTTATTTCCCCAGAATGAAAGCACTGCCCTCTCATAGACCACAGGTGAAGGCTGACACTAAGGCCCATAGCCTTATCCTAAGCATTTACCTAAGCATATACAGATTTGGTTTAATGAGGAGAGATGATTTGCCGGATTGCAGCTCAGAGTTTAGATGATCTCTTTCAGACTGTGATGAGAAATGCACACACTCCCGTTTGATATATGTTAGCAATAAAATACTCTGAATTCCCACATTTATGTGGCGAATGAAAATAGGAAAGGAACAATGTTTTAAGGGTCAGATGAATTTGTTTGTTTTTAATTATATCACCTATTACTCACTAGAACCTTAGGAATTTTAGATAATCATTACCCCCATTTTATAGACAAGGCATGGAGAGGTTGTCACTTACACAAAGTTAACAGATTTGGTAAGTAGAAGAGATCTGGTTTGAACCCCGGTCATCTGGGTTTGAGGCCAGATGCTTCTTTGACTGTTAACTGGTCCAGACTCACCAACTAGGGAGCAGGAGAGATGTTATCACCATTTCCCTCTTCCCCCAGCCCCACCAAAACACACTAAGATTTGAATGCATTGCCTAACAACAAAGAGAAGTGAAGCTGCTTAAAATGGCAATGTAGGGCAACTAGTTAGTCTCCTCCATGATATCCATAAATTACTTCTGCTGCCCAGTTTCAATGGACAGGATTAAAATTTCACTCTGTCATTAAACCTCCTCACCGTATCCGCTCAGTGTGGTTAGGAAAGAAACTACACGCGTTATTGTAACAAAAATAATTGAAGACAAGGATTTATTTATTTATTTTTTTTAATTTTTTTTTTCAACGTTTATTTATTTTTGGGACAGAGAGAGACAGAGCATGAACGGGGGAGGGGCAGAGAGAGAGGGAGACACAGAATCGGAAACAGGCTCCAGGCTCCGAGCCATCAGCCCAGAGCCCGACGCGGGGCTCAAACTCACGGACCTTGAGATCGTGACCTGGCTGAAGTCGGACGCTTAACCGACTGCGCCATCCAGGCGCCCCAAAGACAAGGATTTATTAACCAGTTAATAGAGAACTGGAGATGCTCAAAGGGGACACAGTATTGTCACAGAGAAAGGAAGTGCAGGCAGTGACCATGGCAGTTCAGCTTATAGAGGAGTGGCCTTGTGCACCTGGGGTCCAGAGCCCGGGGAGGGGACGTCAGCTGGCAAGTGTTGCTATCTGTCAGTCACTGTGAGGTGATTGGGTTATGGAGAAAATTGCAAATGGAACCCCCAGCTGCTACCCACCATAAAAGCAATGGATGACAAGGAGAGGGGGAACAAGTAGATTGGTCTGACCATTTCTCCATCCTCCAGCCTCCTGTCACCCTCAAAAGCCCCTCCTACCAGAGTCTAACAGGGACCTGATGGCAAGCCAGAAATGAATTTTATGGAGTTTTATCCCTGGTATTACAAGGCTGAGTTTGAAGCTGAAATAAAAATATTTAATATCAACCCATTACACACTTTCAACTATTTGACATTCTTTCTGATCTTTCTACACATACAATGCATTTGAATTCCAATATCATGACAAAATAACTTCATACTTCCCCCTAACAAGATGCAACTTCTTTCTTACAAACAAAGGTGCCCTAAATCTCTCCTCAAAATGAGGAGAAAGAGATTTATCAGTAGAAAAATATTTTTAAATTACTTACATATACTTATATATATATATATATATATACTTAAATACATATATACACACACACATGTATACACACACACACACACACACACACATTTTCTTCTTAGGCTTCTCTCACACATTACCATGGACTGGAGGACTTAAACAACAGACGTTTATTTCTCACAGCTCTGGAATCCGGGAAATTCAAGATCATGGTGCCTGATGTCTCATGAAGGTCCACTTCCTGGCTTATGGATGGCCATCCTCTCGATGTATCCTTATATGGTGGAGGGCAGAGAGAAAGGCTCTCCTATCTCTTCTTATTAGCACACTAATCCCATTCACAGGGGCTCCACCTTCATAACCTATTTACCTCCCTAAAGCCCACCTCCTAATACCATCACATTGGATATTAAGCTTTCAACATAAGAATTTTGAGGGGGCACATTCAATCCCTAGCAACACTGAAGTGGAAATATTCAGGGGTGAATGGGTAGACTAATCTGTTGATCTAGAAGTCTGTGAGGAAAATGAGTGATAAGAAGGTAGTTTGGCTGTCCTGAAGGGTTTTTTAGGGAACTTGACTTTGACTCCATGGCTAATAAAGGGATAGCGAGGTTATTTGCATCAAGAATGGTGATACAAAGATAGTCTTTTACACAGTGATTATTTCAGGGGCGCTTGTAGGATTTTATGAAAACAAGCACAACAGTCCAGGTAGGAAATGATGTGGGACTGGAATTGGGATATGGCAGTAGGGACAAAATCCAGTATGACTCTGAGCCCACTACAGCCTCTACAACTGACTGATGTAGAAGGAAAGACACTGAGGCTGGTGACCTCACCGTAGGGATTGGCCCACGAGTTTGCAGAACCTTAAAGGGGTGGTCAACATTCCAGATCCCCTGCTTCAGAGAAGTGTGGAAATACTAGGGGAATATCAATGAGAATAAAACTGTAAGGCATCCAGCCGTCCATGGGTTCCAGGGCAGTCCATGCTCTTCTCTTTTTTCATCTGAATCACCACTGTAGCTTTATCACCAGTTCTCCTCCTTTGCCATCTACCCCCCCCCCCCCCCCCCCCCCCGCAGACCTGACTGATTTTTGATATGGCAACCGGAGCCATCTTTTTGAACATCGCCTAGACCACAACTCTCCCTTCCTTGACATTATTCAGTGACTTCTCTCTGTGCTAAGAATGAAATAAATACTTGATGCCCTATCTAGCACGGTTTTGCCTGATATGGCCCCTGATGACATCTCTCGTCTTTTCTCTTTTTGTTTGCTCTAGCTACCTTGGCCTTTAACATTTTCTTGCGTATTCATGCTTTCTCTGCTCAAAGGATTTGACCATGCTGCTCTTGTATGGGAATGTTTTTCCAGTTGGCTTCTCTTCACCTGCCCAAAACCCCTAGAGGCCTTTCCTGACTGTTATAAGCTCTGCTACTTCCTGTCTTGAAACCCCCTATTTTTCCATAGGGTTTTTTTTTTCACGATTATAAGCCAGGACAAAACGAAATATAGACCTTTTTTTCCCCTTTTGCTTGAATCTCCTGATAAGGCCAGGCAGAGCCCAACTTCCTGTTTTTTGTCTCATGATGGATGAGCTAAGATCAGAACTGTTTGTCACGATTGATTAGCTAAGATTAGAAATGTTCATTCTAAAGCAATTATCCAGAAACTAACTTTTCACAGAGAAAAACATTTTCCTATGACTGCCGCTTCCCCTGCCCACAGAACGACCCCCCACTGGAGACCACCCCATGGGCACTTGCTTTATCCTCTTGGGGCAAAACCACCTTGCTGAGATACTCCAATCTTTGGATCTAAGATGCTCTTTCTATTAAAATAACCTGAATAAATTTAGTCCCTCAACTTTTCCGGTTTTGGTCTTTGATAATTATACATTTTCTGATGTGTTTTCCTGTTTAATATGTTCTCTCTGACATGTCTTTGCTTCTCTCCTTTCACGTACACTAGACCCGAAGCTTTATGAGGGAAGGGACCATGCCCTTCTCATTATACAGTAGCACCAATGCTTCTCATGCACCTGACCATAGGAGATGCCTCATAAACAGGAGTGAATAAATGAGTGAATGTAAACGTATCAGGTGTCTCCAAGTAGTGACAAGACTGGCAATGATGCAGGAGGCAGTATCAGAGAAATGAGTGTCCAGAAGTGCGTACAACAGTATTTGTCCTCCAGAAAGAGGGGCTATAGGACAAGGCGGATTGTTAGGGCAGCATCCTGGAGACCTGGAGTTCCGGTGAGGAATTCTACCATAGCAGATGATCTAGCACAGAGATTAGCAACTTTGGCCCAAGTTCAGACATAGATACCCCTCGGGAAGAGTCAGATTAGGCTCTAGCAAAAAGATGCAGAGGTTCACACTGGCATGCTGAATCTAAAGCAGCAAAACCAACTCTAAAACTCAAATTTCTGAGTCTGAATGTGTTGATTTACTGGCAGCCTTGTTTTACTTTGGCTCTGGGCATGCAGGGTAAAGATATTGGTTTTATATTTCAACTTAAATGGGTAAACACACCTACTTACAATGGAAAAGGAAGAACAGAAAAAGATATAACTTGAGGCATAATCTAAGAAATGAAAACATTATTTTTCACCTACATGTTTGGCAAAGATTGGGAAAGATTGAGTGTTCAGGGAACCAGACATTTTTCTACACTAGTTGTTGAAGTCTACATTGTTTGAAGTCTTTGTGAAGTCACCTAGTAATATGTACCAGTAGCTTAAAATGTGCATTCCTTGAAACAGTACAGTTTCTAGTAATATGTCTTGAAGATACATATATGCACAAAGATTAATCTCTAAATATAATTACAACTCTATGTATACTATAAATTTGAAAACCACTGAATATTCCACAACAGTAGAATAGCTATATTATAACTCATTTCTATATGATGGTGCATTGTTTCAGATTATGTTTGCTACCCTAACAATAAACCCCAAATCTAAAGCTTTTTAAAAATATTTATTTATTTATTTTGAGGGTGGTGGGAGAGGCAGAGATAGGGAGAACAGAACTGAATCCCACGCAGGTTCCACGCTCAGCACAGAGACCCATGGGTTGGTGGGTGGGGGAGGGTTGAACTCACTAACCATGAGATCATGACCTGCGCTGAGATCAAGAGTCCAACCTTAACCGACCGAGCCACCCAGGCCTCCCATAAACCCCAAATCTCATTGGCTTTATAGAATGAAAGGCATTTCTTTCTCACAGAATGTGTGAACAGCAGGTGCAAAACACAGTGACCAGTTCTGTAGCGTGTTAAAGGGATGGTGAGTCAGCATCATTGGTTTCTTGCCATTATGCACGTGAAGAGTCCCTCGGTTTCCGCCCAGAACTCTGAGGGCTCTGCACAGAGTTCTTGGTTAGGCACAGAGGCCCTTTCCAGAACAATTTAAGGACATCTCATAATTTAAAATCATATCTCTAATTTCTAGTCAGCAAAGTACAGGCTAGTGTCTATCACTATGTTCTTTTCTATTCCTTCTAAACGTTGTCCCTCCCAAACAATTTTGGGTCATTCATTTTGTAGTAACCCAGGGAGCATGTCTGGGGAAGTGACTGATGTTGGCACTATAGAATAACTGTGAATTTTATTGTCTCTGTCTGTTACATATTTGAGCAAATGGTTTGACTTGCAGTGTCTTGAAAATCAAATTTAATATCAGGAAGGGCTTGTGATGGTTCAACTACTGCTGTGCTTTCTTTTTGTGAAATGAGTTTGGTCCTTTTCAGTTTTTTGATCAGTTTTTAGTTTTGTGCATCAAGGTTTTCATTCTACATTATATGATAATACTCTTTTCGCTCTTGGAGGAATTAAAGAAAAAACATGTTTTGAGTTAAAGACTTAAGGATGTGAAACCATGAATGATTCACCGAATGTTTTTGCTATTAGCACCTACACTCTAATTGAATTGTCCTAGTAATGATCAGCGTGTGCAGCTTTGAAGACACCAGGAAATGTAGATTAGGATGAAAAAAGCGAACTGTTTTCCTTATTTCCCACTATTCCTCTTTATATGAAAAATGCACTTTTTTTTGGAAAAACACACTTTGAATGCTAAAATGTTTATAATGGAAAAATTAAAATTAAACATCTACAGTCTCCCTTAGCACCTCTATCTATCTAATAAGCCAGGTAGTGTTTGATCAATAGTAATTACATTTCTAAATCGAATCTATGAGTGGATGGGTGGTATTTATAATTCTAATGGTCTCAGATTTTAAGATATTGGGACAAATGACAGAAAGAAAGTAGTTCATTTTATTATACTTTTATTCAGTTTTAAAACCTGTGTTTTAAATATGCCAGGTATAAAACAGGCATGGAGGTGATTTTTAAGATCTATCGTCTAAGTGTTGGTAGCCTGCCCATGAAAATCAATATCATTTTTGTTGAAAGAAGATTCAGATTTTTTACGTCATTAACATACTACCATGAAAGGCTAAGTTCTTATACTGTTTGGAGAAAGTATTTGTCTTCATTGTTGCAAGCTTCTAGTACCTTTATCCTGGATTTCACCGTGTTTAAAGCATTCATAACTACTTACCCTGCAGCTCTAGCCTAGCATGTATGTAAGGGTATGTAGGTATGTTGGAGAAGAGGTTATCTATGGTGTATGTGTATATATATATAATATCTATATCTACATATGCATATGTAATTCATTTATAATACATGCACGGATATAGTAAATATACTTGCATGTAATATAATAAAATATATGATATAAATATAATATGATGTTTTTCTGACTTGGCCCTGAAGAAACTTCGTTCCCTTTCAATTCCCCCAGTGAGTACTGAGAGTTTCCCAAGGCATGTCTCCCAGCTGTACCATGGGTCATACATCTTGCTGACAAGACTTTTTTTCCCACCTCTTGTAGTGGCTTAGTGTGGTGACATCTACCGTAGCTTCAATACCTAATGCAACAGTTATGGCGTTAATACCTACAAAGCTGTCCCTATCCCTGTTTCCAGCCAGTTACCACCACAGTCATTTCTGGTGCTCACCCGTCTCTGGAGCAAAGCTCTGCACCCCCAATATCAAACATGCAGAGGTGAGCAGCAAGTACCTTGTCCTAGCACTGCTGGTTAGTAGGCCATCCCTGCAGAAGATTTTGGCACAAGTTCTTTGTGAAACAGTTGTGTTTATATTTCATTCTTCACTGAACAGTCTTAATCTCAGGCATATGTACTGGGGGCTGGGCTAGAAGGTAATTGAAATAACCTACACTGTTATATTCACCACCACTGCCCCACTTTGATGCAGGCCCAAGGTCTTTGGATCACGCTTGTAAACTTGATTTCTTCTGCCCTCACAGTGGGCTTTCTCTCTGAAGTTTCGTATTTTATCATGTAACTACAACCCCAGAAGACTCACTCTGCAGGTTTCCCCCCTATACAGACAAGGCTGAATCCTAAAATGGACAAATCTTAACCTCAAGTTCTGATCCTGTTATGAATATTTATGACACAATGTATCATAAAAGAAACTTTGCTAGCCAGAAAAATTCAGATGAAGAGAGATTGTGTTTACTGCTGCCATAACAAATACTTGAGAGCTACTTTAACATAAGCTAAGTAGAGCATTTGATATCTATATTTCGAAAGGGGAGGGGACTCTAGCAGTTTGCAAAAATGAAAAAAAAAAACATTAGTAGGGTCAACTCAGGTAACACAGTAACATAATAACTCATTACCCTCACATCCTGAAAATCTCTTATAAGGAGGGTAGAGACTGGGAAATCAGTCGAACCACAAATTCATCAGGAACCTTGAGACATTCTCCAATCAATCCAAGTCTACTTCATCCTGGATAGATAGTGTGATTAGAAAACAGTTGAAGTGATATAAGAGTGAGGATTCCAAGTAAAAAGACCCATAGACTTAGAGGTTAAATGTTACCGAAAATATAAAGAGCACAGAGAGGTAAGTCCTGACCTGTGCAGAAGGGTCTAGGTGGACCCTCTGATGCATGTTCCCACTTCACTCTTTAGCACACCTCCCTGCATCCACATAACCGCACAGGATAGTTGCAAAAACTCGGGATGAATAAACTCTGGGGAATTACGAGTGTTGCTGGGGCTTCTGAGAAGGATAGAGGATCCAGGGCAAGGATTGCCTCACCTCTCTTGTGTGAGTGAAGCAGCTCATGTAGCATTACTAGAGATAAAGAGGGATATTTTTCAATGAGATATGACAGCCCAAAAGAAAGACATAATGGTAATAAATTGCCATGTATCCAAGAATATACCTCTAAATGATATAAAACAGAAAAGGACAGAAATAAAAAGGAAAGTGGACGAATCCTAGACCATGCTGGAAAGCTATTACATGCTTTCACCAAAAACTTGTAGAACTAGCTGACAAAAAAAAAAATTAAAAGCATAGAAGATACAAATAACACAATAAATAAAGCTTGATCTAACCCATATATTTTGAGCAATACAACCAACAACTGGAAAAACAGTGCAGGTGTTTAAGTACAGATGGGTTATTTACAAAATTCACTACAAAATTGATCATTGGCTAGTCCATTAAATAAGCCACAGAAAAATTCAAAACATTGAAAGAATTTGAATTATGTTCTCTTACCCCACTGGAATTAAGGCGGAAATCTGTACAAAAAAGATAACCAGTAAGTGCCCCTACGTTTGTTTATTTATTTTTGAATTTTGAAATTTATGAAATTAAGCAATGCATTTAAAAATAATCCATGAATCATAGGGAATCCTAAGCAAATAAGAAGTATTCTGAAACAAATGATTGGGAAACTATGACGTACGGGTGATGGTGATATTTTTAGTTTTGATTCAGCTGATGATTGCACTGGAAGATTCATGAAGTAGTACTCTTGAAACTCTTTCCTTTTCTCTTCTTTATATTATATTTTTAAAAAACTGTACAAGGGTATATCTGCTTCAGCTAGGTGATTCAACATTATTAAGAATACATCTTTGGATCTCTTAGAATCATCTTCTCTCCTACACCATGAGACATGACATTATAACTGAATGTTTATCTTTGGCAATCTCTGTGGATATAGAATGTGTGTCCCATCATCATAAACTTCTGGGACTGAGGTCTTTCTTGTCATAGGTCAGGCCCCAAATATATATGTATTTTAAGTTTATTTATTTATCTTGAGAGAGGGAAAGAGAGAGAAAATTAGAGGCAGAGAGAGAGGGAGAGAGAGAGAATCCAAAGCAGGCTCTACACTGTCAGCACAGAACCTAACGTGAGGCTCAATCCCATGGAATCATGAAATCAGGACTTGAGCTGAAACCAACAGTTGGACACTTAATCAACTAAGCCATCCAGGCACCCCTCAGGCCCCAAATATAAATGTCATCTTCTTCCTCCTGACTTTGGAATGTAGATGTAGGTGAAGAGTTTCTAGAAGTTTTCATTCTTAACCCCTTTTTCTTTCCCAAAACTTCATGATGGAGATCATGTACTTTCTGCCATGTTTTAAATTATTTTCGTATTTCATTATCTGTGTATACCTAATTTATTTTCTTACATTATGATGTAGTACAGCTCCATGAGCAAAAACCCATTGCTGTCAGACAGCCCTGGTTAAAAATCTCACCTATGTATTCTTTTTTAACTGTATGATATAGGGAAACTTACTTAAGCTCACTGGGACTCAATTTTCTCATTTCAAAATAAAAGTAACAATGCTTACTCTGTAATTTACAGTAAGGAATAGAGTAAAATAACCTATGAACAATGCTTTGTATTGAATTTGTCTCTTAGAATACTAATTCCATTCCCCTCATAAATTATTTTTTGAATCAAAGTGGTCAATGGAAAAATATCTTTTATGTAACAGAGAAATTAATATCTTTCTTTTTCTTTGCAAGAGTATAGAATATTTAGAGGGCATTGGTATTTTTAGGATGAAAAATGTAGAGTGAATTAAACTCATTAATTTTCCATATATTCTCTGAAATTATTTTTCATAATATCTTGCTTGTCAAATAAGAGATTCATATAAAAAGCCTCATAAGAAATTCCAATAGGAAACAAAATGTATTAAAAGTATTATTAGCTCTTTAATGGGACTCCAATTTCAACATTTATGTAAAGATTTTTCCTTTTAGTGTGGCTGCAGTTTCATTAAAATCTAAATTAAAAGAAGAGAAGAGATGCTTTTCTTAAAATGACCAAATCTGTATATTTTTCCCCCAAAAGTATCAGAGATGGGAAAAAGCTAGTGGAAGCACACAAGGCTTTTAAGGTCTATGGTCAGACCCAGTGAACCATTGTCATCCTTGCCTTCATGCCATCAACCAAAGGCAGTCAGAGAGCAAGGGGATCACGAATGCACAGTCACCCCCACTGAGGTTGCTGGGTGGGGGGGGGGGGAAGCAACAGTTTAAAACACATAGGTACCATACATTCACGTAAGGTTAATTAGCATATAACTAATTTTGGGCTTAACCAAACACAAAATGTCATTATTTCATGTATTTACTCATTAATGCAGTCAACGACCAAATAAGTATTTAAGGGACATCAGGGACTTCTGTGAAGTGAGCCTAGTCACTGACCCTGGCTTTAAAAACATTAGAATTGTCACTTCATTTGTTTATGTGTTCAGCAAAAACTTCTTGAACTTCTGTTAGATGTCACACTATTTGGCAAATGATTTCCAAAATTTAGCTATCTCTTTTACCCAACAATTCTCTGTACTGGATAAAATAATTCAGTGACTTAGATGTATCATATACAAATAATTATTCCTGGAGAGTTCACCAAGATTCTATATTAAATAAAAGTAGACGCCCACTTTTTGGGTCGTCTGGGTGGCTCAGTCCGTGAAGTGTTGGATGTCAGCTTAGGTCATGATCTCATCATGGTTTGTGGGTTCGAGCCCTGCATCAGGCTCTCCACTGACAGTGCGGAGCCTGCTTCAGAGCCTCTCTCTCTTTCTCTCTCTGCTCTTCTCCCACGTGCTCACTCTCAAAAATAAATAAACATTTAAAAAATAAATAAAAGTAAACACTTTTTATAGATTATTTCTGAGATTATAAATGTAGACGAGATTGGTAAGATCTCTTTGTAAAGAATTTTGGGCTAATATTTTTATGGCAATATTTTTTTGCCAGATGTTGCCAACTGTTGGCCTACTGAACATATTCAGCCACAGATGAATTTTGTTTGGCCAGCATAGAGGTTACACATTCTTGCATTTGAATATATACAGATGTGGCACATACCCTCTGGTTCATCACATCACCCTCTACTTTATACTAAGGACTCAGTCTATCCGTACATCGGTTAACCTTTCACGGCCCTGCAGCATTTGATTTTATAAACTGTGCTCAGTGGCGTATAACTTTGGAGCACTGGTTACCATTCACACATGCATTTGAACAGTTCCAAAACTAGTGAGAAAGACTTAAGTCTTATAAGTATTATGTGAGATGACCCATTTATTCAGGCACGTTAAGCAAAAACATGTAATATCTGTACTTCAGATGGGGAATATAAACTAAGCAAGCAATCAAGGTATCTGTCTGAGTTAAAAACCAAAGGCAAATATGACAGCTATTGTCCTCACTGAGCTCACTTTTTAATAGGCAATCAACAAACTATGTTTGATAAACCAGGACAAAGCTTCCACATGGATGCGATGATACTTGGACTGAGTTGAGAAGAGGTTAATAAGCAATAAATTTAATGAAGAGGGCGGAGAAATTAGAGTTAAAGCAGGACCAGATGAGGTCCTTATACTTCCCTGAGTGACTGGAGTAATAAGCACACATGCAAAGAACAACAAAAGGAAGCAACCAGAAAGTCCAAGTCTAGGCAGAGTTGAGAACTAGTTGGATTTTGGAATCTTTTGGGTTTTCCATCAAAGTGAGAATGTTTTAACCCTGAGAGTGTTTTGAACAAAATATTTTTATCTAAATAATATGAACCCCAATAAATGTCATCTAGAACGTTTTATCCAGAGATTTCATTAATCCTTTTGATTTCATTGATCAATTTTCTCTTCATCATAGTCAAAAGATTTCTATTTATTTTTATCTTATTGAAAATATTTTCATTTGTACAAATACTTTCTCAATTAAGTTGGTATAAAATGCAATTCATTAACTAATTTTTTTGACCAAAATAAATTTTTATTCATCAATTCTGATATAACCTTTTGTGATCTTTATTTCCACCAATTCTAATTTTCCTGAGTCAAAAATGGGATGTATTTAGTTCTTAGCATATGTGAGGAATTTGTGAGTCAGATCAAAGAAAGACAGATATGAGAAGGAGAGAGGACAAGTAAGACAAGAAAGGTGAGGAGAGAAAGAGAAGTGAAAAGAACATAAGAATGAAAAATGGTCTGTTAGACATCAACATGAGAGGAAGAATGTGGTGTTGACACAAACCAGAGAGCCAAGAAATCATGTTGGCCATATCCTAGATGGTGGCCTAACTCAGGTTCTTCTTCTGACTGAATTCAACTCTAGCCTAAGAAGGTGAGATTTGGTATGCCCTTCCCCTGCAGGGCTCTACCTTCCATCAGCCTACCCACTATGGGCTAATACCCAGCCATCTGGCTAGTTGATGGACCTAGAGCCAAACAGGGTTTCCACTTTGGCTCTGACATCCTGCACCACCAAAGTTCAGCTTGTGTTCGAGTGTTCATGTATTTTTTTTTTTTTTTTACTGTCTGCCTCCACTTGAGCTATCATTTTATATTTGAGTGGAAGACAGATGGAGCCCTGAGAGTGAACTTTCAAGCCATCCCAAGTACGAGACAAGTCAGGATCACATTTTAATGAATGAATGAGCACATATACACTCCACATTGCCATCATCATATTAGTCACCTGCAGGTACTTAAATTTATATTGGGCGATTGGAAGCATTCAGTACTCTTTAACCACCTTTTTTATTTATTTTGGAATTTGTTTCTTTTATAATCATATTTCTTCATCTTGTTCAATACTTAGAATTAAATGAATATTCTTTCTATAAGACTTTATTATCAATAGGGATACACGCTAGATAAATAACACTCTTAAGTTGAACTATTTCAATCTACAGTTCAGTAACATTGACTGAGTACCTACAAAATATCAAGCCCTCTAGTTGTTTACAAAGATTTGGAAAGCTTACAAATTATTTGGCACTTTAAGTTACTTACAAATGCACTTTTTATTTGCTTGACAATGCTATTCATTTTCCCATAAAAGGATGATTTATGCTGGCTTTCATTTTTACATTATCTATGGACTCCAGTCAAATGCCAATGTCACCCACCAGTTTCTGGGGATTGTGAATTCTACCCTTTGGGAGTTATTTCTTTAACTGGAGTGATAGAGTCTGGAACTGCTCCCGTGCCTTGGCTCATAACCCCAGGGTGTCCTTAAATGTTATGTTGTCATCAATTATCCAAAACAGAGCCATTATAGTCTATCCAAATCATCGAGAGATGGATGAGCTTGCCACCGAGAGAACAGTGAAGGCAGCTGCAGGTTGAGATGCTGGCCAATATATATAATATGTGTTTCCCAGGACATGAGAGGAAGAAACAGACTGTGATCCAAAATCATGGCAAATATAGGTAAGGCTTTGTTGCACAAAATATGTTTCTGAAGCTTAAGACCTTTTCTCTGGCCATCACGGTGGACCAGAGAGAATTAGAAGTTGAATCAGACATTCAGATTTTCATTTTGGTAGTAACTCTTTTTCTTCTAATTCAACAAATATCTGTTATGTACCCACGATGGGCTTGGCGCAATGCAAGTGCTAGTGATACAATTAAGCTCAAGAAACTTAAATTCTTGGAACTTAATTGAGTAATGATATGAACAATGATTGAGGTATAATTGTGATGAGTGCTACACAGAAGAAGCAAAATATAGGTAAATGCCTACCCTGAGACAGTCTAACTCGGTTAGAAGTTGGGAGAAATCTAGAAATGTTTTCCTGAAGAAATAAAATTTAAACTGAAACTTGAAAGAGTCAGTTAAAGACAGGCAGGTAAGGACAAGATACAAAGGAGCATAAAAAGTGCCAGGCAGAAGAACAGCACGTAAGAACGTTCTCACAGGGGTGGTTGGCACACCCAGAACATACACGGTCTGTAGGCCATGAGTTACTTATATTACTGGGCACAAATGGCCTCTTCCATGAGCTACCATGATAGAGATACTTTTCTTGGACTGACATAGTAAAAAAGAATGAGTTTGTATAAAATATCTAGTGCACACACATACACATACACATGGGGAAAGACGGCAAAATACAGTCTGACCTGTGAAGCTGAATTTTATGTGAGCTGTAGAATTGGCCATGAAAATCATCCTAGATGACACTTTATAGATGATGTCAACAAGATCAGAGTTTGTTATTTACCCTGGATTATAACATTGCTTAAAGGCAGAGCTAAGAATGCGTTTTCTGATCCTGAATTCATTGTTTTTTTTCTTAGACAGTGAGTTTTAAAATAAATTATTGGTTCATATCACATATTACACCAGATTACATATTAACTATTGAAGTCAGAATTTGAACCCAGACCTGCCTAATAGCAAAACCCATGTTATTTATACCAAATCATAGTGATACTTGGTAAATGAATGAACCAAATTATATAAACAAATGAGTGAATAAACATGTGAAGCTTGTAAAAAGAATACAAGAATAAAATAATAAAATAAAAGAAATGAATAAAAGAATAAAAGAATACAAGCAGTATTTTTTTAATGTATATTTATTTATTTTTGAGTGAAAGGGAGCATGAGCAGGGAAGGGGCAGAGAAAGAGGGAGACAGAATCCCAAGCAGACTCCATACTCTCAGCACAGAGCTGGATGCGGGACTCGAACTCACAAACTGTGAGATCATGACCTGAGATGAAACCAAGAGTTGGATGCTTAACCAACTAAGCCACCCAGGTGTTTTAACAAGCAATATGTTGAATTAGGCAGTGTTTTGATTGAATGCACAGTAATGGTTTTCGGAAGAATATTTTTATCCTTCAGGAATTTTTTTTTTCCTTTAGAGAGAGAGAGAGAGAGAAGGAGAGTGCCAGCAGGGGAGAGGCAGAGAGAGAGAAGCAGAGAGAGAATCCCAAGCAGGCTCCACAACCAGCACAGAGCCCCCTGTGGGGCTGGGTCTTAAGACTGTGAGATCATGACCTGAGCTGAAAGCAAGAGTCAGAAATTGAACTGACTGAACCCCCAGGCATCCCTCATTCAAGAGTTTTTAAAAACAGAATCCAACTCTGGAATAGGAGATAAAAGGTGGGGGGTTGTTGTAAGAACCTAAATTGGAGGGAGCCTTGGCAAATAAAGAATTCCAGAGTTTGGCAGCAAGAGCGCCGGGGCCAGGATTGTGCTGTCACCTTCAACATGGACTCTGTGGTGATAGAGGACACATTCCAGCCATCAACCCATCTCTGTGGTGCCTGCTGTCGGTTCTAGATTGCTTCCTGGGAATGTCTAATTGTCTGAGCAAGGGTCAAATGCTTCTGCCAGGGAATGAGGAGTCAAAAGTACCCCCACCTTCAATTTCCAATGAGGGAGGTAAGATATTATGTCCCTCTAATATTGTAAACAATGAGAATTTTTATAAAATAGAAAAGGAAATTAGACATTTGAACACCAAAATAATGAAATATTTCACTACAGCACTTTTTCTGAATAGTGATGAGAGTAGGAAGTAAAAAATAAGTTTAAGTCAACTAATACTTTGAATTTGTCTTAGATGAGTTTTCAGTCGTACTACGAGAAAGACGAAGATTAATTCTAAACAGCTAAAAGCAAGAGAGGAAAACAAATCAGTATCAAAGTTAGCAATTCTAAAGCCACATTGAAATGAAAGCAAGGAATTAAATATGCAAATGCCCATTTTTATTTGAAAGATAGCAGTTTTAGGGTGCATCCGCTGACCTATCACAGGAGAATATAGAAATATTTGGGAGAAAAGAGCAAAAACTAAAGACTTTATGTGTGTGTATATATATATATATATATATATAGAGAGAGAGAGAGAGAGAGAGAGAGAGAGAGAGAGTTACATAGATATAGATATATAGAGATAGAATTAATTACAGCTTTATTTTAGAGGCAGTAAAGAACAGTAAAGAGCACTCAAATGAAATTATTCACACTGTCGAATGTATAGTAAAAATACCCATCACACTGTTTAGAAAATAAGCCCAAACAAATGAACACTCACGCCCAGATAAAATGAGTTGTTTTTTGGTTTGTATTTATCTGTTTATTTAGTTTACAAAGGCTTGAAGCTTTGTTTCTGTAATCTATTTGGACAGAATAACAGTTCCAACGTATGGGAAAAAACAGTGCATTTTTATCATTATACACAGGCACATGTATTCATAAGAAGGGATTTTGTAATAATTGGCTGGAATGAGGGTTGTAGTGTTTGTAGGTCTCATCTTTCCTTCATTCCATATCCTCTGTCACTACCAATAGCAAAAACCTAGTTGATCCAATTCTTTGTATTTCAGTGACGCACTTAGACAAGGAGGACTCCAGATCACACTATACTTACAGGTCACAGAATGCTATTCTCATCCTTTTAGAGGATTTGAATGAATGCCAAAGGTTTTGGGTGTTTCCCGCATGCAAATGTTGAGAGAGAAATGTCTTCATAAAGAAAGCAGGCAATTCTGGGTACCATCTGAACTTTTCCATGCTCCATGCAGCTCTTCCTGAATGCCATACTTCTTCCTCTCCAAGACTTTAACAACTAACAATTGAAGCTGTACAGACCACTAAAGAGAGACAAAATAAAGGGCATCTGGATAGCTCTGTTGGTTAAACGTCCAACTTTGGCTCAGGTGATGATCTTGTGGTTCATGGGTTTGAGCCCCGTGTTGGGCTCTGTGCTGACAGCTCAGAACCTGGAGTCTGCTTCGGATTCTGTGTCTCCCTCTCTCTTTGCCCTTGCCCCATTCATGCTCTAGCTCTCTTTCTCTCTCCAAAATAAACATTTTTTTAAAAATTTAAAAAGAGACACTAATAACACATACTGAAGTCTTAACGTGGTACCAAGTGAACATCATCTACAGATGCACTCACTTAATCTTTACAAAGACCCTATAAAATAGACACTATTGCCCCAAGTTTCTTCGAGAGTAGGAAAATGAAGCCCAAGGAGGTTAGCTAAGTAACTAAACAGCTCACTATGACACAGCTCCTAAGTGGAGGGTTTAAACACAGGCTCTTCAAGGCCCAAGTCCATCCTCCTAACTGCTTCTCCTTTGGCCGCCAAACTGTGACTTTTCCTTTTCTTTTCTTTTCTTTCTTTATTTTTATCCATCTTCAGCCATGGAACATGCTCTTGTCACATGTATTTTGTGCCTCCTCCACTTGTGTTTCAGCATTTGGACTTTCAGTTTGGTTGCAAAATTATCAAATAGAGAAGCATGTATGGGAGCATTTGCATCAGCTATGAACATTTTGTCCCTTCACCTGAAGTAAGGTAGGTTTGGGGGTGTGCCTCTCTTGAGTTGCCAAATAGGGTAAAGTTCATAAAATGGTAGTAACCAAAAGCATTAGTTTGTTTGGGGTCCCTTTTAAATTCCTATCCTGCTAATGTTTTTTAGATTCTCCTTTGTGTTGCGCACATCCCCTGCTGCAGGTGAACCGTAGCTCTTTTTGTTCCGCTCTTAGCAGCTATTTCATGAGTCCTTACGGTGTTACTCATGATCCACGTAAATATCATATAATTTTAAATATTTATAATTATGTACCTCTTGCAGAATCTGATGAGTTCTACGAAAATCATCTTCCGACTACTATCAAATTAACACAGTCACGTAAAATATTCAAAATCTAAATTTAGTATCCAGAGATAAAGATTCTGGCACGGTGGCATGAAAAGATCAAAATATGCTCTCCCCAAAATATAAAAGTGGGGGGAAATGATAAAAAAAAATAACCACTTCAGAGCTCTGGAAGTCAACCAAAATAAACAACAAATGGAGAAGCACTTATTCATAAGAAGCGACTGGCACCTGTAAGGACAATGGGAGACACAGCCCTTTTTTTCTGGGGCTGTTCTCATCCCTTTTGCCCAGTTCAGGTGAAGGTTTTTCCAGGGCTCATCTGGCCCTGAAACATAGTCGTCATGTGGCCAGAGGGGCTGACTCGATTTGGCATAAAGGCCAAAATCTATGGTCACATTATTAGTAGAAGTTACAATTTGGAGAGAAAACAAACTGAGAAATCTGCTTCTCTGTTATAGAAGGTTGAGAAGAGGTTAATAAGCAATAAATTTAATGAAGAGGGCAGAGAAATTAGAGTTAAAGCAGGACCAGATGAGGCCCTTATACTTCCCTGAGTGACTGGAGTAATAAGCACACATGCAAAGAACATCAAAAGGAAGCAACCAGAAAGTCCAAGCCTAGGCAGAGTTGAGAACTAGTTGAATTTTGAATGTATTCCACAGAGAGAGTTTTTCAGCAAAGGGAAAACTCCTTGTGGAATCGAGCACAACCTCTGCCTAAAATACTAATTGGCCACTAAGCCATAGAGACACAGTGGTGTCCAGTAGGAAAGTAGAAATACATATTTTTAAAAAATGGAGTAGAGAGGCACCTGGGTGGCTCAGTTGGTAAAGAGTCTGACTCTTGGTTGCAGGTCAAGTCATGATCTTACGGTTCATGAGATCTGCGTGAGATTCTCTCTCTCTCTCTTTCTCTCTCTGCCTCTTCCCTGCTCTCTCTCTCTCTCTCTCTCTCTCAAAAATAAATAAATAAACATTAAAAAATTGTTTTAAATTGAGTGGAGCCTCTAGATATGAAAATTATACTAATTGAAATGCACATTTCACTAGATGGGTGCAACAAAATATTTAAATGGTAGAAAAGTAACCCATAAACTTGATGGTAGATGAGTAAATATGATTTAATGTGAAGGAAAAATATTGATGATAAATGAACAGAGCCTCAGAGACATGTGGGACATCATCAAACATATCAACACTCACGTAAAGGGAGTGGTACAAAAAGTAGTTGAGGAAATAATTACCAAACACTTCTCAAATTTAATGAAAAACTTTATAGATGAAAGAGGTATAATAAACAAGTAGTCAGATATACACCGAATATTTAAATTTAGACATTTTATAAACATTTATTGTAGCAGCCAAACTTCAGCAAGATAAGAAAATGAGAAAATCTTGAACGCAGAGAAAAATGACGTATCATATACAGGGGAAATAACAATACAATTAATGCTTAGCTTCTTATCATAAATGGTGGAGATTACAATGAAGCAGAATGACATATTCAAAAAAAAATGAAAGAAAAATTCTCAACTAATAATTTTATATATGACAAAAATATCTTTCCAAAATAAAGCAATATACATTATATATAAAGCAATACATATATATTATCATATGTATTTATATGTATTTATATATTTATATATGTTTACTGTAGTAGACAGACTTAACAAGAAATACTGAAGGAATACGTTTAGTCTAAAAAAATTACACTGAACAGTAACTTGAATCTAGGAAAAGAAATGAAAGTCATCAGAAATGGTGGGTATGTATATAAATATAAAATATAGTACTTAATTTTTAAATTTTTCTTATGAACTTGTCTTAAAATATGATATTTTATAAAACAAGAAATATGCCATTCAATTTTTGGGTTTATGATATATATAGATGTATGATACATATCCATAAGACCACAAAGGAAAGGAGAGGAAATGGATAATTATTAGAGCAAAGTTACTGTACATTATTGGAATTACATAATTATTAATCTGAGTTTATGATAAATTAATATCTATATTATAATATTTAAAGCAAGTCTCAAGAAAATAACTTTAAAATATACTTTAAAAACCAAGTGCAACTGGGGCATCTGGGTGGCTCAGTGGGTTGAGCATCTGACCCTTGATTTTGGCTCAGATTGTCATCCCAAAGTTGTGGGATCGAGCCCCACATCAGGCTTCTCATTGAATGTGGAGCCTGTTAAGATTCTCTCTCTCTCTCTCTCTCTCTCTCTCTCTCTCTCTCTCTCTTTCTCTCTCTCGCTCTCTCTCAGCCCTTCCCCTGCTCACATGCATGTGCATGCATGCACTCTCTGTCTCTCAAAAAAAAAAGTTAAAAATTGACTGAATTAAAATGGTACACCAAATATATTTATTCAATATAATGAACAAAAAACATCATTGATATGTTTCAATAAAGTAAAATAAAAGTCATATCTTTGGAAATAAAATCAGTATCAGTAAATTACCTTTATTCCTTTTTACCTACCCACTTTGATAAATTTTTTTGAGTAATCCAACGTAAACATATTCATATGCATAGGCCTACCTTGCTGTTGTTTATGTCCTTCTAAGATTAACTATGTCCTTCTAAGATTTTCCCTTATGTAAAGTGTTATTGTCAAGGTTATATTCTAAGCAATATATCAAAAAAATAAGTCATCCAGGCTTCTAGTGATTCTCTAAGATACAAGGACCAAAATAAGTTTCTCATACTCTCAGTGGTAAAGAACCAGCTTTACTTTTATTTTTAAATCTGCCACCAACAAGTGCTTTTATAAAATCTAATAAAATAAATTACTATAAAAGATGAAATTTTTAGGAAAGCCAAAAACATGAGGCAATGTTTTTGTCAATGTGAGAATCAACACATTTCATCAAATTGCTGTCAAAACTTCTAAACACTCAATTTCTATACTCAACACATTATGATGGTTAATTTTATGTGTCAACTTGACTCGGCCAAGGGATGTACAGATAGCTGATAAAACATTCTGTATGTCTGTGAGGGTATCTCTGGAGATTAGAATTTGCACTTGTGGACTGAATAAAGAAGTTTCACCCTCAGCAACATGGGTAGGCATCATCCTATACGATGAGGGTCCGAATAGAACAGGTGAAGGATGGACACATTCCCTCATTCTGCTTGAGCTGATCTTAAACTTCTCCTATGCTCTGGCATAGGGGTTCCTGGTTTCTAGATGAGAATTTCTACCATAGACCCCCAATTCTCAGACTTTTGGACTCACGCTTACAACCATCTGTTCCCTGGTTCTCAAGCTTTGAGACTGAGACTAAAATATACCACCTGATTCTTCCCCGATTCTCCAACTTGCAGATGGTGAAATATGGAATTTCTCAGCCTTCACAATAGTGTGAACCAATTCTTATAATAAATATCCCATTTTAGTATCTATCTATCTGTCTATTATCTATCTATCTATCTATCTATCTATCTATCTCCTTTGGTTCTGATTCTCTGGAGAACTCTGACTAATGCAGTCTGAACATGAAGACTTTAGGTAATGACATTAGGCCACAGAACATATTTTGAGTAGTTCTGCTCTAAAAGACCACCTTTAGTTTTGAGGGCAAAGAGTCTTTAACAGTGTGTTCAAAGAATGTTTATTTGAACTCCAGTAGTTATCCAGGTTTATGTTGCATAAGAACAGAGCAGATGGTCAATTGTATGATGTAACATCAAAGGCAGAGAGGGAATTACCCTGTTCCCCATTCTAATGCTTTCCAACTTGAATACTTAAAGTTTCTTCCTTTCTCGCATGAAAAATTTGTTCTTCTCAAAAGGTGAAACTGTAAGAGACACTTGAGCATGGTTAAAACATCTGAAGGAACAAATTGCCTAGAGAGGAAACAAAGCCTGAGAATGCTGAAGGGGAAGAGGGAAACAGGAGATAGAAAATAAATTATCCTATTGAGAAGCATGTTTATTCCCTAAAGAAGTTTGCTCGGGATGGTGATAAAATCCAAATTACCTTGACCTGGTAATGAGTTTCTTTAGCAGACTTTATTAGACCAAGCTATAGCCATATATAAAGTTTAATCAAGGTGATAAGATGCTCTTGCTTTATGAATGAACTCTGATGCCCTTTAACCTAGTTTAACAATAGTTAAACAATATCTTCTGAATTTGTGTAAGACAACTTTCTATACAGCCTTGCAAACACACATTCCTATTTGCTAGAAAATAGCAGATAGAAAAATAAAAAGAAGATGAATTTTGGAAAGTAGTACAAATCAAATGGAAATGAGGAAATTGTGCATAAGCGTAATTTATTTTTTAGACAACCTCATGTGCTTTTTTAGATATAATCAATTCCTAACACATTTCTGAATGGTGTCTTTTTCGCATATAAACTCCCTTTTAAACAGGGATGAGGAAAGCTAATGGTTTTCTTTATCAGTGCTAGAATTGGGTTATGATGCAAACATATATGCAAAAATTTGTAAATCACACAGAAAAAAGTGCATATGTATAGAAACTATTATGGTTGAGTTTTCTTCTGAAGCCGTGTTCTCAGTATATAAAATGTCTTTGTAAGTAATGTTTAAGGACGGACTAGTTCTTGTAGTTTTATGGAATATTACCACAAGGTCCCTTCCAGTTATGGTCTATGATTCAATGTGAACAACATTCTGGTACAATAAAAGAATCAGAAGAGTCACTTTTCCTTTTAAGGGACCATGTGATGCCACCAAAGAAATGACACTGAGAAAGTTAGTCCTGGCTTCAGAAGTTTGAAATGCATAAGTCCAAAGAATAAATTTATGGTTTGGTGAAACTGAGTCGATATTCAATCTTGACACCATGGTCATTGTCCTTTTTATATAATCTTATTTTTATAAGTATATACCTAACATTTTATAAATCTAACTTATTTTTTAAGTATTTATCTAACATTTTATAAATCTAACTTATTTCTTAACATTTATCTAACAATTGTGAGTAGAACCTGTTGATAGAATGATTCTGGGTCTGTGCTGCCCATTCTCTTGTTGGAATCTTAGTCACAGATTAAAATGTAGGAGAAAAAAATGTGTCTATATTATAGAATAACCAATATAAAATGGATTTCTCCAAAGTGGAACTTAACACAGTTCAAATATGTAGTAGGTTTTGAGTAAAATTTGTTGAATGAATGTACAATAACTCATTGCTATTTGATCCAAAGATTCTCTCTCCATAGGCAGAAATTTCACTTTTTTTTAACATGGAAAACATTGTAAAAATTATTAATGTGATGTTTTTCCTCCTTGGTTTCTTTAAAATTTTTTAACATGTATTCATTTCTGAGAGACAGAGAGAGACAGAGCATGAGTGGGGGAGGGGCAGAGAGACGGGGACACACAGAATCCAAAGTAGGCTCCAGGCTCTGAGCTGTCAGCACAGAGCCAGAAGTGGGGCTCTAACTCACGAGCCATGAGATCATGACCTGAGCTGAAGTCAGATGCTTAACCAACTGAGCCACCCGGGTGGGCCCTCTCTCTGATCTCTTAAGCATGTGATTTTCACCCTACCTGACTCATATTATCCAAATCCTGGGCTTGTGGAAAGGAGAGAAAAAATTAGGAATTTTAATATTCAACCTCTTACAGTAAAAAATGGGATTTTCAAGCAAGACTATAATGTTCAATTTAAGCTACTTTCTTGACAAAGGACTGCTTATATTTTATTTTTGGTTTTCCTCTTTAAGCATATTAATAGGGCGTCAGGCTAGATTTTACATGAGAAAAGATAAATAAAAAGAAGAGAGCAAGTTAGATCCTCTCTTGAACTAAGGTATTTAGGAAAAAGAAAAGAAGGAAGGAGAATGAAAAAGCCAGATAAACATCAAACTCAGAGAGAGAGCTGACTTAGGTACTAAGACAAGCACTGAGAAATTATTTACTGTGCTGCTGGAAGGTCATCTCATACACTCTCCTGTATCACCAGTCACATTGACCAGTGTGCTTAGGCAGAGAGAGTTGCAGCACTGAGCTGTCTTGATTGCTCTTGGTTCCTGCGGAGTATGACTGCTGATTTGCTAGCTAATGACCTGCTGCGAGGGTACTCATGGAAGGACAAGGTGACCTCATCAGAGGATGTAGGTAAACATCCATGCTAGGGGACAAGAAAGAGGATGGACCAAGAACAAGCACCAATTAAAGCTGAGTTGAGGGGCACCTGGGTGGCTCAGTCGGATGAGTGTCCAACTTGGCTCAGGTCATGATCTGGCGGCTTGTGAGTTCGAGCCCCAGGTCGGGCTTTATGCTGACAGCTCAGAGCCTGGAGCTGGCTTCTGATTCTGTGTCTCCCTCTCTCTCTGCCCCTAACCCACTTGCATTCTGTCTCTGTCTCTCTCAAAAATAAATAAACATTAAAAATTTTTTTTAAAAAAAGCTGAGTTGAAGTGAAGCCAACAGAGTACCCCAAAATCATTGCTGAAGCCTAGAGAAATTAGACCATGAATAAACATCTCTCCACCTGTATCAGTAAGGCATGCTACAGCCAGAGATGCAAAAGAAATATCATTCTGGAGATCTAAGGATTGGCATAAGGTCAGAAAGCCCCTTCCTTCCATGTCCTACTTTCCATGAAGCATATGGTGTTTGCCCTACCATACATTTAGATGTTGGGGAAAAGAGTCCAGGAGATGGGGAAGGTTATTCCAAAGACTGCTCACATTTATGTAAGAAAGATATAAACCTCCCTTTAAGGAAGTTTAATGATCAAACTGGACTCAAATTTAGTCCAGCTTAGATATTTAGTAATTTTTTCCTGCTGATTGGGGTGTGAGACCTTGTATGAAAGAACATATTCAGTTTAGTCAAAAATAAAGAAATTAACTTTCATTTTGAATATTCAAGTGGCATTGTTAGGTAAAATTTATTACTTGGACACCCTTTCTCTCCCTACAATTTTAATTTAAAACTTAGAATTATCTCTCAAAAACAACAAATATTGACAAACCATGTTATTTTTTCCCCTCAAATCAGTTGGTTTCTCTTCTGTTTTCTTTGTTGAATCTCCCAGAAGTCTTTAAAAACAGATACACAAATAAATAAGATAGAGTTCTGCCTTTCTTAGCAAGAGGTGGGGGATAGTTCTAGAAGCCCACCTTTATAGCACACTATTATAGCATGTGAAGTGTGACAGTGTGATTTATACAAAATGCCACAAGAATACCAAAGACAGAGTGACTCCCTGGATCAGGGCAAGTTTTGCAGCTGAAGTGCTATTTAACCTAAGCCTTGAAGAGCCAATAGTAATTGGCCAGGATGGGAAGAAGACAGAGGGGTATCCCAAAGAACTTATTTAAAAGCCCAGAAGTGAACAAAAACCGGCCATGTTTGGGGACTCTGAGAGTTTGTTGTGACTCAAACATATTGAGCATGCACATAGAAGGGGAGAATGATTAGCTGTAAGGACAGAAGCAATGAGCCAGAAATACAAGCCTGTGTACAATTAAATATTGAATAGTGAGCCATCCGATATTTGAGTATTATGGGAGCCATGAGTATTATGGGAGTGTAGAAAAAAAGAAAACTAATGACAACAGAGTGCTCAGTGAAGGCTTCATGAAGCAGATGTAATTTATTCAGATGCCCTCGGCGTTACAGTTCTCATGTTAACAGTATTCTTATTATGCCTCATGCTACCAATGGGCACCAGTCAATTAAAGCATTGGGACTGGAGGGAACAGCATGTAGACCTTCTGATTGAGATGTATGGCTGTTAGGCTGACTGATCCAGCCGTAGGTATGGGGAAAAGACTAGTTTTTTCTGGAAGCTTTTCCTAAGGACTGCTCCTTAGGTACCATTTCCATTGGTGGTTAGGTGTTTCCTATAACAAGAATTTTGTAGGCAAAACTCAATGGGCTTCTATAATGTTCTTTATGAATATTCTGATGGATTTTGGATTGATTCAAGTGGTGATAATGTAAACTATGTTTCCTGAAAAAAGGTAACCACAGAACCCTTTCCTTGAACATTTCACAGGATTAACCTTCCACAGAATACATTTTAAGGAACACAGACATGGTTTGGCTGTTGACAAGAGAATCTAGCATGTCATTGGGCAATAAAATAATTCAAAATATAGCAGGGTTCCCTAGCAGGGTGTGGAGGTCTGCATCAGGAAATACTTAAGTAGGAAATGTTTAGGTAGACAAACAAGGAAATGTACAATGTACCAGGAAATTTTTACTGGGGATGCTTCGCAGTATCATACCTGACCCAATGTACTTAAAGTATTCATTTCTATGGAAAACCTTTCTGTCTTTTATCTTGTCTCTGAAATGTACATTCAACCGTTTTGACTAGTTGCTCTTGAGTCTCTCCTTCCTTGTCCTTTGGTTTTCATCCCACATCACTACATCAAATTATTTCCTTTACAATATTTTTTAACCTTTTTTTCTACTAAATTGTCTCTCCTACCAGAAGGTAAGTAAGCTTTTTGAGACCAAGGACTTTAAGATAAGATCACTGCTGTATCCTCAGTACCTAGCACATAGTAGGTCTCAATATTCACTGGAAGGATGGATGGATGTATGGATGGATAGATGGATGACTTAATTAATAAATCTGGGCATTTGGCAGCTCTTGAGAAATGGCGATTGTGCATTGTCTCATTGTCCTGTAAAAAACTACAAGTAAAATTCACCTTCCCATATTCTTGAGTTTTCTTTTCATTGAAACGTCTTTTAAACTGTCTCATTTCTGTACATGTTCGAAGATATTTTCACACAGAATTCAAGCAAATTGACACGGTTCTTGGATGGAAATTTTAATTCTTCTTCCTTTATAATTATACTTAGCATATGCTTCACACGTGTTCCTAATAGCTGAGAAATGCTGTCGTTCAGAGTGATTTTTAGTCTCCTGGTGTCTTCAATTAAAGGGAGCCTCCCATACCAGCTGCAGAGCCAATGATGACATTGTTGTTATAGTGTTATTTCTAATTATTTTAGCATATGTTGACCACAGAATATTTGTATTTTAAAAATCCATAATTAAATAATTAATTCAGGCAATGATCATAATGGCCGTTAACATAAAATAGGAGACATTATCTGCCTTCTCATATAAATGTAAAGCTTCACTTCTGAACAAGTGTTGCAAAAAAAATGTTTTTAATCTTGAATCAGATTAAGCCTCTAGCTCTGGTGACCAGTGTCCATTAAATACAGAGGACATAAATATATCACATGACCCCACATGTAAGCAATCAGTGAAATCTAGACTGTGGAAAAGTCTGGTCAACAACCAGTCCATTTTTTTTTTTCCAACAAATGAATTGCAAGACATAAAAGATGAAAAGAAGTACATTTAATGTGTGGACCTTATTTTGATCCCAATTAAAAAAAATCGATGGCAAAAAGAAAATAAAACCAACAAAAAGCACTCTTATAAGAAAGTCCTAGAAAATTTAATACCTTATTATTTTCTAGAAAATGATCAAACTCACTTGAGGAGATCCAACTAAAGAGATTCATGTTACTGTATTAACCAATACACCTTTCATACAACTATTTTAAAACATCATTATGTATCCTTTCTGTGCTACCCAGGGAGAGAGCCATAAGGTGTTTTATGTTTATGTCATAACTTAAAGGGAAACTTTCACAAAGTCCAGAGACCTTTATGTCCTGCAAGTGAAGGAGGAGGGTGTCCTCAAATTCCCTGCAGCAGGAACCCATTTAGGTGGCACCAACCTTGACTTCCAAATAGAACAGCACATCTACAAAAGGAAAAGTGATGGTATCTACATCATAAATCTGAAGAGAACCTGGGAGAAGCTTCTGCTGGCAGCTTGTGCCATTGTTGCCATTGAAAACCCAACTGATGTCAGTGTCATATCATCCAGGAATACTGGCCAGTGAGCTGTCCTGAAGTTTGCTGCTGCTACTAGAACCATTGTTATTGCTGGCCACGTTACTCCCGGAAATTCACTAACAAGATCCCCGCAGCCTTTCCAGAGCCGAGTGGTTACTGATCCCAGCACGGACCACCAGTCTCTCTCAGAGGCATCTTACGTTAACCTGCCTATCATTGCTCTGTGTAACACAGATTCTCCTCTGCCCTGTGTGGACATTGCCATCCCTTGCAATAAGAAGGGAGCTCACTCTCCGCGTCTGATATGGCAGATGCTGGCCCAGGAAGTCCTGTGCATGGCACCATCCCCCGCAAGCATCCATGGGAGGTCGTGCGTGATCTCTACTTCTGCAGAGATCCTGAAGAGGTTGAAAAGGAAGAGCAGACCGCTGCCGTAAAGGCTGTGACCAGGAGGAATTTCAGGGTGAATGAGCAGCTCCAGCTCCTGAGTTGACTGCTACCCAACCTGAAGTCCCGGACGGGTCTAACGGCCTGCAGGAGCCCTCTGCAGCGCCCTGCAGCGGTTCCCTACAGAAGTCTGGAGCACTCAACTTGCCACTGAAGACTGGTCCACAGTTCCCACTGCTCAGGTCACTGAATGGGTAGAAACAACCATGGAGTAGTTTTAAGCTGCTCTCTACAAACGCAAACAAAATGGAAATAAGGTTGTCAGAAAATAGTTTCTAATAAATAAATAAATAAATCCACATATTATAAAACACATAGAATTGCAGGTTGCTGTATACAAAGACATATTACTAAAGGTCAAAATTTTCTCAGGAAAGTTGAAAGTTCTGGGAGAAAGAAAAAGTTTTAATCTCATTTTTCAGCAATTTCATGGCTATCTTTATAAGAATTTAAAAATTATTACCATTCCTCAGGAAAAATTCTTCTTTGTCTTCTGGGGCTTGATGGCAATGAATTTACCTAATCACTACCACCTGCCTTACTTATGACTCACAACTCAGGGCTAGATATGTCGTTATAATTTCTTTCATGTATCAAATAAAAAAAATGCAGCCCCTAATCTTCCAGTGATTAGTGGGTGATCTTAGAATGTTCTTTCCAGTTTCTGAGGCTAAAGTTTTAGACCAATGAATGAAGTAATGAGATGGGAGGTATCTAGAAAGCTCTGGGTAGACTCTTGCCTTTGGTAATCTGTAGAGGGGAGTGATTATTAGAGACCAATGCATGCCAACCACAGTTGAATGTTCAACTTTATCTCAGTCACCAACTTCTCTACCTTCAAAACTTTTGTCAGAAGTAAAAGAACAGGGGCGCCTGGGTGGCTCAGTTGGTTGAGCTACCGACTTCGGCTCAGGTCATGATCTCACGGTTTGTGAGTTCGAGCCCTGCGTCAGGCTCTGTGTTGACAGCTCAGAGCCTGGAGCCTGCTTCTGATTCTGTGTCTCCCTCCCTCTCTGCCCCTCCCCTGCTCATGCTCTGTCTCTCTCTGTCTCAGAAATAAACATTAAAAAAATTTTTTTTTAAAGAAGTAAAAGATCAGATTTATAGAAAAGTCATCATTTTCTTCCTCTTTCTGTCTTTGCTATGTACACATATGTTATTGACGGGAAAAATACAGTGGCCGACATGAAGCAAGGGAGTGGAAAAAGTGAGCCAAAATTGAGAGTATCCATTTTCTGGATAGCCAAGTGTTAGCTGTTCTGATATTGAAATAGAAAGATCCTTATTCATTTCATTCTCTATGTATAATCCATATGTGTATGCACATATGTGTTATGGATGTGTATAAATAAATGCAAATCCATACACTCATCTATATATGTAAGACATACACAAATATTTATATACAGAGAGAGAGAGAGAGAGATGAAAGAGAATAAAATTCCAAAGAACATTCTTTTCTCCTTAGAGAGTAATATACCGTATCTCTTCATTTCCTATATGTTTTCATAATGAATGTATGACTTACATTTTTCTGGATTTATGATACATTTCTAGAGATATAATTGCTATAAATTTACTTTTATAAAGAAAGATATTATTATAATACTAAGCGATTAGTATTATGTTATTAATAAAATAATCACATAAAATAGCATGGACAAAAATATTAGAACATTTTCTTTTTTTCTCTTTACTGGAAAAATTATCATTAAGGAAGGTATAGGAGAAAAATAATCCCCTCTCCTTTGTTTTTTATTTCTACATGTAGACATACCGAGACACATGAGCATAAATTTTAAATGACAATTTAAAACATGCTTCATATAAAAATATAAATAAAATAGAACATTCTTTCATATTTAAGATTATGAAAATATAGCATATTTAGAGCTTTGAGGGGGAGGGAAAAGAGGGCAGAAATTTCTTTTTTTTTTAATTTATATATTTTGAGTGAGAGGGAGAAAGCAGAAGTGGGGTAGGGGTAGAGACAGAATCCCAAGTAGGTTCCATACTGTCAGCACAGAACCCGACACAGGGCTTGAACACTCGAGCTGTGAGATTATGACCTGAGCTGAAGTCAGACGCTTAATCCACTGAGCCACCCAGGCACCCGAGGGCAGACATTTCTAATGTGAATTATAAGTTTCTTAAAATAGTAACTCCAGTGCTACTGGGCTGACATGTAGACCTATGCCCAGCATGTACAGGCTACTCACGATTATTTTTTAGTGAATTAACTAAGTGACAAAAGAATGTCAGCCTGATAGGAGACAGGGGAGATAGAAAAGCTGAAGATTTTTAAGGGAACAATGGAGACAAAGTAGTAGAGTCAGAGGGTTTTTAGTAAAGGGATGGGAACTAACTCAGAAAATGTTTTCTCCCCTTATAAGTATAGATGCAATGTTAATGCTTTTCTTCCGTCCCTTGAGAGTACAGAGAAGTCTCAAAGGACTTTCCAGACCTACTACTGACAAGCTGATCTTCTGCTGCAGGGTTCTTCTGCCTGCACGCCCTACACCTGTCCTTCTGAGTTTCATAAAATGGTCAGGACCGGGATTTCCAGGCTTACCGCCACAGTATATTACAAGAATCAACTCAGATGGATGTGTTGGCACTTTGAAGCAATAAAATTCCCCCAGTTATGGAATGTTTACTATTGTTACGATAATTGTTATTTTTAATAACACGTGCAGAAGTGGCTCAAACATTGTTCAAAATCAAACTCACGTCATTTCGATAGTCACAATAGTTGTGATCCTTTCATTCCCCCCCCCCAAGTTAATCGCTAAATTGCTCATCACTACAGTGTATTTAGACCTGAATTTAAAACCCACCAACCCCCACAATAACAGCAAGTCCCCTTCCCAGTCTTGCCTAATAAATGTCAAATACCTATGCGCTTCTCTAACGATACTTTACACGTAACCTATTATTCTATAGAGTTTTTTGTGTTTTAAGAAACAAATGTATTTCTGTAGAAGCATTTCAATTTTATTATGTTCTTTAGGTTTTAATTAGACCTCTGGAGAAACATCCAGACACATGAATTAAAAGAAAAAAGGTAGAGGCAGCGGGAACACTCTAAAGATTACATAATCTTTAGATTTCATTAGTCTTTGGAGTTGAGTATTTTACTGTGGACGTTCCAGATGGAGATTTTACCTGTAGCACTCATACATAAAATGCCACCCTGCAGGTTGAACTTACCAGAGCCCTCTGCTAGATCCAAACTTGATCAGGCGTTTGGTGGCACAGGCTCTCAATATGATAGCTATTAGCAGCATAAAAAGTATCATCAGCTTTTTATCCTGCTGTTGTTCCATGCTGACTTTTGTTTCTTAGCAGTTTCACTGAGTACAAAACAAATTGATAGGGTATTTTGCTTTGTTGTATCTCTGTAGACATCCCTTCATCTTCTTCCATTTTAATAGGCCAATCTCACTTTTCAATGCACATACGTTGTTCATTTGATTTTTGCTAATCGGTTCAGGTTGATGCTGATTAAGAACTTCCATTTGAAGTTTAGCGGTAGACCCAGGAATAAACAATAAGAACTCCTTGTCATTAAGGAGCCCAGGGTAAAGAAGGAGATACCAATGTGTAATTAATTGGTTGTAATATGGCAGGATACATGGGCAATGGCTTAAAAAGTTGTAGAAGAGATGTTGATAATTTCAATCTCGAAGTCACTTATCTTTGACATGCCATCCAACGAATTTCACAATAAAGTGTGGCTTTTCTAGTATCCTGTCAATTATAATTTTCTGTGGGTTACTTTTTTTTTTTTTGTAGTTTTCCCAAACAAAATCAACTGATATCCCTGATAATGAACATGAAGCAGTCTAAGACAAAAAGAGTGCCTTCTGAACATTAAATGGCTTAATTAAGCCCTGGGTTATTTTGTTATTAAAATTTCTTATTTATTATATTCTGTTCCATTAAGAATTGAAATTGCTTATCTGATATGTAAAATCAGTTTTTATAAGCCAGTTTGTCAAGGAGGAAACAGTTCTCTAATTATGCTAGAGTTTACAGTTTCTCATGCATGGTGAGGATGTAGAAAATAATGACCATATACCAAAAATTATTCACTAGGCTTTAAGCTCTATTTATTCTTATATCCTCCAGAATGAACTCATTCCAAGAAAAGAGAATATTTTGTATTAGTAATTGCAGAGAGCAGTAACACACTCTTGATTCTGTCATGTTTTGATATACAAAATTCTAACCCATCGAAATGAAATTTTCTTTGTTACCCATATATTTTGCTTCTTCGCATTCCTTAAAATTCAGGGCAAAAGAAAAGAAAATAAACTATATCAAAGAAAGTTTCCAAAATCAAGTTTTTAAATGGGACTTTCTCTTGCCAGTTTTGATATTTGTACCTGGTTTCTGTTTTGTATTGTCTACTCTCCATCTCTGTTTTTTTCTTCTGTCTCTGAGTTTAGGTTTTCTGTTTTCTACACTTTGCCTTCTCTTCTTGTCCACTTTTGGTTCCCAAAAGGAAGCCTGAACTAGCTCTGCTTTATGTCTGTTTGTGCTCTAGAATGAATCATCACCATATCGAGGAATTCATGAAAGTTGACCTTTTTTTTTTTAACTATTTTTGTATTTTATGTTTATTTATTTATTTATTTTGAGAGAGAGAGAGGTGAGAGCAGGAAAGGGGCAGAGAGAGAGGGAGAGAGGGAATTCCAAGCAGTCTCTGATCTGTTAGTGCAGAGCCCAATGTGGTGTTTGAACTCACAAACCATGAGATCATGACCTGAGCTGAAATCAAGAGTTCAGACGCTTAACTGACGAAGCCACCCATGTACCCTGAAAGTTGACTTTTTGTAGTTACCCAGGGATCTTTGTATTATCACCAGTGATTCAAACAGTATGGACAGCTCGTTTCTAAAAAAATGGAGGTGTTGACAATCTTAAAAGAATATTTTTATTAAAGAGGATGGTGAAAGATGCAGAAGTCCAACTGCAATGGATTGTGTGGCTCCCACCTCCTGAGACTGACCTCATGGAGTGGGATTCACAACCTATCTTTCTAACTAACCAGCTAACCAACAAATTAACATCAAAACTCTTATCATTGCTTTATTCCCATCATCTTCCTTTTGCCTGACTGTTCCTAGGCTGCTTGTTTCGGGTCAACAACAACAACATTGCGCTGCTATGAAATGTGTAGTCAAATCAAAATAATACTCACCAATCTCGTCCAGGCCCTCAGTGTACCTTTCAAATTCTGTGTGATTCATATGGCATCGTCCTTCTTTGTTTTCAGTTCCCTCTATCCTCTCAACACTCTATATTCCAGCCACTTGAAATCCCCAATTTTTCTCATGTTCCTTCAATGCATGATATAATTTTTCCTTTCATTTAGTATGAGTCAAGTTCCAGTGCAGAGATATCAGATCCAAAATATGTGACAGCTAGCATATCGTGTTAGAAGTTCCTTCTTTGTGCTGTTTGAGATTCCCCTGGAAACATCTGCCACTCATCAGAAAATACAGTAAATTATTTGCTTATTTGTTCCTTTTCTCTGCTGGACTATGAATTCCTTGAAGACAGACACTGAGTCTTTTATCTTGATTTCTCTAGCCACTTTTCAGGGTTAGCAAAGTTTCTGATGCTGAAGCTATTCCTCTAAGGTAAATTGAATGCATTTGAATGTATTTGGAAGATGACTTTAAAAAAAACATTTAACTCAATGACAAGTGAGAATATTTTATACACCAAAATGTTGAAAACCCCATCTGCTAGTGTTTGGGCCCTAGCATTTTGTTGAAGGCAGTGTTGAATGCCCACAATACTGAATTCAAAACTAAAGCTCATGAAATTCGAATAAGGACATAAGATATGCCTGCAGACCAGTTTATATTCTGCTTTTGATTAAAATCACATATTTGAAAATTAATTTTTCTAACAACTGATTAAGAACTTCGACGGTAAAGTTCTACATCTCCCCAAAACAGGACACATAAAGTAGTAAAACACAGTGGGTGCATGAAGTAGCAAATCAATTTCTAAACCCCTTCTACAAATGTGTCTTCAAAGAAGGTAGACACAGAAGGATCATTTCTCAGAAATCTAATTCCATCAAATATGACTTGGGATCTGTTTAATGTGAACTAATGTTACTTAACCACTTACAAAAGTCAAGCCCAGTGCTTCATGCCTGAATTTTCAGGAATGAAGGAGTCAGCAGTATATTTATTATTGATGGGAAGCCATACTGTCAAGTCTTTTGAGGGGTTCTTAAATGATGAAAATCATTAAAGTCTACCTTCCAGTGAATGTGCTCATATACTATTTCCGATATAAGTGTGTTGCTTGGAGGCCACAAATAAACCTGACACTGCTTGTTTATGTAGTATTTGAGTAATGGAAGGCTACATTGCATATCTGGATGCTGTCACAAGCACAGAAGGAGAAAGAGGAAGAGGGTGGGAGAGGGTGAGGGGAAGGGCATGAGGGGAGAGAGAAGGAGGGAGAAACAAAGAGAAAGAGAGAGAGCGAGAGAGAGAAAACGATGGCAGGGGCGGGGGGTTGTCCTGGGTGGCTCAGTCAGTTAAACATCTAACTCTTGATTTCGGCTCAGGTCATGACCTCACGATTCATAAGATTGAGCCCTGAGTGGGGCTATGAGCTGACAGCGTGGGACATGCTTGGGATTCTCTCTCTCCCTTCTCTCTCTCTCTCTCTCTCTCTCTCTCTCTCTCTGCCCCTCCGCCCTTCAGTCTCTCTCTCAAAATAAATAAACATTAAAAAAGCCAGAACTAAAAGGAAATACATTATTATATTCTGGAATAAGCAAAATATAGAACAAAAAATAAATCATTGATGGTCAGGGGCTGCTAATGGAGGAAACCCTTCATAAGAAAGTGGCATGGGGAAATGATGGAGGTGAAGGGATTCTTCCATATCCTGATTCTGGTGGTGGTAGAACTGTGGAATTTGTGAAAGTTTATAGAACTGAATATAAATAAGAATTAATATTTACACTTAACTTTTTAATTTTGAGGTGGTTGTAGATTGACATATAGCTGTAAAATAACACAGAGAGATCCTATATAACCTTCATTCCATTTTCTCCACTGGTAAAATCTTGCAAAACTGTAATACAATCCCACCAACTGGATACTGAGAGTGATAAAGTCAAGAAACAGAACATTTTCATCACCATAAGGATCTTTAATTTTGCATTAAAATTTGATTGGATAAATTCATGCCAATTAGTTAGAATTTTAAAATATTAGAATAAGTCTGTTTATACATGTGCTGATAAGTTGAATGTTATAAAAATGGATTTAATATTTGCATATATTGGAAAATTGCTATCCACACCACTTGTGTATTATCTATCTGTTGGTGTTGATGCTAGTCTCTGGACATACTTATGTCCTTTTTCATGGGGATGATCTTGTACAAGTTTGGGTGTTCCCAAGTACCTAGGGCAGTTAAACTTCCTTTATATGACACTTTTCTGAAATTGAGCAGATGGGTGCTAAGTACAATTGTTCTTATGGAACCGATAACGTCACGACTTTCAAGAGATATAAACATTTGTCTTGCCTACCCTGGGAAACTTCACTCCAGAGCAGTGACCTGCACTTGATGTTCATAGCTTCTGTAAATATGAGGTCCTTTCATTTTCAGCATTAATCCACAAAAGGGCAGAGTGCAATAGCAAAAACAAAAAAAATAGGAAGGGCATTCTTTTAAAACTTTCTCTTCTCTTTTCAGTATAATAGTTACCATCAATATGTCATTAAATTTTTTTTCAGTTATTTATTTATTTTGGGAGAGAGACCATGCACGAGCAGAAGAGGAAAGAGAGAGAGGCGAAGAGAGAGAATCCCAAGCAGGTTCTCCACTGTCAGTGGAGAGCCCAAAGCGGGGCTTAAACTCAAGAACCACAAGATCATGACCTCCGAAACTGAACTGGATACCCAACCAACTGAGCCACTGAGGTGCCCCATGTCCTTAATGTTTTAAATCATTTCGTAGACATGATACTTATTTCATTCATGATCACACCTCCTTTCTAGATGTCCCATAATGGGTGCCCAGATTTTCCAGTTTGCATCTAAACTCACTCAGAACCGTGTGATTTCTTTTCTTCTAAGAGGCTGTGGGTTTTTGATGGTGTGGGGGGGCCTCTCTTTGCTGATGCTGTGATAGAAGACTGCCACTAGAGTGGCTCTACCTTAGTAGAAGCCTTTAGCCAGCACCTTGAGCTGAGTATTTCACAGACCACGGCCATCATTTCTGGCTCATGCACACTTGTTCTGCGTGGCTTCCTTCTGACACTTGAAGCCTTGTAAGATCTCAAATCTGTGCAATACTAGAGACCCAGTGAACTCTTAAATTTACCACCAACCAGAATATCTCCAGAAGAAAACTCACCTTCTGACATCAAGCTGGAAATCTTAGAAGCAGAGCTAGTTGGGGGGAGGGGCTGACAGGCCTTCCCCACTGGTTGGTGGGAAAGCTAGTGCATTGAAAAGCAACACCTTTTGGCTCCTTTTCTACATAACTCAAGGTCTCATTGCTGTTGTGTCAATCATGTGATGAACTAGTTGACTTTTTTTTTCATACTTCAGTTAACTTCTCATTATCATCTTAAACATTATTTCAAGATATTATCTATATATTGTTGAAAGGAATCACTTTGGGAGCACATGGTGGGATGAAGCACCCACTCACTCGATGCTTGTCTGGTTGCAACCTCTCAGGGATACCCTTGCTTCCTCTTCAGAAGCTCATCAACAGCCATAAATGTTTTGAATTAATTTTTTGTCTCGATGAGAATAGGTCTTATTTCCAAATAGGCAGTTGTTGCTGGAATGCCAGTATTCAGGCAGGTACTCCATTCTCTCCACTGTTCTCCTGAACCCCCTTTGCCTCAGTAGACAAGTGATCTCAATCTCACAGCTTTCCCTTTCCCTCTTGCAAGGCTTGTTGACTTGTCTGACTGGATCTGGGTTCTGAGGTTTTATTTCTAAAGTACACAGGTTGTTAGAAAGCCATCACGAGTGTATCAGGCATCATGCATAAAGTATATCACTTAGCTAACCTCTTCATCCACACATCTCCATAATGACCAGATTTCACCATTCACCTGGTACTTGGCTTTTCCATATGCGAACCTCAGGGGAAAAGCACCTTCTGACATACATTCTATGCTTCCAAGAGTCAGGGCTCTGTGGTGTAATAGTCTGAACATTAGAACTACTCACAGAACTTTTAAAAACGTGAATATCTGTCTCAGTCCCCTCCCCACAGAGATTGACATTAATACTTTTGGGTTGAGGACTGGCCATCAGAAATTTATAAAAGCTTGGCCCATGGGAAACCCTTAGGTATTTTTAGTACTCATTTCCATGATTTCATCAACTTTGATATCTATCCACTAATTTTTCCTTCCTTTCACATCCCCCAAAACTTAAGCAAACAGATACAAAAAAAGCCTAAGTAACCTCCACCATCAATATTAGCTTATAGTAAGTAGAAAACACAGTAGACTAAAGTTATGGATACATTTTTTACATTATATCTTCTAAGATGAAAATACTTGCTTGGAATGCAAGATTAAGATTAATTACCCTTATTTGGATTGAGTTGTTCAAAGCCACATTAATATTTACATTATGGATTCTTGTTCTAAAGTTTTTGACTTTTCTAACATATGATAAACTCAAGATGAAGAAATCTTAGTCTGCCACATTTATAACTCCTATAACACTATCCAACTTGAATGTGACCAAATTTGTTTGTTTTTAATCCTGGGCTATGCATATATATGTGCCTAGTACTAGTTGTACCATTATGTCTGCATTCAGTAAGCTCATTAATGTCAGTGGGCTGTTACTTGCCTCTCACAGAAATGTTGGGTGCAATAAAATTATAGGTCAAGGTCACCATTTGGTTTTAACGTATATACTTGCTTATGAGCTCTGGTATTATTCCAACTACAGTTAAGTATCCTTGGTTAAAATCTTCAAAGACCCATGGGAAGGATCATTTTGGAGGGCTCTGAGCTAGAAGCTTGGAGGTCTCAGTCGTATAGTAAATCTCCCTTTGGCCGGTGGGCAGGGATATAAGATAGAAACTACTTTTTTACTATTGAGGGCTTGGTCAAGAGAGTGGGAACGCGGTAGAACTAGAGGAGCTACTTGATATTGGGCCGTTTGGGGAGGGCAAAATAACTTGAAATCTCAGAAGACCTGATAACTATGTGGAACCAGGACCCGACAATCCTGTAACAGCCTCACTCAAGGGATGCCTGAATAGACTGAAGCATATACATAAGGCTAAGCCAGCTTAGAGGTGGAATGTCTATGTATTTATCATAGTTCTCCAGAGAAAAATAAGCAATTATGTATCTATATATTTCTATCAATATCTCTATCTATAGATATGTCTATAGAGATATTTATATCTCAATCTATGATATCTATCTATCTATCTATCTACCTACTTAATGGATAACTGTATCTATATCTAGATACCTAATAGATATAGATATAAATATATATAAAGAGAGAGAGATTTTTAAGGAATGGACTCACATGATTATGGGGGCTGCAAGTCTGAAATATGCAAGACAGGATGGGAGAGTGGGGAATATCCAACCTGTGGCTGTATTTTAGAAACAATGATGTGTCATCTAACTGTGAACGCCTGAGCACAAGAACAACTGAAAGGTGGTCTGTGGTTCTTAACATAAATGTTCAGTGATATTCAGTGTTTATGTAGAATTATACTGAAGGCGAATCCATTCTCCACTTTCTAAAACACCCTTTTATCTAGGGTAACTTAGCTGAAAATCAAAGGTAAGAGGAAAAATAGAGCTAGGATTTAAAATATAAAATATACAGTGGAAATCAGACTTTGGATAGAAAATAGGGAATGGTATGCAGACAACATAAGGATTTTATGCAGAATTATTACCAATTTGCCACCAGTGTGAAAGTTGCAAGGATTTTAATTAACTCAAATGTAAAGGTTGTTCAGATGGGCTATAGCAGTGAAAGAAATATTATTGAAAATTGTTTTTTATAATATTTAGAGCAATAAATAAGTTCAAGGTTCTTTTGGTATTCGAGGGTTCTGTCAAATAAATCCAATTCTGTGTTGTCCATGGATTTGCACTGGCCAGAAGAAAATGGACTATTTGTTTTGACTTATCCTACAAGGTGAAAGGGCTCTCAGTTATTCTAATAGAAGAACCTAAAAAAAGTTAAAGCTGCTATCGATCTGTCCACAAATAAGTATACTCTGTTAGCAGTATCTCTGTTCATTATGTTCTTCTGACCTGGTCATGAGGCAAAAATATTCTCACTTTCTCGTCCTTCTGAGGACAAGGTAATTTCAATACAGCCTTTAAACTTTCTAGGCTTCTTTATATATACAGTTACAAATTACACTTTTTATTAGCAAGACTGTCCGAAGAATTATTCTACCATACGAGGTACCATGTATTTATCATTTCTGTTCTAGTGCATTTGTTATCACGTGGTATTAACTAGAATGTCGTCTTTGATACTATATAACATTTAAACACTAAAAGACAGGGCTTTGAAATTGCCTGGGATATATAGTGTTTAATATTTCTCTCTTTTGCTGGGTGATTATCTGGCACTAATTCAATTTAATCAGTTTGCAGCATTTCTAGAGTATCATAGTGCTTTATGTGATTTGAAATGAAGCTAATTTTTTTAAACTTCTCCTTACGTTAATTTTAAATGCCAGCAGAGAACCAACTGCTGTGAAAATTAATGAATGAGCTACACCAGCCTGTCTTCACTTTGCACTTGAGTAATATTATACTCTGAGAACATACACAACAAACAAAATAAATGCAAATAATACAAATGACACCAGAGAGACAGACATCTATCTGTTTTTGGCTAAGAAGGCAGACTGACAAGTTGATTCTTTTTCTGTAGACAATTCTTCATAAGAAAATAAAGAAATGATTTTATTGTTCTTGTTGCTAATCTTAGAGAGTGGTGTTTGAATGTGTTGCTGTAAGATTCCGTTGTGTCACTCATCACGTTCAAAGAGAGGCGAAACCCCACAGCCGCACTGCTCTGCATGAGATGGGACAAAAGGTCGAAGTGCGAAGTTCTTCATGCTTGGGTTCAAATCAGCCCTGCCCTGCCATTGCTCAGCTTGAGGAACTACTTTAATGGGTACTGCTTTCCTCATTTGTAAAGGGAGATAATGGCTCTAATCAGACCATTGGATTCTGGTGAGGCATGGAACTCATATGTGTTGAGGATCTCATCCATAGTAGACACTCAATAAATCATAGTTATATTGGTAACTCTCATCACCATGATTATGATCGCAGAGAAATTCTAGTCCTAAAGAGGAAGCCTAGAGAAAACGAGACACATTCTTTCTATCATATGCTAAAACAATACATGTGCACATTTGTAGACAATAAACAGACTGCCTCCAGATATTTCATTCAAATAGTTTTGCGGTAAATGATCTCCAGTCCTAAGGAAAAACAAACAGGATATTTGACGTGAACACCAGGAAAGAGTCTAATCTTTTGATCCCAGGATTTAATTTGGGGAGTTAATATTGTGTTTCTTTTTCTTTACTGGCCCAGAAAAAAAAAAGATTCTTCTCTTTAAGAGCAGAATATGTTCAGAATTAAAAACATTTCAGAGGAATAAAACATAAATTATAATTGTCTGAGCACATTTTTGATGAGATTAAATACACCTTTTTCTTTTTCTTTTTTATTTTCTTTCTTTCTTTCTTTCTTTCTTTCTTTCTTTCTTTCTTTCTTTCTTTCTTCCTTTCTTTTCTCACCTGCAGAAGTCCCCCATGTCGGACTGGGTGGCTCTGAAATGTATTACTAGATCAGTTACAAAACTGGTTAAATAAAAGGCATCATTCCCAATAAAGCTGAATGGTATTATGTGTGTATGTGGCCTCTAAGTAGCTATATTCACACTCTCTCTAGTCATGTAATAGCTATATTCACACTCTCTCTAGTTATGTAATAGCAATGTGGCACTGCTATGTAACAAATCCGTGTGCTTAATTGAAACTCTGGCTTATCTTCACTTAAGGGAAATAATTAAGGCTAATAATGAGCTTTTTGAGAAATAAGCAGATTCTTAATCTTGACTCTGTAGAGTCTGAGTTCCCATTCTCAGGCAAGTAAAGTGACTAGCTGGGAGGCTGAAGCCCCACCAACCTTACCACCGTGTGTGTGCGTGTGTGCGTGTGTTTGTGCGTGCACTTGCGAGTATCACCAGTCAGCTCACTTTTGTCCACCTCCTGACAATCTGTAGGAGCTAGAAATGCGTGTTGCTATTTGCTTCATTTAACTTTCCCTTTTTGCATGTGCCAGGAGGCATCAGATAAACACGAGGACTTCATGGACACCGACTTTTACCTATTCTATGTCATGCGCTTGTAGCTTTTCCCCTCTGCAGTCTCCTAATTTCCCGGAAGAACTGGCATTTGGCACATCCGGGTTGTTGTTTCTCTGGCCCGTGCTCAGTCTGGCCTTGTTACCCGGCTATTGGATCTCGGATTCCTACATATGTATTTATTTATTTCTCAGAGAGAAATGTATCTCATGGAGATAGTCACTCATCTGGCAAACCCTGCGATTTTTTTTCTTTCGTATTCTCATTGTAACCTCTAAATCTGCTATTCTACTATAGCTGTTTTTGACTCATGAGGAGTTTAAGCAACCAAGTAGTGGAACATGTGTTCCTATTTCCATAATTTCACAAAAAATTTCTACCTTCTGTTTTAGTTTGTGATCACTCAGAGATCACTCTGAGATATCACTATTTCAGAGTATGAACAGAGAAGATAATATAATATTACTCAGATCATGAAGCTACAATGAATTAGAGTAAAATCCTACTTAAGTTATTTATTATTTGACCTGAGACAAACTATCTAGGCTTGAGAAAAATACCCTCAGCTGTAAAATGGGGCAATAATAATACTGACCTCATAGAAAGGTGGTCATGAGTAACAGAGATAAGATATATGAAGTTCTGGTCTCTTTGTCCCTGGGAAAGAGTTCAGCAACTAATAGCTATTACTTTGATGATCATTGTGGGGTTTTTTGTTTTAATTTGAGCCCTGCAGGAAAGTCATAATACTTTGATAGGAATTTTAGCTTTAAGCATTTTTATCTGTTGCTAGTAATGACCTCACCTCACTATCACTAGTCCAATATCCCACTAATTTGTTTAAAAGGAAGAAATCCTAGAATCTATCCCTATACATTCTCCCCATGTCTCCATACAGCAGAATCATCTGCTTAAGAAGAAGTATTCTAGGAGCACCTGTGTGGCTCAGTCAGTTGAGCATCTGACTTTGGTTCAGATCATGATCTCACAGTTCATGAGTTCAAGCCCTGCGTCGGGCTCTGTGCTGACAGCTCAGACCTGGAACCCACTTTGGATTCTGTCTCTCTCTCTCTCTCTCTCTCTCTCTCTCTCTGCTCTTCCCCCACTCATGCTCTGTCCCTCTCTCTCTCTCCCTCAAAAATAAATAAACATTAAAAAAAAGAAATATTCTAAAGAAACATTCTAGGGTCACCTGGCTGGCTCAGTCAGTACAGCATGTGACTTTTGAGCTCAGAATCATGAGTTTGAGCCTCATGTTGAGCATAGAGATTACTTTTTTTAAAAAGTATTCTATATGCCTAGTGTACTACTATGTATTAGTGGCAAAGATTGTTTTATTTTTTTTTCTCAGAGTATACTTTAGATATTCACTTTCTGGCCTTTCTGTCTTCAGCTAAATAATTTGATTTAATGTTCATGGCATCACCAAACATGTCCCATATCCAAAGGCTTTCGTTTACTTGCACCTGCACAGCAGTCATGGTTTTAGTCATTATCCTTGTAAGTGTTAAGCTTCTAAGAACAAAGAAACACTTAGGCTTTATTGGCAAGTGTCTGTCCCATAATACTGTAAAACATTATGAAATTTATGAAGAATAATAGATATATAGTTTGGAGAATAACAAATATCCTTTTCCAACTTTGAGCATTTTCTATTACTATAGTAATGGAGGGAGTAGGTTTATTCATTTATTTATTTGGGCCGTGAAAAATGCCCACGACTCATCAGGGTTAGAAGGAATTTCCTCTTCTGGGCGTGGAAATTGAAGTTCAGGGAAAATAAGTGACTTTCTCCAAGGCAAAGTAAGTACTGTAAGCAGACTAGAATCTAGGCTTTTGATGATAAATTCTGGGATGATTCTGCAACTCCACCTCTTACATGTGCTTTCATAATACACATTTTGTTGATCTTGCAGTTGTTAGTGGATTCATATCAATGGTATATTCTTACAAGTGTCCCATTGCATTTATAAGAAACTGGGTTGAGTTGCACTATCTTGTAATTGTGGAAATCATTGCTCTTCATAAAGGGGCAATTATGCATGGATTTTGAACATTGCAGCTGACAATTGCTGTTTCCAAGAAAAGCTGGTTAACCTGTGCGATTCAGTCACACTTCAGAAGTGTATTAAAATCTAGAGTCTATATAACTGAAAGTTCTGAAATGAATAATTAGAAGACAATAAATAAAACAATATATAGATATCTGATTATTTTTTCCTTCTTATTTGGTTTAGCCTAAAGTATATTTTTTGAGGCTACAAATACGTATTCTGACAAATAAGACATTTTTGTTTAATGCTAATGATCCCTTGAGCAGGTTCAATTTTGAAAATTACACCATTGTGTTGTACTTCATATACTAAATGAAAACGTACTAACAAAAGAATTGTTCTCCATGCCCTTGGTCAAGACTTGAATGGAGGGTGAAAAAAAATATGTAATACTTTGGTATCATACCTTAGTCTTACTGTGGGAGCAATCAGCATCTCATTTATGAACTTTTTTGGCATTGCTTTGTAAAAAGTCTAGTTTTCCATATTCAATGAGTGCTTGTAATATGCTACTTTAATTGCAAAATTTACTAAAATCTTCACTTACAAAGTACAAACTGGGAATGACACGGTTCCATTTCCATGTTCATCCCACAGAGGGATATTAAACAACATATGTGCTTCCTTCCTTCCCAACTTCCCTTGCCTTTCTAATAGCCCCTTATCCAAGTTTCTGGAGCTAATTACCCCCCCCCCCGCCCCCCACTCCTCGCTGAGAAATTCTGCCTCTCCAAACAAGAGTTCATATCCCTCTTGACTCCTTCTTACACTTTGGAAAATTTGAGGAAAGTTAGTCTGCAGCCTGACACACTGAGGTTTTCCTCCTCTGTTACTGATGCTTCAGAAAAGTATGAGCCATGGCCTCTTGAACCAAGGGAGATCCGGGCCACTCAACTCCAGTCAATTTTTGTACTAATGTGAACTTTAGCCTCTCTCATTATCTTCCTATATTACTTGCTGGGTAAACATATTTTGTGAAAATAAGCATTTATTTTTGTAAAAGGTATCATCATCTAACCCCACATCAATTATATTTATCCTGTTAAACAAGTTTTATCATCAGTACATGACATCCTAGAAAAAATTATCCTTCAGTTATCATGCAGAGAAGTATTAGATATTTCTTGCCTTGTCTGAGGTGAGCTTGCCAGTTGAAGGAAAACCACATCCATTAATTAAACTACAAAAGGGACCATAGTAAGTTGTTTTGCTTACTGCTGTGTTATTTTGTTGAATTCTTTTTGATTCTGGATCTCCTTCTGCTAAAAATAATATGAGGAAAAGATTACTTGTTTTGTTTGGCCTCTTAAAAATGAACAGTGACAAAAGACACTAAAAATGAAGTCCAGTGATAAGCTTATAAGGAAAAGATCATTTCTTTAGTGTCTGGAGATCGGTGCACCTAAGCTAAATTCTATTACTGCAAGGAGAAATTAAATCATAAATAAAGATAGAGTGGAAATATAGGAAACTTTTAAGCAGGACGAGGTTCACCTGCTGGTTTTACCACTTGCTCACTTGATATACATGTAAACGACTTCACCTTGTGAAGTCTCAGTTTCTCTAGCAGCACAATGGGGCCAACAGTGTTTGATTAGGTTTTTAGACTCTCAACATGTGTTCAAGACTTCACCTCTGCAGCTCAGGTCACATAACATGAATAAATGAGATTCATTGAATCATTCAGATACAGCATTTTTATCTCTGTGATGCCACATAAATCAGGTGTGCCTCTATTTTACTTCTCCTTAACTCATGGCGTATTTCACAGAGCCCTAATGAAATAACGCATCTGAAAATGCTTTGTCAACTAGAACATACCTTTCAAAAAATATGGTAACACTTATTTTTCTAAAGACTTTTCATATCTGATGTCAGAGGTAACTTTCATGATTTCTGTGAGCTAAGTAGGATAAACAATATCCTCATTTATAGAGACAAGAGAGTCCTCAAAGGTGACACTGGAAGATGACGGTCAGTTCTATCATCAACTCTAGCCTTTGAGTTATTTCCATTGTCAGATGTTCTTTTTCTTTGCCTGGTTAGCAAATGACAAATCAAGAAATTGTATATTGTATATAAATGTTGAATATATGTGTTGAAAATATGTGTTATTTCTAGTTCAGTTTGCAGTTGGAGAATTCAGACCTCTCACTTCTTGACTTCTCCTTGCAAGCCCCAATGAGTTCAGCCAGTAGTCCACCTGTTTTGGACAAAATATTCAACCAGGAGAGATATGAACTTGTCCTGATAGTTTGACTTGTCTGAATTCTTGCCGCATTGTGGCCTTTGCTGTATCGTGGGCAATAATTCTTTGTAGTTGTAGAAACCAAGTATAAGCACCAGAGGATAGTAACCATGCTTTTCCTTTTCTTCCCTGGGCTTTAACCTGCCAATATCTGTAAACAGAATACATAAGTCCCAATTAGAGAGTTAAAAAACTGGCTGTCCCTTTTGGGCAATTCCAAAACTACTTCCACTGGACTCCAGATGCCATTAAACATAAATTCTGAAGGGGCACCTGGGTGGCGCAGTCGGTTAAGCGTCCGACTTCAGCCAGGTCACGATCTCGTGGTCCGTGAGTTCAAGCCCCGCGTCAGGCTCTGGGCTGATGGCTCAGAGCCTGGAGCCTGTTTCTGATTCTGTGTCTCCCTCTCTCTCTGCCCCTCCCCCGTTCATGCTCTGTCTCTCTCTGTCCCAAAAATAAATAAACGTTGAAAAAAAATTAAAAAAATAAAAATAAAAATAAATTCTGAAATTACAAGTTTTGGTGAGGATGTGGAGGAAAGGGAACCCTTGTGCACTGTTGGTGGGAATATAAATGGTGAAGGCTTTATGGAAAAAAAGTATGCAGATTCCTCAAAAATTTAAAAATAGAATTACCATATGATCCAGCAATTTCACATCCGGGTATTATCTGAGGAAAATAAAAACATTAATTCAAAAAGACATATGCCACCCTGTCATCATTATAGCATTATTTACAACAGCCAAGATATGGAAGCGACCTAAGTGTCCATTGATAGATAAGTGGATAAAGAAGATGTGATACACGTGCACACACACACACATACACACACAATACTTATGTATATGTATACACGTACATATATACATAATGGAATATGACTCAGCCATTAATAAGATTAAAATCTTGGGGCGTCTGGTTGCATGTGGGACTCGTGATATCAACTCAGGTTATGATCTCAGGTTAAGCCCCACATTGGGCTCTGTGTTGATAGCATGCAGCCTGCTTGGTATTCTCTCTCCCTCTCTCTGCCCCTCCCCCGCTCATGCATATATATATATATATATATATATATATATATATATATATGTGTGTGTGTGTGTGCTCGCGCACGCACACACACACACTCTCTCTCTCAAAATAAATAAACTTGAAACAAATGGATAAAATCTTTCTATTTGTAACAAGGTTGGACCTACAGTGTATTATGCTAAGTGAAATAAGTCAGACAGAGAAAGACAAATATTGTATGATGTAATTTATATACACTTGTATAGTTAAAAACAAAACAAATGAATAAACAAGCAAACAAACAGCAGAACCAGATTCATAAATACAGAAAACAAACTAGTGGTTGTCAGAAGGGGTAGTGGGGGCAAGATAGATAGAATACATTAAGAGGTACAAATTTCCAGTTATAAAGTAAGTAAGTCAGAGGGGCCTAAAGTAAAGCCCAGGGAATATAGTCAGTAATATTCTGATAACTTTGTATGGTGACAGACGGTAACCAGACTTATCATGGGGATCATTTCACAATGCACATAAATATCAAAGTGCTATGTTCTACACCTTAAGCATAATATTATATGTCACCTATATGTCAATACAAATAAAGTTGTTTCAATAAAATTTCAAAATACTGAAAATAAATGAATAAATACAAAGACTGCTTGCTAACATGGCAAATGAAAGTTGCCTCTCTTTTTGATATTATCTAAAACAAAAGAATGAAAAGGAAGAGAAAATAAAACTCTATCTTCAAAGAAATAGGTATATCTATTTTATCTCAGAAATACAGCCCACAAAATGAAGTCCCAAATACTGTACAAATTGTACCACAAATTTCTGCAGAGTGGCAGTGCTTGATTAACAAAGCTGGTACACCTGAGCTAAAATCCCTGTTTCATCGCTTAATAGACATTGGAGTTTGGGAGCGTTACTTAGTCGCTGTGCCTCTGTTTCCTCATATGTGAACTGGGTATAATTATGGGGTACCGCACGTGGGTGCTGTGAAGAGTAATTGAATCGTTATGTGCAGAGTGCTTCGAACTGTGTCTGTTGCATAGTAAGCCCTCAAAAGTTAATGATCTTTATTATTCTTTCCTGTAGACTAGATGAAACCTGGAGTTCCCCAGGAAGTCATATAATTTAATAGGCAAAGCCAATGACTCTAGTGGAGAATAGCAAGCTTGGTGAGAGGAAGAAAGACACTAAACAGAGTCTGGACCCTGTTAAATGTCATAGTGTTAAGAAAGAGCAGAATAAGGAAATCTGCAGGTACATCATCTGTCAGAAGCAAGCTGTTGCCATAACAAAAGAGAGGAGATGTTTTGTGAGTTATAAGCCTTGCTGTTCTTGATCAGCAGACAAAAAAACAAAATAAAACAAAACAAGACAAAACAAAACAATGGCTAATGCACCACGTAAAGTACTTTGGTACAAAGAGGGTAGGATATGGGAAAGATCTTCACTCTGAGAACAGACTTCCTGCTAGTTCTGGGCAGAACCATACCTGCAAGGTTAAGTGTTGATGGCAGAATCAGCCATCCAGACACCAAAACGTGAGCTCTTGTGACTAATGCTTCACTCAAAACTATTTTCTTTACTATGCGGCATGGAAAATATCTTCAATTAATAACTGTAAACATTAAAGTTGTTTTAATTAAATAATTGAAAATAACCAGATCATAGCAGACGTTTTTTTAGAATATTCAAAAAACTGTAAACAACAGTTGATGTCAGTGAACATCAAAATGAATAAACACATTGTTGCATAAGGACATGGTGAAATCAACTCAGTAAAAACGAACTACTAACCCATTCAATAAGGATGAACTTAAAAAGAAAAGAACAACAAAGAAAATTTTAAAAAATTTTTAGTGATAACTGGCCCAAAGAAGTTTGAACTCAGCCTTGTATGACTCTAAAACTCTTGTTATTTTTTTTTTCATTATCATGTGCTCAGAATCAAGTATGTTTATTAATAGGTGGAATTTGATTTTAAACTTTGCAAATTTACCTTAAAGAAGAAGAAGGGGAAGGAGAGGTGGACAAGGAGGGGTAGGGGGCATGCTCATCTTGGCAGCACATGTATTAAAAAAGAAGGGCAAGAAGGAGAGGGTGAGAGGAGGGGGAGAAGGAAGAGGAGGAAAAGGAGAAGAAGAAACAATGTTAAGGCCAGGAGAGTTGAGATAAGGAGGTTTCTAAAGTGAAAGGAGAAAATATCAATGAGAAGCATTAAGGAAGGAAGGAAGGAAGGAAGGAAGGAAGGAAGGAAGGAAGAAGAAAGAAAGAAAAAGAAAGAAAGAGAAAGGAAGAAACAAAGAATGAAACAAAGGACAACAAAGAAACAAAGAAACAAAGAAGAAAAGAAAGAAAGAAAGAAAGAAAGAAAGAAAGAAAGAAAGAAAGAAAGAAAAAAGAAAGAAAGAAGAGAAAAGAAAAGAAAAAGAAAGAAAGAAAGAAAGAAAAAGTCAATGGCATCAAGATGATTTTTTTCCTGCTTTATATTTACACCATGCAAAGCCAAGATCTCCATAGTGGTCATAAAAAACACAATGAAAAAAACAAGATGAGGCCTTTCTTTTCATGAATGATGTACCACAACTCCATGGACTCACAACCGGAACTGAAAGTCAACATTGTTTTGCCTGGTGCACAGTGCGATGTTAATACCGTGGTTTTAAATTTGAGTCTAGGCAATTCCATTGGCTGAAAGAGGCAATAAGAAACACTGTAGGACTACAATGCGGTGATGTACCACACAAGAAGCCACTGATGTCTCCCAGCCAGCCAAACTGTCCCTGCAGCAAAGGGATTTGCTCTTTTCCCTCCTGTCCCTGATTTCACTACAGTTGGACTGACAGGTTTCTTCACACCTACACTCCCATAATTTTTGTTTGGTGTTTGTTGTTTGTTTTCCCTGAGGCCGAGGGAGGCAAGTCAGCCCACAAGCAAGTGTAGCCAGGAGGACTGGGGGATCAGCATGGTGGGGGACAATGCTCTACCAACTGGAGCCTCAGCCTCCCATCTACCGGTGGCAAGCATCTCAGTGTCTTGTGTGGGCTTGAGCTCTGATGCCCCCCAGGGAAAACTAGCTCAGCATCATGCTCTGTATTAGCTTCCTCCCTTCTTTTTCTAACCCTCTCCACTTCTTTGCTTCTGCTTCCTAAGAAGATCACCTCTCTGGTAACTTTCCAGGAGGCAAATTCTTTCTGCAGAGGAACTGAAACTAAAATAACAATTTTTCAGGTCTATAGGTTTGGTGGTTCTGGGAGCAGTGAGTCAAAACCAGGAACAGAAAACTAGGTCTTAAAATCTGGACCTGTCTATGGGTCCCAGGTGACGTGGATGCTAAAAGGAGGAGAATCAAGTCACTGGAGGGATCCCAGTGAGGCCACCATTCCTCTTGTATGGGTTACAGGCAATTTTCCACCTTAAATAAAATATGAAATCGCTCCCGAGTAGTTTCACAAATGGAAGAATATGAATACCTCTGGTTTTCCGGGAAATGTAACAGCATGCTCAGAAAGACAAGGCAAGGTATGACATCAACCCAGACCCTTCCCGCGGGGAGAGGGCAGAATAAATTGGATTGCATAAAACTTCTCTGCCGTTTGAAGCAATGGAGTGATTGTTAATGGTGACTGCTTTCAGAAACAACAAATTAATGAGATTCTCTTTAAAATCCTCCCCAAAATGCCTTCAGTTTATTTTCTCATTAAACAGAGGTCTCAGAGTGGCAGCTGTGACTTTGTTGGGTTAATGATAGTTGAACATGAAAAAAAAATATATATATATATATCCAGACTTTGAGGGGATAAAAGTATGGGAGGCTGGAAGATAAAATTGTAGGCGAACAATCGTTTCTGATAATCCTTCCACCCCAGAAAGTTCAAAAATGATTTATTTCTGGCAAAATGGCTTTTAAACTTTCACTTCATGTTCTTTCCAGCTCCCCCCACCCCCACCCCCTCGTCTTCCTCTTCTTTCCTGATCTATGCAGAGCTCACTCCCCCAGGGAAAGTTTAGTTGAAGCTTTCATATCTCTGTCTTTCATGGAGGAAGTATAAGGGGTTTTCATTTAACTTTGAGGGCAGGCAAGTTCACTCATTACCATGCTAGCGGGTCTCCAGAGATGGCTGGGCAGCGGTGCATCCTTGTTCTAGGGACTTTTCACATAAGCCCTTCTTAAAAGCATGATGACCTCACCGGGAGCTTGCTGACTTCTCCCATCCTGTCTACAGGTCATCAAGGACCGAACAAAAGCAAACCGGCCCCAGGTGGAATGGCTATGAAAATTTTGAATTTCCCTGATATAGAGAGATGAGATGTTTTTGTGTTTATCATTCCAGAAACTAACTTTGTACACCACCATAGTTAACAAAATACTTTCTCATCCGTGTAGGGTAGAAATAAAAACTGTACCAACGAAAACATGGAAGCTCAGAAGTTCAATAGCAAGGATAAAATGTCAGCCTTAAGAAGGGGAAAAGGTAGTCATGTGATGCCTAGAAAAGGGTCATGTCTATGTAAACATTGTCTATCCCCGATCTCTTCTAGAACTCAAAATTCTCTCATGAAATTTATGAAAGGAAAAATTAAATAAATATGTAAATAAAAATATATTCTGTATTTCTAATGAAAATTTATGCAAATTGAACACTGTTGCTAATTGTTGATTGATGATTTTAAGAGCAGGTGGGCTTGCCTATGTTTCTTGTAAAGTGCTAAAATGTTTCAGTGCCAATTACAACAGAACTGGTAATAATGTATTGAGTAAAACCACCAGTTTCAATAAAGATACTTAGAGAGTCCTGAAAACTTTTGAAAATAGGAATGATGTCCTCCCTTCCCCCAAATATCAGCAAGCCCATTTTACCTAAGACAGATCTGGATATGAAATAATTATTTAATATAAAGTTATTAATTGATTTTAAATCATTGCCGTGTAAGACCAATGTTACATGTAGTAGGTGAATAGGCATGTGTCAGGGGCTTATGTTCCTTGCTCTGGGCAGTAAATAACACAACTGTAAGTTTGTCATGTATTAATGGTGTTTTGGAAGAGGGGGACTAGCTATTTTACTTCTTTAATAATGAAAGTATGAAATGGCAACTGGATGGATTAAGGAGATCTTACTAGGAGAGGTTGTTTTCTGTGTTTGTTTGTTTGGTTGGTTTTTTTTTGAGAAGGGTGGGGGAAGAAGGAGACAGAATCCCAAGCGTTCTCCATGTTGTCAATGCAGAGCTGGATGTCAGGTTCGATCCCAGGAACTGTGAGATTATGACCTAAGCCTAAACCAAGAGTCAGACACTTAACTGACTGAGCTACCCAGACAGGGCACATGGAATCTCCCCTAGGAGACTTTGAACCCTCAATTAGGATACAGTGCAAATCCTCTTAATAGACAATTGGAAGTATATCTTTTTTAGATCATTTGTGGGAGAAGAAAAAAGTCTTGTACTTGACTTTATGATTCTATAGAGTGTAGTGAGATTTGGCCACTTTGTATATCCTTTAGTTCCTTCCAAAAAAATACCTGTTCAGGGATAATTTCTGTTTGGCTTCCAGATGTACTCTACCTTTCTGCATCCTGTTTTGTGCCCTGAGGTATGTATGGTCAATAATGTTGGGCTTCTTTGCCCTCTGATGTCTAGTTGGTTTAGATCACTGGGAGGCACTTATTGGAGTTTTGGGGATAGAAGGAAGAGACGTGTGTTTATCTTCTCCAGTTCTCTGCCTGCCTTGTTATTGCTTCCCACTCATGGAGATGACAGTCCTTCCCTGTTCCCTCTCCATGTTCCTTTGCCCTAGGGACAATTAATAGTTCCCTTGATGGTTTGGGGGAAGAAAGGAATTAAGCAGCTGGCTTCTGATCCATTTCCCTACCTTTAATGATGAGATTTCCTTGGGAAAATAATGAAGGCAAGAGCCCAGTCTATTCCCCCAGTAAACATGATAATCAACTCCTGATCAACTATTGGCATAGACTGCCATAAGCATGATAGTTTAGGATTACCCCAGAGTAGAAACCTAGAATTTGTAGATTTACTGGGCATAGTTCTCGGAAAGGTAATGTAAATTATGGAATTATCTGGGCACAAAACAGAGATATTTCATACACTTAAATGCTCCTTGCTGTTGGAGCAGATCTCTTCCTTAAAAACATCATCTTTCAACCTAGATGAGGAAATGCATGGCCAATCTGCTGTGGAACGACAGAATCGATGCCCTAGATCCTTCTGCCTCTCCCGTGTCTTGTGACTGCCTATATCCTTGAACCTGGCTACAATCTCTAATAGGAGCCTGATGTGACCATCTGATCCTTTGTGTCAACCCAGCTTTTCCCATTCCTAAGTTTCCTTAACTAAACTCTCACCAAGTACCCAGTTTGAATGTGCTGTGGCTCTCAGCCTGTTATCCAGACTGAAACTGTATCACTGCTTTTCAGTGTTGCTTTTATTGCCGTTGATTGCTCCCTTTGTTTGTGTCTTTGCTTGAAGCAATGTAACACAGCCGCACAAGCACCTAAATTGTTCCAGCAGTTAGACAGCCAATCCACAGATAATTCATGGGTAATTTCAATGTGTAGGACTCTTTTCTGAATTCTATGATAGCTAATAAAATGGATGGTGCACTGTTTCTGTCCTATTCAGGAAACAAGACAGACAGATGATATAAAAAAGGTAAGTAACAATGCAGAACAACATGCTACCGCACGAAAGATCATGAGCTTTGGAGTCAAACATCGGAATGATCAAATCCCCATAATGTGACCTTATTGTGTAGCCTGAGGTGTTTTTTGTTTTGTTTTATTTTGTTTTGTTTTGTTTTGTTTTGTTTTTTACTTTTCTGTGTCCTCAATAGAAGTAATAACACTGGTCTCATAGGATTGTAGTGGGAAATAAATTCAATAATGTTCATGTAAGTGTCCAGAAGTGCTCTTCACACATTGGGGAATCAGCCCATGTCCTTCCCTCCTTGCTTCTTCTCTTTCTAGGGCATATTTCCTAGTGGAATTTACAGAAGGCAAAAAACATAACTCAAGTTTTAGCTTGGATATTTCAATTATTCTCTTAGTTTTTCAGTATGTGGAGAGCAGGGGCCTTTTGCTTCCTGAAATCACAGTGGATGGCAGCTGTTGTTCATGCGGGGATGAGTGGCATATGTTCAAAAGAAGCCAGAATGAATGTGAAAGGTAATAAGTGATGGAAGGAGGTCCTAAAAGCTATGAGAGCAGTTCAGTCAGGCAGAGCACAGGACGCAGGTGGGGGGGCCATGACAAGTGAATGGAGAAGCATACGTCGCACTAACTGTAATGGTGAAAGGAAACAACGGAGCAATAGAAAACGGAACGAATTGGGGCCTCCGGGTGGCTCAGTCAGTTAAGCATCTGATTTTTGGTTTTGCCTCAGGTCATGATCTCATGGTGCGTGAGCCTGAGCCCCATGTTGGGCTCCACGCTGACGGGTGCAGAGTCTGCTTGGGATTCTCTCCCTCTCCCTTTGCCCCTTCTGCCTCCCTGTCTCTCTGTCTCTGTCTCTCGAAATAAATAAATACTTTAAAGACGTTCCTTAAAAAAAATGGGGCGCCTGGGTGGCTCAGTCGGTTGAGCATCCGACTTCAGCTCAGGTCATGATCTCACAGTTCGTGAGTTCGAGCCCCGCGTCAGGCTCTGTGCTGACAGCTCGGGGTCTGAAGCCTGCTTTGGATTCTGTGTCTCCCTTTCTCTCTGCCCCTTCCCCACTCATGCTCTGTCTCTCTCTGTCTCTCAAAAATGAATAAAGCTAAAAAAAATTTTTTTTTTAATAAAAAAAAAGAAAATGGAACTAATTTGGAAGATAGTTACCTGTTCCCTACTGTAATCAGGGACATTGGTCAGAATTAAGGGCAGCTAAAAATGAAAAGGTGGCACAGGGTAGAAGAAGGAATAGAAAAACACAAAAATAGAAAAATAGAGCCTGGGAACCCGGGTGGCTTAGTCGGTTGAGGGTCTGATTTCAACTTAGGTCATGATCTCTTGGTTCCTGAGTTTGAGCCCCACATCCAGCTTGCTGCTGTCAGCCTGTCAGCACAGAGACCACTTCAGATCCTCTGTCCCCTTCTCTCTGCCCCTCCTCCACTTGAGCTCTCCCCAAAATAAATATTTTTTTTAAAAAAAGAAAAAAAGGCTAAAGGGAAAGAAAGAAATAGAATGCTCCTGGTTTGCTCTCTCCCAGAGGCTCCACAGTAGTTGATACAGAAAAAAGAAATACACTAGCCAAAATCTATAAAGAACTCACCAAACTCCACACCCAAAAAACAAATAATCCAGTGAAGAAATGGACAGAACACACGAATAGACACTTCTTTACAGAAGACATCCAGATGGCCAACAGGCACATGAAAAGATGCTCAACGTCACTCCTCATCAGGGAAATACAAATCAAAACCACACTGAGATATCACCTCACACCAGTCAGAGTGACTAAAATGAACAAATCAGGAGACTATAGATGCTGGTGAGGATGTGGAGAAACGGGAACCCTCTTGCACTGTTGGTAGGGATGCAAACTGGTGTAGCCGCTCTGGAAAACAGTGTGGAGGTTCCTGAAAAAGTTAAAATAGAGCTACCCTATGACCCAGCAATAGCACTGCTAGGAATTTATCCAAAGCATACAGGAGTGCTGATGCATAGGGGCACTTGTACCCCAATGTTTATAGCAGCACTTTCAACACTAGCCAAATTATGGAAAGAGCCTAAATGTCCATCAACTGATGAATGGGTAAAGAAATTGTGGTTTATATATACTTGGCAATGAGAAAGAGTGAAATATGGCCTTTTGTAGCAATGTGGATGGAACTGGAGAGTGTTATGCTAAGTGAAATAAGTCATACAGAGAAAGACAGATACCATATGTTTCCACTCTTATGTGGATCCTGAGAAACTTAACAGAAGACCATGGGGGGAGGGGAAGGAAAAAAAAAGTTAGAGAGGGAGGGATCCAAACCATAAGAGACTCTTAAAAACTGAGAACAAACTGAGGGTTGATGGGGGTGGGAGGGAGGGGATTGTGGGTGATGGGCATTGAGGAGGGCACCTGTTGGGATGAGCACTAGGTGTTGTATGGAAACCAATTTGACAATAAATTTTATATTAAAAAAAAAGAAAAAAGAAATACATGAGAAAAGCATATTTAAAATGATGGAATTTCAGTAAACAGAGCAGGAGAATCAACCTAACAATGATTGGAACCAGATGCTGAGCACAGGACTATGATGAATACCCAAGGAACATGATCTCCAGTAACCAAAACCCCAGGTATTAAGGATTTTGATATGACTCTTCAGATCAACAGACAAACTAGATGGATTCTGTGATTCTATCAAGAGAAAAGGTACCACCTTTTCTTGTGGATGATTTTAGCGAATGCAACATGATAATGACTGAATGGTATACAGGGTCAAAAAAAAAATGGAATGCGGGAATTGTTGACATCAGACAAGAAAAAGTAGGCAATTGAGTTGGAATGAGGATGGAAAATAAAGTTAATCCAAGAAGACAGAGCAACACAGTCCCAGCACTAGATCAGGGCTTGGCAAACTCTATAAAAAGCCAGATAGTAAATATTTTAGGCTTTGTGAGTGTGAAAGCTACTTTTATGTGTCACCTTGACTGGAGTAAGGGAAGCCCAGATCTCTAGGAAAACATTATTTTTGGGTGTGTTTGGAAGGGCATTTTTGGAAGAGATTAGCCTGAAGAGAACAAAAATGCAGAAGGAGGATGAATTCCCTCTCTCTCTTCTTGAGCTGGGACATCCATCTTCTCCTGTGCTTAGACCAGGAAGCTCCTGGTTCTCCAGCCATTGGACACCAGAACATAGCCCAGGAGCCTCCTCCTCCCCATGCCAGGTTCTCAGTCCTTCAACCTCCGATTGAATAACCAGCTTTCTTGTTTCTCTAGTTCACAGAAAGCAGTTCTTGGCCTCTATAACTTCTCTACCTCAATTTCTATAATGTCAAATAGAAAAAAACCACGCTGAGTCCTCAAGCCGGGGCTTAAGATATCATCTAATTGCAGTTTCAACATCTCCCAGAACGATAGTCTTGCCCTGTCAGTCAGGAGTTTTTCCATCAGCACCAATGAGTGTGCCACATGGGCCCTCGCCATCCCCCTCAAAAAGATGCGATAATCGGCATGATAAGACCCCTTGCTTTTCCTCCTAAGGGAAAATACCTAGAACAATCCCCTCCTTTTACTGTTAACTTTCTTGCCCCACTGCCGTTTTATAAAAACCTTCCATTTTGTATAACGTCTTGTAGTGACCCTCCATGTGTTAGACAGGTGGCTGCTGGATTCATGATTCACTTAATAAAGCCCGTTCGATCTTCAAAATTTACCTGCTGAATTGTTTTAACAACGATAAATCAAACCATCGATCTATGTAGCCGATGGGTCCTGTTTATCTGGAGAACCCTGACTAATGCATTGAGCCATATGGTCTGTGTCATAACTGGTGTATTCCACCATAGTGCAAAAGTAGTTATAAAAAAAGCACATGAACAAATAAATGCGACTCTGTGATAAATCCTTATTTGCGAAAAATAGGTAGTGGGCCAGATTTGGCCCATGGGCCACCAATGCTGGCTCCTGCACCATATTCCTCCCTCTGATGGAAGAGAGAGTCTAGAGCCTCCCATAGAAAGGACTAAAGAATATCAGCAGACAGAAAAGTAGCAGACACAGAGGCTGTGTATGCCGGGTGGACTTAAGAAGCACCTCCAATTCCATGCAGTGGTCTACCCCATTTACTTTAGAAGTAAAGATGCACCCCCATCTGAGCTATGAAAGTTACTGTGAATTTCTGGAGCCAAGTGGCTTCCTCTCAGTTAACTCTTACAAAAACTGCCTCCGTGTTTAGGGATTCAAGGGACTGCACAAGTTTGAAACAAGGGGGATACAGTCAACTATCCGCCAAGTGTGACTTCCTTGTTTAAGGATGACTCATACTGTAGCTTTTACCAGGACAGGTAGGTGAGCTCAGGAGAGCATGTGAATAGAATGTGCAGTCAGGAAAGGTGCCCCCAGTGTGGAGAAACAAGGACAGGGCCGTCTGCAGAACGTGGACCGTGTGCAACTTTTTCGTCAGAAAGGCCACATCTACACAAAATGCAGGAAAGCCTGTGAGCCAGGGAGGAAGGCATCCTGGATGGCCAGCTGCACAGTCCAGAATGAAAGGGGCCACGGAGCAGGTGAGCTGGTAACACTTGCCGCAGTGAATGCAGCACGGGGAGAGAGGCACCTTTTGAAAGGCATTGCCCGGAAGACATGGGAAGAGAATAAAGGTGGATTTCAGGTTGTAGGAGGCATGGATTGTCGAATGACAACATCAGTGGCTGAGGTGAACAATACACAGAGCAAAGGAAGTCAGGGGCAGGGGAGGGGAGAAGCTAGCTCCCGCTGAGGAAGGAGACAAGCAACGCCTGTTTTAGTAAAAAGTGGCTTGTGTGAGAGCCACGGGAGACGGACGTGTGGGCAGAAGACATAGAGGGAAAAACAAGGGAAGACAAGGACAGAGGGCAGGGACTACTGGTCTCCCCACACCCAGAAGCGAGGGTTCCCAAGGAGAGCCACACAAGGAGCAAATAACTGAGAATCTGATCTCAGAGGAAACGCAACAAAGAAATCAAAGGCGGAAACATAAAGGGGAGTTCAAAGCAAGACTCCAAAGAGTGTTTCAGTTGACAGGAAAATGTATCAAAGCATCACCGAGAGTAGGAATGGGTACTACTGCTGTCAGGGAACAAAACACTGTGAAGGAAGAAGGGAAGGCAGGGAGATGCGAAGGGAATAAGTGTTATACTGGGTTCTTGAAAAACTGGAAATACAATTCAGGTTCTGAAAGATTTGAGGGAGATTTGTTTGCTCTGCTGGGGAGGAATTATAAATAGCTCACCATCTACTTCAACTCTGGCACGGTTATCTTGAAAATACTCTACAAACGGAAGGTATTGGTATATGTGTGAATTCATAACTCGTGGTTCTGAATACTAGATTAGTCAATGGAATAGAGAAGAGTAGGTGCCTATTGGAAGGCAAAGTACATGTGGACATACACACACATATGTAACATATACACACGGATATATGCACATAGGTGTTGTGTCTCCATGCCAATTTAAAGAATTCATTAGCAATCATGAGTACCTAGTAGTCCATTCATTTATTAAAAGAATTCAACAGAATGATGAAATCATGAATAAAGCAGATATGTGTCTGAATAATTATTCTGGTGGCTCGGATCCTTTTTTATTGACATCCACAGGTAGATATCAAAGTCACAGTGTTGATAATGATGGCTTTTCACTGAAAGGAATAAGAAACTGGGTTGTAGGCTTTATGACCAGTATGGCTATTTCCCAAGGCGACAAAGTGTCTTTCTCTTTTGGTACATTTCAGTTGTTTTTCTTCCGCGGTCTACTGGCCTTCTTCACTGTGAGGGTCTGAATTTATCTTACTGTTCCCAGTACCATCAGTTTTGTTGTTGTTTTTGTTGTTGTTTGTTTGTTTGTTTGTCTTTTGGGTTTTTTTGCCCATCTGTTGCTTATCCATCCACATCACCTCACAGAGGAGAAAGCTTGAACCAATCCTGGGCACAGAAAGCTACTATAAGAGGATAAGGCTGGAACAGTAACTGCTCTCCTAATTGCCATCTCATGTAAATATCACAGAAATTGCCTCTCTCTCTCTCTCTCTCTCTCTCTCTCTCTCTCGATTCTATCCCCATAGCAACCCCAGTGAAACACTCTTGCTGTTTTGTCTTTCTTTGCTTTTTCTGTTAGGATTACTAGACGTTATCATTTAGTGTAAGAAATTACCTTTGATTTAATACTTAGGAACAATGCAACATATAGAAGGGGCATTCTTTCCTCTTAGTAATTGGGGAGCTGGGTGATCAATATTCCAATCTTTTTTGATTGATAAAGTAATTATCATTTTTAATGTTTTTATGGGGGGGGGGGAGGGTCAGGGAGAGAGGGAGACACAGAATCGGAAGCAGGCTCCAGGCTCTGAGCTGCACAGAGACTGACACGGGGCTCAAACTTGTGAACCATGAGATCATGACCTGAGCTGAAGTCAGATGCTTAACTGACTGAGCTACACAGGCACGCCAGGAACTTTCATTTTTAATATAGACTTTTTCAGGCTATGCATATTCATCTTTTCTCCTTCTTTTCTCTTTCTGCTCAGCACTCTGCATACCAAAAATGGCAAAACCAGAGCATCATTATGGCTCTCTTTAACTTAAAGACGAATTGTCATCTGAGACTGATTGGTCTTGAAACTCATCTCATCAATGAATATTAATTAAACCCACTAGAAAATGCTCTTACCTCAGAAATAAGATTGGAGAAGCATTGTAAGGAATTTCTAACGTGTGGCAAATGTATGGCATAATGTAAAAATGATAAATAATGACTAATTTCCATAACTAGAGACCTGTAAGCATTATACATCTTTCTAAGAAAATTCTGGGGTATTAAACAGATGGCTTGTGAACCAATGGGAAACATACATTCCTTCATCACTTGTTGAACACCTACTTTGTACCAGAGACATTGGATTAAGTGACCTATGGGATAGTGTTTTTCCATGATCTCTCCTTTAGAAATATAAAAGTAATCATAACTCTAATTTGATTGTAGGCTTTTATAGTATTATTATGTGAACACATAGGGGAAGCAGAAGAAGGAAAAAAAAAAACCTCTCAGTGTTAACTTCATATTAAGACATTATGATAACTATAATGTTGGGTGTTCACCTTTGACAGAAAGTAGGTTTCCTATCTGGCTCCTTAGATCACTTGTTTTAGCAGTTTAGAAATGTCTGTGTAATTGAAAACATCCTCTAGAAAGTTTAAAAGTGTATTTCTTTTTAAATTTTTATATGAATTTCACATCCCTAAGAGAGAAACATTTTCATAATGTAATTTTTCAAGACTTTTTCCTTAGAGTCTAAACTGCTCCAAAGTTCAAGACAATTTTCTCCCTAATCATATGAATATTTTATGTAAGTATAATATTCCATTGTATTAAGATAAATCAAGCTTGCCTCAAAAATTTAACTTTGGGCAGATTCTTCTTTGGACAATTTATCTGATATATTCTTCTAATTCTGAGGGAATATACTTTCCTTAGAGTTCAGAATTTCATTGAATTTCTGCGAATAAAAATGCGAGCAACTCATTATTCTTGCCTATAGGGAAAGGAGCGAGCAAGGATAAATGAAATCCAAGGGTAATCCCTAAAACTCATTTTAATGATTACTTTCAACTCCTTTCTTAAAGCTTCTGTGGTGAGGATCATGATGGGCAGACAGGAGTGGCTGTCTGTATCTGGTTTCACCCCTTCTTCCTGTTTCTGGGCATGCTGTGTCTGGTGAAAGAGACAAGAGGCAGGCATCACAAGAGCAGAAAAGGAAAGCCTTAGGACAGAGCATAAATACAAATTAAATCAGTCCTTCTTCCCACACCTTGTTCTACTTTTCTCACATCCCTTCCCACGCTGCATTATAGTTGGTTACGCAGGTGTTTCTAGATCCATTGTCATTGATTCATTAGACAAGTAGTTATTGAATGTTTTCTGTGTGCAAAATACTGGGAACCCATAGAAAATAATGGAGATTGTGCCTTACATGAGCATCTTATTTTAGTATCTTTAAGATACCCTACTAAGGGGAAGAACCTTCCATGGGTCCAACGTGCAGGGTAAGCTTGCCAGGTAGAGTAGCAAGCAGGCCAGAATTCTTTTCAAGGCCCCACGCATGCACTTCTTTTCATTCCAAAGGGACTATGTTTGTCTGTGAGCACATTTAGTTCCCTAGTTATCGTTTTTGTCCCAATTCACCTTTTGTGACAGAAGAGTACTGGTGTGACCCTTTATTTTAAGAGTACTTGGGACTTGTTTTAATCAAATATGGTAAGACACAGATGCGGACATGATGGTTTTGAAGGAAGAAGATTTTTATACTCACAGAGCTCTGGAAACAGGAGTCATGCCATACCACACAGTGTTTCATGGGGAAGCCGTAGGGTCAGTCAAGAGGCAGAGGGAATGAAAAGAAAATGTGGGCAATAACTTTGATTGTGGTTTCCATAGGGAGGAATGGGCCAGGGAGGGTAAGTAGATTTAGGATTGGCTAGTTTGAATAATTTCAGTGTCCTGTGGGGCTTAGCAGTTGTCCTTAGTTGTCTGATACCCAGCCCTGAGTTATTAGGGCAGACAAGTAATGACCTTGATAGGGACAACCTCATAGGAGGTGGTTATTGGTATGGGCTCCCGATTGTTGGTTTGCATATGAAAGGCACACTCCCAGGGAAGTTGTCTATCTCTAGCAATCAGCTCACCTTGAGAGGGGCAGCAAGGCCCCAAGATGTGGAAGCATCAGAAACATTTTAAAAAATGCATAATTAATATACTCTTTTAGATTTATGATCTCTATTTTGAAATTATCTCATTACCATGAACTTTCAGCTCTAGCCAAATCCTAGCTTTTGATCAATAAGTAGATCGTAGATTTCTATGTCCCAGCTCAGTTCATTTCTTCCTACAATTACACCTCTTCATGCCGAGGTTTGTTTAATGGTTTATGCTAACCTAATTACGCCCTGCTGACTCAGCTACATATACACATGCAAGGGTCCTCATCACCGTACCATTAGGAAAGACAAAATCTGGGAATAACTTAAATATCATCCAAGACTAGACTGGTTAAATAAGTTGCAATACATCCATATGATGGAATTCGGCATCAAAATTTTTGAACATATTTTTGAATAATATTTGATGAATTTAAAAATAGACATGATATTCAATAATAATAAAAATAAAAACCAAAATACGTATGTAGTAACACCTAATTTTAATACAAACACGTAGAGAAATGCCTAGGTACTTAAACATACATATTTACCAGAAAATTATGAGAAAAATATGCTCAAATCATATAGATTTTTCCTTTTCTATATTTAGCATTACTTTTGTAATCAGAAAAGTACATTTTACTTAACAAGTGAGGGATTTGCTTTCTAAAAAAAATAGAACTAAGTCATTCATTTAACCAATATTTCTGAGCACCTACAATGTGTAGGCATTATGATAAATATTACAGAATCCATACAAACAAGTTTCTGTCTTTTTAAAGTTTAGAGTGGTGAATTCTGAAACAGAGGAGATTATAGTATCTCAAACACCATCTTATATGTATTAGGTATCCAATAAATGCTTATTTACTAATGAGGAGAGACATAAGTGTAGGTTGACTGTGAAAATAAAGAGAGAATTAGGACTTTGACAGTCTTATTTCAAACTTCAATGCCGTCCACTATTTTTCTACCTCTTTCCATTTTACCACTTTTTCAAAATCTTGTAAAGAAAAAAAAATCATTTAATCACTAGAATAAGTCTGTGACTAAACACACTAGTGGTTTAGAGTGTCCTCTGCCTCCAACATTTGACTTACACCAGGATTTCTGCAAACTTCCCCCAAGTCTCCTTCCAAGTGGTATGCTAGAGGATTGAACTTGATGTCGAATCTGGGGTGTGCTGGGTGGACACAGACAACAAGGGGAAAAGACACAAGCCAGGAGAGGATGACCACCCTTTCTGTGGGAAGAGAGGGAGTTGGGGAATCTGTTCCAGGAACAAATGTGGGTCTTAAGTCAAGGTCATCAGTAAGGCTCAGTCACAAAGCTCAGAGGGTTTCTACCTATCATCATCTGGACTCTCTATTCTAGAGGATTGACTAACCAGACTGAAGGTAAGACCAGTCCTGACTGCTGGCCTGGGTGAGGCAATAGTTTTTCTAATTCAACTGACTGCATAGCATCCGGGGAATTATTCTCCCACACCGAGTCCCAGAGCTAGTCTCAGGAGAAGAGAGAAGCAGCCTTATTCTGTCTCGTGAGGGAGCAGCTGGGCTCTTGCTGTACAGCCTCTTTTGGCCAGGCTGGACTGAGGGACTGGGGCTGGACTGAGTCCACACCCTGGGCAGTGGCACATAGAAGTGTGACATGAAATTCATCGATTTGGGGAGCTGTCTTTGAGGAAAAGAATGCCTTATAGAGAAATGAAATTAAGTACAAAATTGAATAGTTATTTAAGATGAATCAAGAAATTAGGACAATTTACAAATATAAAGAAAAAGGTTGGTGATACCACATAATTTCAACATTCTAGAAAAATAACTATGTATTTTTTGTTAATTAACTTTATGGCTTCTTAACACTATGTTGCCACTTCTTTCTTTTCATGGATAATCCTATTTAGTTCTTCATGTAAAAATACAATGATTTTGTAATATCTGTTAGAAAGAATAGAGAGATAGGTGAATTTGTCTCACTGTGATGGGGCAAAATTTTATTATGGCTAATATGGCTATTGATAGCTTATTATTGTTATCGATAATATTGTTCAATATGAAAAACAATTATTGGTAATTAGCTTTTGCTCATATTTTGATATGAGTTTAAACATTCCTTCTTGTTATATTTGGATTTTGATATGGTTGACAATTCTGAAAGAAACAGAAAATTAATCTGAAGTCAAAATTACATAAGTAATCCAAATCAGCTTTAAATACATAAGTATGTCATATTAAGGTCATACTCGAATAACAAAATTATTCTTCCACCATGTGCCCTCCCTTGATGAGTATAGGCAGAGATTCTTGTCACTGGAGCACTCATTTCTTCAATCTGTTAAGGCCATCTAGTGTGGCATGCCAAAGGGAACTTGGGCTTCACTAGGACAAGACAGACGCAGCACCAAGTGATCCAATCCATGAGGAAGCACAAAACATACAATGTCACACACACATTTACTTCTTTGTGGTACAGTTAGTTACATATTTAGGCCCTATACACCAAGAAAAGATGATATATTCTGTTTCATGGCATTCCTATCAAATCAGGACAGGATATGGCGAGTGGATAATTATTTACACAGCACTGTCAAGTATATTCTGGATGGGAGAAAACTATTTTTTTCTAGGCATGAATGACCACTGAACTCTGAATGAAAGCTCATACAGCCAATGATTAAATAAGTCTCCATGGTTCTAGTTCAGTACATTCCAAATCCTGTTTCTTCTGCTACTGAAAACTCCCAGAGCCTGATGACATAAAACAACTTTTATATAGTGATAAGACCTCTCGCGTTGCACCCTAGGTCCTGACACAATGGGACGTTGGAATATTCTTAAAAGAGATGCCAGTGCTCTGGTGGCAACAGCCCAACTACACAGGGAAGTAGGTGGAAGCCACATTAAAATATCCCACTGAACCCAAACTGATTATTTCTTGAGCTCAATGTCAGATTGCCCTGAAGTTAAAATTTCCCACGGTCACTCTATTGTCAAATAGAAGTAGAGGCGGAGAAGAGTGGAAAAAGCCAGAAGTTTTCACCAGCTGCAATTGTTTTGTGAACTATTTTTGTGGGTTGTTGGCAGAATCCAATAAGTGGCAGCTGTAGGTCTGAGATCCCCATTACCTTGCTAGCTCTTAGTCGTGGGTCCACTTTCTGTTCCTAAGGACATCTTTTGTACCTTCCCATGTGGCCCTCTCCAACTTTAGCCCAACAGCATGTAATGTTCTTGTTATTCAAATACCTCTGACTTCTTTCTCAGCCAGAGAAGACTCTCAGCTTTTAAGAGCTCTATGATTATATCAGGAATTCCTAGACAATCTCCCTACCTTAAGGTGAAATAAATCTTACCATTCATAATTATGAGAGAGAGATCTAATTATATTCACCGGTTCTAGTGATTAGGGGGCATCTATGGGGGATCATTTCAGAAATTTTGTTGGCTATGCATAATAAATAGAAAATAAGTTTTCTTTCCTTTCTGATTACTGAGTTTTTACCCTGTGTCAGACATTTTGCTAGATGCTTTATGTGTATTATTTCATTTAATCTTTCTAGTAAGGCTATGAAGTGTTAATTAATAAGGAGTCAAAAATGTATATATTATCTTTGAAATGTAGAAGAAATTCTCACCTTTTCCCCTTGAGATGATCTAATCTTTCTGTATGACTAAATTATTTTAGTGTGGTCTAGTAAACTTATTATGAACAAATAATTCAAAAATTTTCATTAGGTAACATTTTTCAGTAGTTTTTTTTTTATCTATTTATTTTGAGAGAGAGAGAGAGAGAGAGAGAGAGAGAGAGAGAGAGAGAATCTCAAACAGATTCCTCTCTGTCTGCACAAAGCCTGATATGGGGCTCAAACTCATGAACCATGATATCATGACCTGAACTTAAATGGAGTCTGACCTTTAACCAACTAGTGCACCCAGGTACCCTACCTCTTTTTTTTTTTTTTAACTATACTTGACATACAATGTTACATTAGTTTCAGGTGTGCAACTCTTTAATAAAATGTCATCTTTTCAGTGCCCCAACCCTATGGTCCCCCTTCTCCTTCCCATGATGTCAACCCATGTTACAATGGAGAGTATAGCTTGAACTCATTGTTTTTGTACCTGGTTACATTATTTTCAGGTGTGCAACTCTTTAATAAAATGTCATCTTTTGAGTGCTCCAACCCTATGGTCCCCCTTCTTCTTCCCATGATGTCAACCCATGTTACAAGGGAGAGTGTAGCTTGAACTCATTGTTTTTGGTACCTGGTGGTTCTGCTGGACTGGATTGCTGAAGCTTCTAGTTCTGCCTGGCTTCCACTTTTTCCTTGCTCTCACCTTTACTCTCTTCTCTCTTTTCTCCTCTGTTCCCCTCCTTGGCCCTTCCTCCTTTTCTCTCTCCTTTCCTCAGCCTTCCGCACTCTGGACTTCACTTGCTTCAACCCTTGCTGGAATTGCAGAACACCCTGAATTGGTTAGTAGTGTCTCTGACATTGAAGTTCCCCTTTACTTGATGGAATGCACCTCCCACTGTGGGAATATCTTCCCAAAGAGAGGGAGACTGAGGCAAACACTGGACTGCCCACTTTCTTGTGTCCTGCTTCCCTTGTTTTCCCACAACTAATCTGAGCCTGAAGAGGAAACAGAGTCTTTATTTCACATCCCTTTGCTCTATGTTTGAGGTATCTTCTGTCACATCCAGGCTGGAGTGGGCTGAGGGCTTCATTTTCTGTCCATCATACCCACTTTCCTCATGGTTAGGCTTTAGTGGGGATTGGGAGTCTGAGAGATTGGGGCAGAGCTTCTCAACATCAGTACTGTTAATGTTTGGGCTAAATAAGTCTTTTTGTGGGGCTGTCCTGTGTACTGTAGGATATTTAGCAGCACTCCTAGTCTCTACCCACCAGATGCTGGCAGCACAGCTCTCTTGTCCCAGTTGTAAAAACTAAATCTATCCTTAGGCATATCCAGATGTTCCCTAGGGGCTAAATCAACCCCATTCAAAAACCACTGGGTTAGAGATAAAGGTAACTAAAATGAGTGGATTAAAATATATATACCCAAATATATGTTCCCATTTTCAGGTTTAAAGAAAATGTTTGCCTTGGGCACCTTGGTGGCTCAGTCGGTTAAGCAGCCGACCTTGGCTCAGATCATGATCTCATGGTTCATGAATTTGAGTCCCACATCAGACTCTGTGATGTCCATGCAGAGCTCGCTGCGGATCCTCTGTCCCCCTCTCCCTCTGCCCCTCCCCTGCTTGCGCTGTCTCTCTCAAAAATAAATAAACATTTAAAGAAAAAAAGTTGTATTTGTTTGCCAAAGGTCTAACAGGTCTGAAATAGCAGAACAGGAAGTCATAGCCAAGGCTGGCTTCAAATCCTATTTCCACTGCCAGTGGACAGCCACACCGTTCACTCATTGTATAGTTCAGACCAGATGACCCTCTGGCAACATTAGCGTTACAGATCCCCAGAGGGTGGAAGTCCAGACTGGGAGGAAAACAGCAACAAGAATAAGTTGGCCAAGCTGACAACTTTTTTGAGCACCTGTCCATTCCTGTGAAGATCATCACATCAGCATCTTAGATGGAAATGCCCCCTGGAAAAAAAGGAAGGCAGAGAATAAGTAAGGAGCCCTTAGAATCTCAGCATGCCTGATTGTATGAGACTCAAGAACCGCTGGCCAATCGAGAGGCACCTGACTCCCCAGAAACATGAGAGAAAGTTGGCGTGCCCTGATGGGCACATAGAGCATGAATGCACCTTAGACACATCGCTTGTTGTATCTTCAGCTGCAACAACCACATTTTCAACAGAATGCTCTAGATCTTTGAAAAAAATCATTTTCTGAATTTTAATGTCAGAAACTGGAAATGCATTCTAAAGGCAGGGATATGACCTTTCCTCTCTGTCATCCCAAAGCCCAGCACAGTGAATACAGAGGATTGACAAAAGGTGTTGAATGAATTCATGATGGCCCAGTGCCGGTGCCTCTCATGTTAGGAGCCACACAGGACAGCCTGCCATTAGATGTTCGCCCTCCTTTTTTCAACTTTCTCCTTTTCAAAAATGAGTGTGTGAGATTTGGCCTACGGTGACCATTGACCCACAGGTGGAGAGTTCCATCCATGGGCAAGTAAAAGCATTCTCACATAAGTGACAGCCTGGCAGAGCTGTTTGAAGAGCAAATGTGTGGGAAAGGCTAAGCCTTAATGAGCAAGCTGGGTCTGCAGAGGGCCACCTGTAAATGTGAAATCTGGGCCCTCAAATGACAGACTTGGGTTCAAATGCCTTCGTGGTTCAGTGGCCAAGTCGTGTAATGCCTCTTAAGTTTAGTTTCTTCTTTGCAAAGTGGGTAGAGGAATCTTTAACTTCAGGTGCTGTTGTAAAACATTTGAATTAGGGAAGATAAAGCAGTTGGCATATCTTTAAGGTCTTGCACACTCTCCAGTCGTTGACTTTCTTTTCTGAGCTCCCCCTATCAACAAAGCATTTAAATCACCTAATTAAAGTTCTGCTGGTGTCGTGATGAAAAGAAGACATTAAAGCTTCCTTGAGATAAACTTGATATTTTATTATCCTTGGCTTGTCACATTCACGAATTAATTACTCTCTCACACTAGCCCTACAGCAAGCCGAATCAAACATTTTGCCTCTGCAAAAATAGCTCCAGGACTTAGAAGTGGCTCAAGGAGAGTGGAAACGGACAGCAGCATTTCAGAGGCCACAAAGAGTGCACTTCTCTGTGGGGCTTTGCAGGTGTACCCCTCGGGTTGACGCCCACGTGTACCACTGGCCAAAAGTGTGATCCTGGACCAATTGCTCCCAGTCTTTTCTCCAGGTTCTCATCTCTGAAATGGGGATAATAGTAATAGTGCCTATGTCATTGGAGTTTGAAAGGACAAATAAAGTTAATACACAGGAAGCACTTTAATAGTGACTGGATTACAATAATACTCATCCAATATTTGTTCTTATCATTTATGAATACTAAGGGGATTGCCAGTTTTCCATGCTGTCGTAGGAGTGAAAACCAGTTTTCTTTGTCGTTTTCCCTGCCTTCACACATACGCGAAGCACACGCCCTCCATGAGCATGGTGGCCTGAGTGCCTATGGAGCACCCATCCCTCCTCATAGATCTTCTCGGGTGCTTTTTGTCGATGGCCAGCTTAGAGATTTAATTCAGGAATGCAAATAGTTTTCAATCTTCACGCCAATGCTGAATAATTGTACAAATTTCCTAGATTGCTGTTTTATGAGACTTCCAAGACATGTCCGTGTTGTCTGGGACAGAAGTCCTCTGTTGGATTAACAATGTCTGCCATGAGTAGAAGAGCAGGAGATAAGGGCTCAATATTTTCCATCTATGAACTTGTCTGTGTCTGGGAGATGAGAGATGATGCTTCTCAAAATGTTGCAGTTTGGGGGCGCCTGGGTGACTCAGTAGGCTAAGCGTCCGACTCTTGGTTTCAGCTCAGCTCATGATCTCATGGTTCATGAGTTCGAGCCCTGCAGCTGGCTCTGTGCTGTCAGGGTGGAGCCTGCTTGGGACTCAATCTCTCTCTCTTCCTCTCTCTCTCAAAACAAATAAATAAACTTAAACAAATCTTTTTAATAAATAAAAGAAAATGTTGCGGTTTGAAAGAGATCCTATATGATGTCCTCTATGAGGATCATATTTGCTATACTTTGCAACCTTAGTGAGCCTTCCGTGGTGCTCAGAGACACAGAACTAGGAGTCCACCAAAGTGCAGGTGATAATGGTGCATTGCCTGATAAACAATAACATAAAATTATCTGAAAGTCGGTGTACTTCTTATTTTCACTGCACTTTGGCAATTTTAAGCACTGTCAGTGAAAACAACAACAACGACAATCCTTCTTCCTGAAAAACGATGTTGTTGATACAAATGCTAAACAAGTACTACAGCTATTACTGTGAAATTTTTCACAATATATACTCCAGCCCCAAATTAACACACTGTTAACATACAACTTCTGCTGGAAGTTAATTTGGAAAATGCCCGGTTATAAATTGGCCCCTGGCACCCACGTGGACTCAGCTACCTACATCCATACTAAGCAGTAAGCGCTGGAACGTAAGAAAACAGCTCAGAATCGGCAGGTTCATGTCAGGTGCACGCCCGGTCTCCCACCACTGCAGTTAGAGAGCAGACCGACATAATGATAACACACTGACTCTAGAGAAGAAGAAATGGAGCTTGAGTTGTTTCAATTCTGTCATTCTTGCAAATCACTCAGTGAGCTTGGAGGAATTCACTGTTTGGGGAGCATTTTTCACATCCCTTTCACCCCCTTTTATGAAGAAATGTAATTAAAATGACAAACCCAGTACTTCTTCCTAATGTTATTATTATATACTGCCACAGAAACAAATTCAATAAACGTTTCTTTTCTGACGATTATTGTTACTGATTAACGTTCATGACAAATACGGAAAATCACGTGATCACAGAGGAAGAGCATGCTAAAAACACCGACTTCAAACGTCAAGTACCCTTGCTGTGCTACTGCTTCTGGAATGTCCTTCTGGCCTCACTACTACCTCAGACTGCCAGTTTATAGGGGAAAGACTATTTGGTAACTGCTGACTATAACATTTTCCCTGTCTGTGTTATTATGCCTTTAAGCGAGCCACTTTTCAGTTGTAAAAATGGCCCTGAATTTTATAGAAATGAGCCCTATTTGCTTTTGACAGCCTCACTATCACTCTTTCATATTAAACTGTAAAAGTAACCCCATGTTAATTTGCACAGAAGTGAAGATACATTTTCTGCCAATATGTAATTTTTGTTATTAAGCATAATAATCATCCATCAAAGACTACAATATGTGAGGACCTAACATAATAAATTTTCCTTACATTAAAGAGTTTACATTTAAAATATATATAATAGAGGCATACAGATGGTGAGGAGAATGGTACCAAATGTTGCTCTCTGGTAGGGAAAATGACTTAAAAAAATAAAAGCAGGCACACAGGTTCACAAAGATATGGCATAACTATGAAGTCACGCAACTGATTGTTTAATGTCATAGGACATAATTATCTAAATGTCTAGGAGATCTCATCAAGGAAGGCTCTTTGAGTGACGGTATACATACCGCCACAACACTGCCTTTGCTCATATAATTTTTGGAACTCATCTTTGGAATGGAAAAGTCTGTGCTTTATAAATTCTTGCATGTTTTGATGTATGCCTTTGTGATTTATCAGATGTGGCTCCATTCAGATGGATTTGGTCTCTCAACTTGGGTGTAAGTTTCTTAGAGGCAGAATCTAAGTTCAATAAATCAATGGCACATTTTTAAACTAGGAAATGTTGAAAACTCATGATCTCAATTGGATATAGAATAAAATATGTGACTAGGTCAATGGCTTCTCGACTTCAGATTTTGTGATGGAATGACTTCTTTTTTAAATTTTTTGATTGTTTATTTATTTATTTTGAAAGAGAGAGAGAGAGAGAGAGCATATGCCAGCTGGGGAGGAGCAGAGAGAGAGGGAGAGAGAGGAAGAGGCAGAGAGAGAGACAGAGAGAGAGAATACCAAGCAGGCTCCACACAGAGCATGATGCAGGGCATGAACTCACGAACCATGAGATCATGATCTGAGCGGAAATCAAGAGTCAGATGCTTAACCCACTGAACCATCCAGGCGCCCCAGTAAATGAATTTTCACTGCAAAAAATGCTAACATTAATTATAGTGCTAATTATAGGCCCAAGCATTATTTTGAGCTCACCAGCCGTGAAAGCAGGATGCTCTGATTCCCCGGCACAGAGGCTCCCCCCTCTCTCTCTGGAACTAGTGTGGGCAGATGTACTGGGATCTGAATAGTGAAGCTGGGGATGTAAAGAAGCAGGAGCTGCCATGGGGACTGTCCGCGCTCTCTCAGTTTCACCAAAACCTTAATTTCTGATTTAAGGAGTGTCTGCTACCTAACAGGGGTTTTGCAAGGGGCTGGATGCATCTGGATTCCACAAATATTTATGAAGTGTGTAATCTGCAAGAGCAATCCTTACTTGCTAGTAGGATCACTACTTCTTATTACTTCTTACTTCTTGCTACTACGACCTCTTACGAGGTAACCTTTTGCAGGACATGCCAGCCATGGGGGTGAAGTGTTGGGTGGAGTGGAATGAAGGATCTGAGTAGTGGAAACAACGCACGCCCCCCAAGTGGAGTGTGTGATCCCAGTTCAGGAAGTAAGTCCTGGTTCAGGTGCATTCCCCAGCTTGGTCACCAGACCTTGCAGAGGCTCTTAGGGGACATCGGACTTGGAAGAAGAAGACTATATTCTGCCTGAGGTCATGAAAAACACAACTGGGCACATTTCCGCCTCATCTCTGCCTCTGCACAGCTCTGTGTGCTTACATGTTGCATGTCAAAGAGCCACACGGCCATCAGGTTTCCTTATAGACACAGCTCCTGGGTGCCTTATTCCAAAAAAGACTGGGATCGAAAGCCAGGAAGATGCATTTTACAAAGCTCCCCGAGTGAGGCTTGTAAAAATTTAGTTTGGCTCTAAAAATATTTTTAATGTATATGCACATATAATTTTACACAAATGCATGACTGAAATCATCGTATGTGTTGTATGTGGTCTTTTTTTTTAATGTTTATTTATTTTTGAGAGAAAGTGAGACAGTGCAAGCAGGGGAGGGTCAGAGAGAGAGGGAGACACAAAATCCAAAGCAGCCTCTAGGCTGAGGCCCAAACTCATGAACTGTGAGATCATGACATGAGCCAAAGTCAGATGCTTAACCGACTGAGCCACCCAGTTGCCCCTGTCTGTGGTCTTTACTTGCAATCTTTATCTGTGCTTGCTTCCTGCCCCATCCTTATTTGGATAAGTTATATTAATCACCTTGGAGGTATTCCATATTTTTCTTCACTTTTGTGTATACACACACACAAACACAAATATACAAACACTGGCTTTAATACCCTATGGGGTTATGCACACACATAGGGTAGTATTAGGTTTTAAAAAATGGAATCACATTTATATACACTTTGCTGTATCTTTCTTTCCTCATCCAACCATACTTCATTGAAATCTCTAAGTTAACTGATATAATTTATTTTATAATAGGTACATTGAGTAGGTATTAAATAATTTCTTTTTTTTATTTATTTTTGAGAGAGAGAGAGAGAGAGAGAGAGAGAGAGAGAGAGAGCATGACTGGGGAAGAGAAAGAGGGGAACAGAGTGTTTGAGCTGTCAGCATACAGCCCAATGTGGGGCTGTAACCCATGAACTGTGAGATCATGACTTAAGCCAAAGTCGGCTGCTTAACTGACTGAGCCACCCAGGTGCCCCTAAAGTAATTCCTTCAACTAGTTCCCTATAATGGGTGTTACTTGTTTGAGGCTGCTCTGTACAATACTGTAGTAAATATTGCTGTCTTATATGTCATTGTTGTTGATTCTTTGTGAAAAATTCTTTGAAGCAGAAGACCTGGGTCAATGTATATATACTTTTTTTTTTAATGTTTATTTAGTTTTGAGAAAGAGAGAGAGTGTGTGAGAAGGGGAGGGGCAGAGAGAGAAGGAGACACAGAATCCGAAACAGGCTCCAGGCTCTGAGCTGTCAGCACAGCACCCATGGCAGGGCTCGAACTCGCGAACCACGAGATCATGACCTGAGCTGAAGTCGGCCGCTTAACCGACTGAGCCACCCAGGTGCCCCAGTATCTATAAATTTTTAAAGTTAATAGCGTCCACAGATTTCTTTTTTAAAAAATGACCGTGGCCATTCACATTTTAATCAGAAATGTTTAAATGTGATTTTCAGTAATTTTTCTAATAGCAAGATCAGTCTTTTAAACATTTGCAATTCGGATACCAAAAATGTGTAATGTTATTTTACTTTTCAGATTGCTGACTACCCTTGAGCCTGAGCAAACTTTCCTGGTGGTAACCATTTGGATTTGCTCTTCTGTGAAATGTCTATTTATATCCTTTGACCAATTATTGGACATTTATGATCATTCTAGTTTGTCGTTATAAAAGTTTTACGACTAACCTAAGTTTTATCATAGGTTGCTCTTGGTGGTGGTGGCGTGTGTTGTGCTCTAACACAGATTTTTAGAAGCACAATTGTTAGTGAACATGGATGTGTTCTGGGGGGCTTTTGACACATACAAAACTGTCCTTAGGGATGGTGTCATTTGTTTACACACATATTTGCCATGCACGGAAAGGCACGTGTCTGTTTGTAGCCTGTGATACTGGGAATAATCTATAGCAGTTTGATAGTTTAAAAATGGGTGTTCATTTTCTGGTTCATATTTCTTACTTTTAATTTACTAGTGATGTTTACAATTTTGTTTTATTTATTAGCTGTTGATATTCTGTCCTATGTCTACTTCATATATCAAAAATCCTAGTCCCCCATATTAAACATAATATCTGTCTACATGTTAGAGAGGTATAATACATTGCCACTCTGAAATGTGATTGCTTACGTATATTACAAAGTGTAACCACTTTAATTGTTCTCTGACAGTGCCGAAACTACTGAGGTTCTTTATTTGTTTGTTCGTTTATTTGTTTGAAATCAAGCTAGAAGCTTGGATCGCCAAACTTCCCCTGTATTTCTAGAACATCATGTGGTTCATTAGATGTTCAAGCTTTTTAGCTTTCTAGCTCTTCCCTTCTGCCTCAAATGAGCTACATTTGAGCTGGAGTGTGTCTGTGTGTGTGTGAGGGGTCGGGGTGGTCAGACTGGCTTCATTATGGAAGAATTTTAGAGATTTTACAAATAAATTGATCAGAGGGGTATCTTTCAGGCTGCCAGAGCTAAAAGGAAGGTTGAATCAGTTTCAGATTAAGTCCTGTTTACTAATTTATCACCAGCTTAAGTTTGGAGGGTGCAGAAATAGTTGCCTTGGAATCTTGACTTGAGAAACATGATAAGGGACCCTAATCCCAGCAGGTGAGCCCTTTAGGTGAAGAATAGGATGAATAGTTATGTGTTGTTCTTGCCCTGGGTATTCGGAGGTGTTTTTACTATTTAACCACACGTTTTTCGTGACCTTGCTGCAGAGATTGCTAACCTTGTTCCTTATTAGATGTGGACAAGAGGATCCCTCTGCAAAGTCCAGGAAGCAGGTGCGGGGGCTGGGGAGGAGTGTCAGTTCCACACTGTGCTGCTGTAATTTTAATCCAGAAAGAACCAGGAAATGAGACTCAAGGTGAGTCACAGATGGACAGCCTGAGGGGGTGGGCAGAATCTTCCTGGAATGTTGGTGCAGGGCCTCCTGTCTGACTGTGCATATGTGAGCATCAGCTCGGTTGTAGTACCAGCTGTTAGAGTCTGTCCTCTCTCCTCGCCGATTACCTCCCTCAGCGTGTCCAGCCAGAAGAGCATATGGCCTACACTTCACTTGATTCAATGGCTACCATATCCAGATACTTATTTGACTCTCTCCCCAGAGAGATGTGTCTCTCCTCCATGGCTCCCTGTGCCTGATCATGTCAGACTTTTTACCACACTAAGCAGTGTTATTTCTTGCCTAGGTTGCTAGCTATTTCAGCGCAGAACTTTCTTTTATCTCCGTATTCTGTTGACCAAGAAGACATCCAGGCTGTAAAGCAACCAAAAGCATTTATTTGGGGTCTTAGGAATGGCAACCTCGGGGGACACAGGGTAGACTGAAATTGAAAGTGTGCTCTGAATTTCAAGCAGGGAGGGCAGGCTTATCAAGGCGAAATCCACAGTTACATAACTTGTCTTTAAAGAATTATAATTAGTGCTGACAGAGTTAGACCATCTAACACACCATTGGCAATTTCACTGACAGATGTGACATGATCTCTATTTCAGTCCAAAGTTAGAAAGAAAGAGGTATTCCAGAAGGTGGTGGAGTTGTATTGGCAAAGGTCAGAAAAGTTCCTAGTGTTCTAGGAATTGAAACAGGAGACACGCACAGGTCCTGCTTCCTCCATATCCTCCTGACCCGGTTTTAAATGACCCTCTTAGCCATGTTTACTGCACTTGGGAATCTTCGCTCGCAGCCCCTGATGCCAGGACAGCGCTTGCCACGTAGTACGCACTGTAATGAAATGCGTTTGAATAAATAAGTGATTAAAGCGTATGAGAACAAACGAATACACTTTCTCATTTTACCAAATCCTCTATAAGGCTCTGGGCGCCCGCCCAGGGAACGGAGTTTCTTACAAATGATGTGCTAAGTTTTCAAGATCAGGCTCCCTGGGAAGGTGACTCTGAGGTGGAGAGTAATGTGCAGAAAGTTTATAGGAGAATGCTCTTCGGATTCTCCTCTGAATCTGAAGGACATTTGGATGTCTCCTTTGAATGACACATTCCACGTGTCAATGTGAAGGGGTGAATGAAGGAACAAGAAGCAGAGGCAGAAGATCCGTGTCGCAGCCACAAACACTGAGCTACTCCCTCAGGGACTTCTGCATGTTACGGCCCTGCAAGGCTGTCCCCAGTTGGGCCATACGTCCAGGCCTGTACACGCCCACACGGACTAGTTATTGGATGTCGGGCTCATAATAAGCTCTCAGTACGTGCTTACTGAGCCACAAAATCCTAAAGAGAAAATAGAGTGACTGGCTTATCGATTTGGGAAATCCTCTTATACAAGGAGTGTTGAAAGAATTGTTAAGCAAGCCAAGGCTATTCCTCGGCTCAATTTAACCCTGTCGCATGCCAGTCTAGGCAGCATGTCATTGTCACCACCCCCGTAGCTAACGTTTCACCTGAGGCCAGGATCAGAATGTCACAGCTGATGTCCCTTGACATTCCCTCTGGCACACCACAGTCCTGCTTCCTAGTCTCACGTTTAAAAGAGAGCAGCTGCTTTGTCGAGCACCTGGCTTCTCCTACGTGCCTTTTGTCATCCTGTCGTGAGGCCCTGATCAGGAGAAGAGCCACTCAGCAGGAAAATTCACCACATCGTAAATTCATAATCCATTTTTCTCCATATGCTCTGACCAACTTATGATGTTCGTAATTAAAACTTTATGCAGACTTACGGCTACTGAGACAGGTTGATTCAGTGCTGGTTGTAGAGCGTTATAAATCACCGGGGCTGATTGTATAATTGGGCCCTAATAATTATTCCGTCAACGTTAAGCAGGCCTGGCGCTGGGCAGCAATGCGAGGCAGACACAGTCTTCTTTCAGGCTCCTGCATCACTAAGCAATGCCCTTGTGATACCAGCCTTTGCCCTGCTGCTATTACCTTGTGTGCTTGATGGTCCCCCAGTCTTCTTTAGTGTGAAATTCCTCCCCGCGTCTCCAGGCGCCATGAAACCACACTTCCAACAAGAAACCAGCTCGGCAGATTCCATCTCCTGGTAAACTGAGTCCCACTGCATGTAATAACAGCACCGTGCATTGGAGGTTGACACCGCACTGCCTCCACAGGGATGCCCTCTGTAGATGGCCTCCAGGGGCCAGTCTTTGGGAAGGGCATCATCTTATGCCTTCACTCTCTGCTCTTCTTTAACACCATTGAAATAGCCTCTTTCCCATTTCTTCTGAAATAGGAAGCTCCGTGTCTTGAAGGATCCAAATGGGCCGGGGCTTGATACTATGTCGTTCTTTGACTCACCTGTGCGACGCTGGATGTCCCCTGAAATCCTGATCACAGTGTTCTTCAGCAACGTGATAGAGATTATGCAAATATGATAGATTTCCATCTTGGCTTTTAGCTCTGTGAATTTGCACAAGTTATTTAAGTTCTTTGAATCTCATTTTTCTTAGCTGTAAAATTGAGAAAATAATGCGTAACTTAAAGTCTTTTTGTCTTCCTAGTGGGGATTAGAATGAAGTCATACATGTAAAGTTCTTGTCATCAAATATGGGTTCAATAAATGTTATAATTCCATTTTTCCTCTTACCTGTTAACATTTCAGTGACTGATAATGGGTTATTTATGTTCATTTAAGAGTGACCGATACTGCAGATTTCATGGCCCTCGAAAGGTCAAGAGGTGGAAAAATGTGTTAATACTCTGGGGACACTTTGTCTCTCAATTTGCTCACTGTAGAATAATGTTCTACTGAAACACTAAAGCAAAATATTCTGAAAACAGTTTAAAAATCCATCACACCACTAAAGATTTGCTATCTTGTACCTTGTTGTTGAAGGATTTATATATAATTTGAATGGACTGCTTTTTAATAATTGTAGACAGGGCTACATGTAGAGAGCATTTGAAACTTCAAGGGGAAAACCTCTGTGTGATCCTCGTTGGAATATTCAAACTCTGACTTCCACCACTGTTCCATTAGGTGATGTGCAGACTCACCTGTCCTATTAGAAATCAGAGTAGAAGCTTTGTTTCTGGTTTAAGTACTGGCACTGAACGTTCCTTAAGAAATCAGTCTTTAAATGCCAATCACTAATGAGTATTCAGAACAACAGTTAATGCCAAAGTAAGCTCAGCAATTTTTAAAAAACAATTACTGAGTTTGTTAAATTTCAGTTAATTATTAATTATCAACCAGAAAAGGATGTGCACTGTTGTTAGCAAAACCGTGGATCCGAGAACAAGCTTTAGATTGGCATAGACCTTGGTTCTGTAAGAAATCCATTATTTTTATTATTGTTATTATTAAATCTTTCATTGTTATTATTTACAGAACTTGAGACTGTTCTTAATTCTGGCATTTCACTCGTGTTCATAGGGCTTTGCTCAAATATCACTTGCTCAGTAAGGCCTGCCCTAAAGAGACCTATTGAAGATTGCAAACCTCAGCCCTGATTCTGGCATTTCCTATCTTTTCCTTCTGCTTGATTTTAACCTATAACCCTTATCATCTGGAAAAATAATCCACTTTGTAGTCTACTTATTTATTTGTGGTTTATCTCACCCAGTTAGAATATAAATTCTTGTCCCAGCGATTTTTGTCAGTCTTGTTAACTGCAATATCTCAGTACATAGAATAGTACCAGGCAAAAAGTAGTCCCTCAGTAAATTATTAGATGACTTTTCAAAAATTAATCTTTAATATGGAGCTAGTGATGCCTTCTTCAAGTAGCTGGGTGGCCAAATTGAGGCAGGCAGAATACAGAGGTGCTAGATATTTGTAGGAAGACCAAAAAAAAAAAAAAAACAACAAAAACAAAAAACAAAAACCTAGGAATTGAGTGTGACACCTGACAGAGTGTGTGTGGCCATGAAGCAAACTTGTGATAGCTCCGTGGTTTCTTAGGCCACAAGCACCTTGCAGTCGATGCCCAAGCCCACTACACATACGCCCACAAAGACCCTAAATCAGACTGCTAACGTGGAACATGTGTAATGATATGCAGAGTTCTTAGAAATCCCTGCCTATTCCCCAGAACCTCACATAAATACTCTGGACCCAAGTTATGACTACCCATGAAAAGCAAAATTCTACCCCATTCCACCCCATTCAGATCCTCTGAGTGCATTCACACTTCCTTCTGGAGTTTGTACTTTTGCTTTGTAATAAACTTTCTTCTGCTACACTTTTACTCTGACTCCTCCTTGAGTTCTTTGTTGGCTAGTTTAAGAACCTGGAACCAGCTGATGGTTGATATCTCAGGGTTCAAGAAATCCCTCAGTCTCTGGTATCAAAACGATATGGTTTATGCACTTAATAAAATATATTTATAATAAATACCATTGTCATTCCCTCATGCATATCTATATTTTAAAGCAAAGCATTTTTTTTATTTAAAATATTTATTACTGGGGCTACCAAGATATTTTTACGAGGTGACTCAGTTAGTTAAGCGATTGACTTCGGCTCAGGTCATGATCTCATGGTTAGCGAGTTTGAGCCCCCTGTCTGGTGCTGTGCTGACAGATCAGAGCCTGGAGCCTGCTTCAGATTTTGTGTCTCCCTCTCTCTTTGCCCCCACCCTGCTCTCACTCTGTCTCTCTCTCTCTCTCTCAAAAATAAGCAAATATCAAAAAAGTTTGAAAAAAAAGACCACTGGTCTATGTCACAAAATATTTATTAATTATTTCTCACACTCTTACCAAAGAAAACATGTTACCTTCTTCCCCAGCTTGGGCAGAGGAGAGCGTAGATGAATCGAGAATGACCCAAGTGATGAACTTTAAAGAATATCTGGATTGAGACTTTCAGAGTTATTATGTGGTTTGAAAGATATAGCTGAATTCTACTGAATAGACAGTAACTTTTCAAGTCTAGGACAAGAACCCTTCCCCTTCCCCAGGGGAAGGGGAGGAAATGGCACCAGGTAGAGATTTTCTATGTTATGAGCAAAACCTAAGGCTATCTCTCATGTGTGGATGCTATTTTTCTTTTTCTTTTCTTTGTCTTGACTTCCTGATTTGAAAATCTCTTCTTTCTCTTCCTTCTCAAACAGCTGATGCAGTGAAACAGACCAAGCCACACACATAGCTACCATACACGGCCTCTGAAGAGGACTGTTAGTTTGAAAGGCACTATGACATCGTGATAAAGCATCTGAGGTGGGTAGTTGAAGATAACTATCTTCCAGTGACATAAATCCTGAAGCCAGAGACATTCTATGAATGTAAGAGTAGCAGCAGGGAGTGATAATGCCTGTATCCAGCAAAGTGAAGGCTTTGCTTAGATGCTTCCTGATTCTTTTTCTTTCTCTTTAAAAAAAAAGTTTATTTATTTTTTTGGGGGGAGGGGCAGAGAGAGAGAGAGTGAGAGAGAGAATCCCAAGCAGGAACTCGATATCACAAACTGTGAGATCATGACCTGAGCCGAAATCAAGAGTCAGATGCTTAACTTACTGGGCCACCCGGGTGCACAGATGATCCCTGTGGGCTTAAAGAACTGGAGTGTGTAATATCTGTCTGGCCAGATGGGAACCTGTTTCTCTAGGAGAAAAGTCATGAAAGCTTCACAAATTCATCGAGATGCCCCAGGTTGAAGCTGGAGGGACCAGAGGAGTCCTTACAGATGAGATCACCAATGTTCCCACTCAGTTCTCCAATATAGGACATCATGAAGGGTCTTGGGGCCAAAGACCTGACGAGGTAACACTGTATGTTGATGGACCTGGAGAGTTCTCTGATATGCTTCACAAGCACCTGAAGTGTAGGTGGCTGCTCAAGGATTAGGGGATTTACAGTGCTAACACATTTCATAAAGCCAAGTTCCAAAAACAAATAAAATGAAATGTCAAGACTTTTGAGTTATCCTCTGTTTTTATTTATCTATGTCTTAGAGCTCTATTATTACAGCTCTTTCATCTCTGTGTGATTCAGTGATCTACTTTGATTCAGCTAGAATTTCCTGGGTGCCAATACGTTCGAGGAATAGCACTAGCTGCCTTGTCTGGGGGAGTGGAAAATCCCGGGTGATTCAAACATAGCCCCAAATGTGAGGGTTGTAACAGCTAATTGAAGGAGAGTCTAAATAATACTGTGCTTTGTAATATAGTTCAATAAAGGCATGAAAATATAGAATAAGAAAAAAAACTTGTACTGAGTGAATTGAGGAGAAAACAGGAAGGATTTTGACAGGTAGACTTGAGGAGTTGAGAGAATTTCACAGCATAGTCATTGGTTTTCTGCTTGAATGATATTAAGAAACATTGGATGTGTTATGCTTTACATCTAACTAGATCTGTGGCTCTTCTCCCCAAATTCCCTTTTCTATGTCACTAAAATATCTGGAAATTACTTTCATTGTTATTTTCTTTTTTATCACAAGGCATAGCTATAATGCTGTGTGCAATATACTAGTAAAGCATAAATTCATATTCCTTGAATACATTTTTCCTTTAGCTAAAATGAGTAGGGGGAGCAATGATGAGCAAGTATGTACAGATTGATAAGAAATTACTATTAGAAGCGATGCTTAAATACAGAGAACAAACTGAGGGTTGCTAGGGGTGGGTGGGAGGAGGGTTAAATGGGTGATAGGCATTAAGGAGGGCACATTTCAGGATGATCACTGGGTGTCATATGTAGGAGATGAATCACTGGTTTCTACTCCTGAAGTCAAGAATACACTGTCTATTAACTAACTTGAAGATAAATTTTAATAAAGAATTTTGTATCAGAAAAAAAAGAAATTATTGTCAGGTGTTCTGTGACAATGAATAACTCCCAAAATATCACTCCCTATGCTACTTCAACTAGTTACATGTCTGTAATTAGCACAGTATTTGGTCGTCTCTCACAATAACCATGTTAAAATCATTCTTTAGCTCCAGTTAATGGCTTGAATAACCTCTCCAGTTTCATAAAATTTATGTTTTTTTTACATTTAAATCACCTGGACAACAAAATAGTATATAATACTTCAGGTGTTTTAAGAATAACTTGATGATCAGATATTTAAAGTTCACAATGAAAATAGTATCTGCATTTATGAAATTAATTTAAGGGGCATTGACACAATGCAATTGGTGTTAGATTGTTTGTTGTATGATCAGACAGATGCCACAGAAATGAACATTTGATTCATTGGATGTGTACAAACGGATCCAGTGGAAATGCAAGTGGTATTGAAGCTGAAGTGTTAGTACGTTTTTTTCAATAATTATAATAATCATCATTTATTACAAGTTTGCTGTGTGCCACACGTATCTTTTGTTTGTTTGTTTGCTTTTTGTTTGAGAGAGAGAGAGAGAGAGAGAGAGAGAGAGAGAGAGCAAGCTGGGGAGAGGTGCAAAGGGAGAGAGAGAGAATCCTAAGATCAAAGTGGGGCTTGATCCCATGACTATGAGATCATGACCTGGGCCGAAATCAAGAATGCTCAACCGACTCAGCCACCCATGCACCCCTTGTGTGCTACACATATTTTTAATCTTTATAATAGCTTGTTTGGTTGTTTTTTTAATTGTAGGCATGAAGCCTGAAAAGCTAAGAGAAGTTACGAATCTTGCACCATGTCACAAATATAGAACGTAAGTGACAAGAGTAAAAATCCAAAACCAAAACTATATGGCTAAATAACCTCACCCAACCCCACCCCCCGCCGCCACCTAATATAGCACTGCGGTAGGAAAAATAATGGTCCCGAAAGATGTTCGTGTCCTAATCTCAGAACCCTGTGACTATATTACATGGCCAGGAGGAATTATGGTTATGAATGGAATTAAATTTCTAATCATCTTCTATTAAAGAGATTAGCTTGGACAATCTTGACTGTTCCAATATAATCACAGGTGTCCTTTAAATGGGGAAAAGGGAAGCAGAAGAATCAGGATCAGACAGATGGCATCATGGGAAAGGCTCAACTGATTATTACTGGCTTTGAATATGGAAGAGGACCTTGAACCATAAGGAATGTGAGCAGCGTCTAGAAGCTGGAAAAGGCAAGAAAATGAATCCTCTCGTAGAGTCTCCAGAAAGGAATGCAGACTTGCCAACACTTTGATTTTAGCCCAGTGAGACTCATTTCTGATTTTTGACCTCCAGAACTGTAAAATGGGAATTTTTTGTTTTTTTAACCCACTAAGGTTATGGTAGTTTTTTTTAAGGCAGCAGACCAACTAACACAATCACTTTGCCTCTCTAGTATGAAGGAGATATCTTCTGTGTGTGTCTGATAGAAAGCCAGCAAGTTTCATAGGGGTACAATTGAAAGTAAATTGAAATTCATCTAAAAGAAGATGATGGGCCAAGTGGAAGGCAAAAACAAGAAGAAAGTCTGGAGATGAAAGATGTAGTTATAAGTCCAATGCCATGAGCCTTAATTATAGTAAGTGTTGAACAAATATTTGTCTAGTGGATAAATAAAATGATAAATGAATGAAAAATCTGCAGACAAGTACTAATTTATATTTCATCAACCTTACAAAAATATAATTGCTAATTTTAAAGGTGAAGATGATGTCCCGTTGTTTTAATTTGAATTTCTTTGATTATTAAGTTGAAAGTCTCTCATATGATTATTAGTTATTTGTATATTCTCTTTTGTGAATTATCATTTGACTACTGGGAAATTAAGGTCTCTAATTTCAATTTCGTAAGTCTTTAGAAAGTGTAGATATTAACCTTGCATCTGGCAAAAAGTTTTTTTGCAAATTTACTTTTCCATTTGTTGATTATCTTTTAAATATGCTTATAATACCTTTGAAATAAAGACTTACTAAATATTTTGCAATCAAATCTGTTGAGTTTTACCTTGATGACTTCTTCCATTATTTTAAAACTGTAATCATTCTGGAATTTGTTTTCGAATAATATGTGAAGATAAAAATTTATTTAAAAAAATAATTGACTTAATAGTTATGGTGTTATTTGTTAAATAATCTTCCCCTTCCTTGTCACTTTATTATGATACTTGATTTAAAATACTTTAATTCATTTGATGTATTCTTGTTTTTTTTTTTTAAGTTAACTACTTTACTTCATGGGCTTATTTCTTCATTCAGTGTCATCCATTTACCATGCTTAAATTTATGATAGTTTTATGGCATATTTTAATGTCATTTATAGTTTCAACTGAGTCCTCAGGCTCCATTATGTCAACCTTGCTTTAAAAATGTTATTTTAGAAAGAAACATCAACACAACTAAAAGGAAACCTACCAAATGGGAGAAGATACTTGCAGATGACATATCAGAGAAAAGCTTAATATCCAAAATCTATAAAGAACTTATCAAACTCAATACCCAAAAAACAAATAATCTAGTTGAGAAATGGGCTGAAGACATGAATAGACACTTTTCCAAAGAAGACATCCAGATGGTTAACAGACACATGAAAAGATGCTCAACATCACTCATCATCAGGGAAATACAAATCAAAACCATGATGAGATAACACCTCACACCTGTCAGAATGGCTGACATTAACAACACAAGAAACAACAGGTGTTGGCGAGGATGAAGAGAAAAGGGAAACTTCTTGCGTTGTTGGTGGGAATGCAAACTGGTGCAGTCACTGTGGAGAATAGTGTGGAAGCTAGGTATTTACCCAAAGGATACAAAACTACAGATTTGAAGGGATACAAGCACCCTGATGTTTATAATAACATTATCAACAATAGCAAAACTATGGAGAGAGCCCAAATGTCCATTGACTGATGAGTGGATAAAGAAGATGTGGTACACACACACACACACACACACACACACACACACACACACAGGAATATTACTGAGCCATCAAAAAGAATGAAATCTTTCCATTTGCAATAAAATAATGTAGACGGAACTAGAGTGTATTATGCTAAGAAAAATAAATCAGTCAGAGAAAGACAAATACCATATGATTTCACTTAAATGTGGAATTTAAGGAACAAACCAGATGAACATATGCGGGGGTGGGGGGGAGAAAGAGGGAAACAAAACATAAGAGACTTTTAGAGAACAAACTGAAGATTGATGTGGGGGGGGGGGGATGAGCTAGATGAGTGATGCATATTGAGGAGAGCACCTGTTAAGATGAACACTGGGTGTTGTATGTAAGTGATTAATCACCGAATTCTACTATGGAAACCAATATTGCACTTTATGTTAACTAACTAGAATTTAAATAAAAATTTGAAAAGAAAAAATATATAAAAAATAAAAATAAAAGTATTTTATCTATTCAGCTGGTTTAACCTCTTACTACTTCATATAAGCATGAAAGTTTGGGGGGGTGTCTAATATTTTATTGAGATTAGTTTAAAAGTATAAGTGAACTTCTGAAGATTTGTGATAATTACAACATTGTTCTGCTCAAGAAGCAGAAGTATGACTTCTGGTATGACTTTCCATTTATTGAAGTTTCCTTGTTTGGCTCTTCTTATGTATGTGTACATACATACATAACATTAATATTATGTTATGTTATGCGTCATGTTATGTTGTTATGTTAACACCCCCTCACTGTTACCTTGTTAAGTAGTTTAAAGTTATGGTATTGCAATTTAAAAATCATCTTGGGGATTGATTATTACATCTTTAAATTAGTTATTGCCATAAAATATGAAAATTATTAATTTTTGTTTTATTTACCTTAAATAGTGCTGAAATTGGGATGTGATTCTCTGATAGCTTCTCCCACCCCAATTGTTGGTGATCGCTCCTGGAAATTTTTTTTTTTTTAATTTTTTTTTTTAATGTTTATTTATTTTTGAGACAGAGAGAGACAGAGCATGAACGGGGGAGGGTCAGAGAGAGGGAGACACAGAATCTGAAACAGGCTCCAGGCTCTGAGCTGTCAGCACAGAGCCCGACGCGGGGCTCGAACTCACGGACCGCGAGATCATGACCTGAGCCGAAGTCGGCCGCTCAACCGACTGAGCCACCCAGGCGCCCCACTCCTGGAAATTTTTTAAAGCCTCAATGCACTGTTGATCGTTTAGCAAATGCTTTGCAAGACTTCTGCAGTGACTAAGAATTCAGTAGCCTGCCTCCATTTTTTCGGGATAGACCCACTGGTTAGATCTGAAACTGATCTCATGCTAGCTCTCTTTTATGCTAGCTCTCTTTTTGTGGCTGGGATTTAATTCCACTCTCATCTCTCAGCTGCAGAACAAACTTATTAATATGGACAAGTCACTGATTAATCTTTCTGAGGACCTATTCACTGGGTTTGAGAGGAGGGACCTGTCCCTCCCAAACTTCCACCTTGTGGGATGGTGGCACTCACAGCAGAGACTGAAACAGACAAATGCAATCCTCCTCACCTCACCAATCTGTTGTTTTCCTGATCTTTTAATACTCTCAAGGGGCCTAGGCTGTGGGTGGGAGAGATCTTCAGAGTCATCTAACTTGGGCGATCTGTTTCACAATGTATTTTAGTATTTATATAACTTCTGCCACGTTAGGATATCAGTGGAAGTTTTTACTTCAACATTCTGCGATCCACATCTTCTTAGAGGTGGACATAGGTTCCAAGTTTCTCTGCCTCCAAACACTTTGTTCTTTGTCTTATATCGTATTATGTGGGCTCTTTTTTGGTTTTTTATTTTTATTTCTTTTTAACTTTACAGAGAGAGTGAGTGAGCAGGAGAGAGACAGAGGGACACACAGAGAAAGAAATCTCCACTCAGTGCAGAGTCTGACATGGGGCTCAATCCCACAACCTTGGGGTCATGGCCTGAGCTGAAATCAAAAGTCAGATACTCAACTGACTGAGCCATCCAGGCATCCCTATACTTCATGAGTTTAAAACTCTTTTCCATGTGGTAGAAATTTTCATAATTGTTTCTTTCTTGATACACTCATAGTGGTGATTGAAGTTATAGAAAGTGTGACACTTTGATGTATTTTCTGCTATACAGGGAATAGGTTGGAGTCCTGTCTCTATGGCTAACACTTATGTGAAAATACATCAAGCTCCATGATAGACTCTGGGAAAACTCAAAATGGAAGAAAAGACAATTATATTACCATTCTTTGGGGGGGGGTATTAATGATGTTTTTGCCAATTGAAAAAAAAAAAGAAACCATACATTATTTGGAGCTATGAAATCAATATATATAAAAGTAGGTCACACTCTGGAGGAGTGTTTTATGTCATATACATTAAAAAATATGTTCTTTTATTTATTTAAAGTTGAGGCCCATTTTTTTAATCTTAGAATATTTATCTGCTTCAGGATTAGAATTACAACTACAGAATATTTCCCTCAAGGCATTCTTCTTAGAAATTAAACTACATGAACGACGTGATTTCATTTTCTCCTCATATTTGTATTTCACTGAAACTCAGTTGTCATTTCTCTCTCCCTCTTTGTAGAAATATCTGCAAAATCTCCCTTAGTCCATTTTTCTTCTCAACTGCATTGATTTTCACACTTGAGCCATATTTTTCTTTTTTAATAAATTTCTCTCCACTGCAGAGATCCACAGAGAGATCAATGATTTCCTCCTTCAGAAATCAATGGTACAGCTGGTTGAAAAATTAGCTTTTTTTTTTTCATTGACAGGTGTCTTTGGCTTGACATAGAATCTTCTTTGGATGAAAATTTCCTTTAGGATCTGGGAGGGTAGAAATGAGGCTTAAGTAGAATAAGGCCTTGGACCTCTGGGAGCTAGTGACCTAACACAAGGTAGAGAGTGCAGCTGGATCTCTGAACCTTAGTGCATGAGAGAAGCAGCTCAGAGCCATTGTCCGTAGGCCAAGCTACTGATCTCCTTCCAGGGACTCAAGCTGAAGCGATCTCCACATCCCATAAACATGCAAATAATTCGTAAGCAAATTTTGGCCTTGATGAAATCAAGCCTTTTTTGAAGGAAAGATCAGGTACTTTGGTTCTGAGCAAGGAGCCTGAATTCAGATGCCTTGATTTGGACTCTTCTTTTATTGCCTAAAATTTTATTATTGATTTTCTGCTACTCTGTCCTGTGAATATTGATTCTTACTTCCTGAGAAAGAAAGGCCAGGTGCATGGAACATAGGGAAGGAGGGCCTGGGTTAAAGTCTCTGCAATTATTTTGCCCTTGGTGAGAGTTAATGTTCTGGAGACCCTGGACAGACTAAAGCTCATTAAAATTGAATTGTTTATTTATTTTTGAAGGACAGAGATACAGAGTGTGAGTGGGGGGTGGGCAGAGAGAGAGGGAGACACAGAATCTGAAGCAGGCTCCAGGCTCTGAGCTGTCAGCACAGAGCCCAACGAGGGGCTTGAACCCACAAACCACGAGATCATGACCTGAGCCAAAGTCAGATGCTCAACTGACTGAGCCACCCAGGTGCCCCAAGATTTGATTTTTTTTAAGTAAGATCCACCACACCCAATGTGTGATTCAAACCCACAAACCTCGAGATCAAGAGCCTCAGGCTCCACCAATGGAGATTCCCAGGCCTCCCAAAGCTTGTTGTGTTTGTTTTCTGTTAAATATTACTATCTTGACAACTCCAATTTCATGTATTTTGTCTGTTTTTCAGTTGTTTTTCAAGTGTGTGAGAGGGAGGTGATGTGTGCTAAGTCCAGTCTCTTTTACTTTACTAGGCTAGAAGTGGAACTTCCACATAAGATTTTTAAAATCTATCATTGAACAGATGAAACACAATAGTCAGTCAAGTTAATTGTAGAAAAGCCCTCATAATTATGTACAGGAGCCCCACAAGGATATGAGACTCTGAAAAGACAGCAAGCAATTGAGCCTTATATACCATCCTGAGCTAAGGAAAGAGAGAGGGGGTCAGTGTGCTTCAAAAGGTAAGAAGGCAGATCACAGGAAGATGAGACAAGGAAATATTTGGTAAAGAAAATTTATCTTGCCACAAAGGGCTACTCCAAGGAACAAACCAAAGCGCACCTGGTGGAGGGTCCAAAATATCACTACGAGTAGAGTAATAAAGTCACCAAAGTCACAACAACAGAGAGCAAGTAACAATCTCAAAAAAAAAACACCTCCTGAAGGGTCAGGCCCTGGACAGTGTATGACCATCCTTTAATATAGCAGGGCTCGCAGGTGCAGAGCACACAACAAGCTTTTAAAGCACATAAGAGACAGAAAACTAGCCAAAATGATGAAATGGAACAATTCTCCTCAAAAGAAATTCCAGGAAGTAGCGGCAGCTAATGAATAGATCAAAACCGATTTAAGCAATATAACTGAACAAGAGTTTAGAATAATAGTCATAAAATTAATTGCTGGGTTTGAAAAAAAGCATAGAGAACAGCAGAGAATCTATTGCTACAGAAATCAAGGGACTAAAAAATGGACATGCTGAATTAAAAAATGCTACAAATGAGGTGAAAAATAAAATGGAGGCGGCCACAGCACGGATTGAAGAGGCAGAGGAGAGAATAGGTGAATTAGAAGATAGAATTATGGAAAAAGAGGAAGCTGAGAATAAGAGAGATAAAAATTCCAGGAGTTCAAGGGGAGAATTAGAGAACTAAGTGATGCAATTAAATGGAACAATATCCATATCATAGGAATTCCAGAAGAAGAAGAGAGAGAGAAAGGAGCTGAAGGTGTACTTGAACAAATCATAGCTGAGAACTTCCCTAATCTGGGGAAGGAAACAGGCATTGAAATCCAAGAGGCACAGAGAACTCCCTTGAGATGTAACTTGAATGAATCGATCTTCTGTATGACATCATAGTGAAACTGGCAAAATAGAAGGATAAAGAGAGAATTCTCAAAGCAGCTAGGAATAAACAGGCTATAACTTACAAATGTAGACACATAAGGTAGTAACAGACCTATCTACTGAAACTTGGCATGCCAGAAAGGAATGGCAGGAAATCTTCTATGTGATGAACAGGAAAAATATGCAGCCAAGAATCCTTTACCCAACTAGTCTGTCATTCAAAATAGAAGGAGAGATAAAGGTTTTCCCAAACAAACAAAAACTAAAGGAATTCATCACCACTAAACCAGCCCTATAAAAGATCTTAAGGGGGACTCTGTGAGTGAAATGTTGCAAGGACCACAAAGTACCAGAGACACCACTACAAGCATGAAACCTACAGATATCACAATGCTCTAAACCCATATCTTTCAATAATAACATTGAATGTAAATAGACTAAATGCTCCAGTCAAAATACATAGGGTATAAGAATGGATAAAAAAACAAGACCCATCTATTTGCTATCTACAAGATACTCATTTTAGACCTGAGGACACCTTCACATTGAAAGTGAGGGAATGGAGAACAATCTATCATGCTACTGGAAGTCAAAACAAAGTTGTAGTAGCCATACTTCTATCAGACAAACTAGACTTTAAATTAAAGGCTATAACAAGAGATGAAGAAGGACATTATATAATAACTACAGTGTCTATTCATCAGGAAGACCTAACAATTATAAATGTCTATGCACCAAATTCGGCGGCCCCCAAATATATAAAACAATTACTCACAAACAGAAGGAAGCTTATTGATATGAATGTAGTAATTGCAGGGGACTTTAATGCTCCACTTACAACAATGGATAGATCATATAGATAGAGAATCAATAAAGAAACAAGGGCCTGAATGAAATATTGGATCAGATGGACCTGACAGATATATTTAGAACTCTGCATCCCAAAGCAACAGAATATACTTTCTTCTCCAGTGCACATGGAACATTCTCCAAGACAGATCATATACTGGGTCACAAAACAGCTCTTAATAAGTATAAAAGAATTGAGATCATACCACGCACACTTTCAGACCACAATTCTATGAAGCTTGAAATCAACCACAGGAAAAAGTCTGGAAAACCTCCAAAAGCATGGAAGTTAAAGAACATTCTACTAAAGAATGAATGGGTAAATCAGGCAATTAGAGAAGAAATTTAAAAAAATATATGGAAACAAATGAAAATGAAAATACAACAATCCAAACACTTTGGGATGCAGTGAAGGCAGTCCTGAGAGGAAAATACATTGCAATCCAGGCTTATCTCAAGAAACAAGAAAAATCCCAAATACAAAATCTAACAGCACACCTAAAGGAACTGGAAGCAGAACAGCAAAGACACCCAAAGCCCAGCAGAAGAAGAGAAATAATAAAGATCAGAGCAGGAGTAAACAATATAGAATCTAAAAAAAAAACAGTAGAGGGGCGTCTGGGTGGCTCAGTCAGTTAAGTGTCTGACTTCGGCTCAGGTCATGATCTCGTGGTTCATGAGTTCAAGCCCCGCGTCAGGCTCTGTGCTGATGGCTCAGAGCCTGGAGCCTGTTTCAGATTCTGTGTCCCCCTCTCTCTCTCTGCCCCTCCCCCTTTCATGCTCTGTCTCTCTCTGTCTCAAAAATAAATAAAACGTTAAAAAAATTAAAAAAAATAATAAAAATAAAAAAATAAAAAAAACAGTACAACCAATCAATGAAACCAAGAATTGTTTTTTTGAAAAAATAAACAAAATTGATAAACCTCTAGCCAGGCTTCTCAAAAAAGAAAAGGGAGAGGACCCAAATAGATAAAATCATGAATGAAAATGGAATTATTACAGCCAATCCCTCAGAAATACAAACTTATCAGGGAATACTATGAAAAATTATATGCCAACAAACTGGACAACCTGGAAGAAATGGACAAATTCCTAAACACCCACACACTTCTAAAACTCAAATGGGAAGAAATAAAACATTTGAACAGACTCATACTAGTAAAGAAATTGAAGAAGTTATCAAAAATATCCCAACAAATAAGAGTCCAGGACCAGATGGCTTCCCTGGGGAATTCTACCAGACATTTAAAGCAGAGATAGTACCTATCCTTCTCAAGTTGTTCCAAAAAAGGGAACAACTTTTTCCCTTTTTAAATTAAAGGCTGTAACAAGGATATTCTTTCCTGCTTTGTCAAAGATTAGTTGACCATACATTTGGGAAGGATAACTTCCAGACTCGTTCTATGAAGCCAGCATTACTTTGATTCCCAAACCAGACAGAGACCCAGCAAAAAAGAGAACTACAGGCCAATATCCCTGATGAATATGGATGCAAAAATTCTCAACAAGATACCAGCAAATTGAATTCAACAGCATATAAAAAGAATTATTCACCATGATCAAGTGGGATTCATTCCTGGGCTGCAGGGCTGGTTCAATATTCTCAAATCAATCAATATGATATATCACATTAATAAAAGAAAAGATAAGAACCATATGATCTTGTCAGTAGATGCAGAAAAAGCATTTGACAAAATACAGCATCCTTTCTTAATAAAAACCCTCGAGAAAGTCGGGATAGAAGGAACATACTTAAACATCATAAAAGCCACTTAAGAAAATTCAACAGACAATATCATCCTCAATGGGGAAAAACTGAGAGCTTTCCCCCTGAGATCAGGAACACAACAGGGATGTCCACTCTCACCGCTGTTGTTTAACATAGTGTTGGAAGTTCTAGCATCAGCAATCAGACAGCAAAATGAAATCAAAGGTACAAAAATTGGCAAAGATGAAGTCAAGCTTTCACTTTTTGCAGAGGAGTTGATATTCTACATGGAAAACCCGACAGACTCCACCAAAAGTCTGCTAGAACTGATACATGAACTCAGCAGGATACAAAATCAATTACATAAATCAGTTGCATTCTTATACACTAATAATGAAGCAACAGAAAGAGAAATAAAGAATCTGTTCCCATTCATAATTGCACAAAGAATCATAAAAAACCTAGGAATAAACCTAACCAAAGATGTAAAAGATCTGTATGCTGAAAACTATACAAAGCTTATAAAGGAAATTGAAGAAGATACAAAGAAATGGAAAAACATTCCATGCTCATGGATTGGAAGAATAAATATTGTTAATACTACCCAAAGCAATCTACACATTCAATGCAATCCCAATCAAAATTGCACCAGCGTTCTTCTCAAAACTAGAACAAGCAATCCTAAAATTTGTATGGAATCACAAAACACCCTGAATAGCCAAATTGAAGAAAACCAAAGCAGGAGGCATCACAATCCCAGACTTTAGCCTTTACTACAAATCTGTAATCATCAAGACAGTATTGTATTGGCACAAAACCAGACACATAGACCAATGGAATAGAATAGAGACTCCAGAATTGGACCCACAAATGTATGGCCAACTAATCTTTGACAAAGCAGGAAAGAATATCCAATGGAAAAAAGAGAGTCTCTTTAACAAATGGTGCTGGGATAACTGGACAGCAACATGCAGAAGGATGAAACTAGACCACTTTCTTACACCATTCACAAAAATAAACTCAAAATGCATGAAGGACCTGAATATGAGACAGGAAACCATCAAAACCCTAGAGGAGAAAGCAGGAAAAAACCTCTTTGACCTCAGCCACAGCAATTTCTTACTCAACACATCTCCAAAGGCAAAGGAATTAAAAGCAAAATGAACTATTGGGACCTCATCAAGATAAAGCTTCTGCACTGCAAAGGAAACAATCAACAAAACTGAAAGACAACCGACTGAATGGGAAAAGACATTTGCAAACAACATATCAGACAAAGGGCTAGTATCCAAAATCTATAAAGAACTCACCAAACTCCACACCCGAAAAACAAATAATCCAGTGAAGATATGGGCAGAAGACATGAATAGACACTTTCCTAAAGAGGACATCCAGATGGCCAACAGGCACATGAAAAGTTGCTCAGTGTCACACCTCTTCAGGGAAATACAAATCAAAACCACACTGAGATACCACCTCACACCAGTCAGAGTGGCTAAAATGAACAAATCAGGAGACTATAGATGCTGGCAAGGATGTGGAGAAACGGGAACTCTTTTGCACTGTTGATGGGAATGCAAACTGGTGCAGCTGCTCTGGAAAACAGTGTGGAGGTTCCTCAAAAAATTAAAAATAGATCTACCCTATGACCCAGCAATAGCACTGCTAGGAATCTACCTAAGGGATACAGGAATGCTGAGGCATAGGGGCACTTGTACCCCAATGTTTACAGCAGCACTGTCAACAGTAGTCAAATTATGGAAAGAGCCTAAATGTCCATCAACTGATGAATGGATTAAAAAGTTGCGGTTTATATATACAATGGAATACTACTTGGCAATGAGAAAGAATGAAATCTGGCCATTTGTAGCAACGTGGATGGAACTGGAGAGTACTATGATAAGTGAAATAAGTCAGGCAGAGAAAGACAGATATCATATGTTTTCACTCCTATGTGGATCCTGAGAAACTTAACAGAAGACCATGGGGGAGGGGAAGGGGGAAAAAAGTTACAGAGAGGGAAGGAGCCAAACCATAATAGACTCTTAAATACTGAGAACAAACTGAGGATTGATTGGGGGTGGGGAGAGGGGGAAGTGGGTGATGGGCATTAAGGAGGGCACCTGTTGGGATGAGCAATGGGTGTTGTATGGAAACTTTTGACAATAAATTATATTTAACATAAAAAATAAATAAATAAATAAAAATCTATCATTGAATACATTTTTTACTGTGCAGTAAGTACTGTTCAAAGTTCCTGTTATTAAATTTCAATGATTTATAAGTAATGTGACTGAAACAATGTATTTATCTGGTTATTGTATTTTCCTCTGGATGCACAAGAAGGTCACAGTTCCCAAAGTCCTTTGTATGCAGGTGACATGACGCGACAAGTTTTATCAGTGAATTGAACAGAAGAAATGAAAGCCATTTTCAGCTCTGGCTTGAAATTATCTTTAACGGTCCACACCTTTGTCACTTACACACACAGACACACACACACACACACACACACACATCCATGCAGCTGAAAGCAGAGGACTCTGACACTATTGAGACTCATGACAGAAAGAGCCCGTGTTCAAGTCACTGCTTGAGAAAAAAAATGCTCACATCATTGAGCCTAGAAGACAAAGGAAATGAGAGTTGATGCTAGAAATACAGGAATATGAGAGACATAGATGTTGAATCAACAGGTACAGATTAAATCATCCAGAGCGAGCATACATAGGAGAGCAGATTGGAGAAAGGAAGGAAGGAGAAGGATATGGGAAACCCTGCAATCTCTCGTATCTTACATATCATGCTTCCTGCTTGACTTAGAACCCCAGCAACATGGAACATCTAGGTATTTCCTCCACATCCTACGTAGGGTTTCTTGCCTGTTATTCCTTGGTTCATGCTGCCCCCTTGCCTACAATGCATCTTTCCTTCCTCTCTTGACTCATCTTAACATCATTTTTTATTCTTTCTGCCGGAAGTCTTCCATAAAAGCCTTTCTCCAGTTAAGCGAGCCATTTCTCCCTGAGGTTCCAAAACAATCTGTTCTCTGTGCACACCTGTGTCTCTTCCTCGTAGCTGCAGCTGCCCCTCAGCAGCTGTGGGATCTATGGTATCAGCAGAGAAAACTGAAGAAGATGGGGCTAGTGTTGGGGAAACTGAATATCCACATGCAGAAGAATGAAATTGGACCCTTATCGCACATATTTACAAAACAACTCAAAGTAGATAATAGACAACTGTAGTACCTGAAAGAGTAAAATTACTAGAAAAGAACAGAACAAAACAGAGGGAAAATGCTTCTTGCCATTGGTTTGGGCAATGATGCTTTGGGATATGACACTGAAAACACAAACGTAAAAGCAAAAATAGGCAAGTGGGATTGCATCAAACTGCAAAAGCTTCAGCAGAGGGGAAAAAACCAATCAGCAGAATGAAAAGGTCACTTACAGCATAGGAGAAAATATTAACAAAGTATATATCTGATAGGGGTCAATATCCAAAATATATAAAGAACTCAAACAGCACAATAGCAAAAACCAAAAACCAAAAACCAAATTACCCTATGTAAAAAATGAGCAAAAGACCTGAATAGATAATTCTTCAAAGAAGACCTACAAAAGACCAACAGATATATGAAAAAAGTGTTTAACATCACTGATCATAAGGGAAGTGCAAATCAAAATGATGAGATATTACCTCACACTTGTTAGAATGACTATTATCAAAAAGACAAAAAATAGCAAGTGTTGGAGAAGATGTGGAGAAAAAGGAACTCTTGTACACTGTTGGTGAGAACGTAAATTGGTACAGCTATTGTGGAAAAACATTTGGAGATTCCTCCAAAAATTGAAAATAGAACTACCATACCATCCAGAGATCCTGCTTCTGATTATTTACACAAAAGAAATGAAATCAGAATCTCAAAGAGATCTCTTCATTGCCATACTCTTTGTAGCATTACTCACAATAACCGATTATCGAAAACCACCCAAATGTCTGTCAGTGAATGAATGGATAAGGAAGTTGTAGTATATATACAAAAGGAAATACTCTTCATCCCTAAAGGGAAGGAAATTGTGACATTTTTGGCAATAGAGGTGAACCTGGAGGACATTATACTAAGTGAAATAAGCCAGACACGGAAAGCAAGTACTGCATAACCTCATCTATGTGGGATCTGAAACAGACAAATGCACAGAAGCAAAGAGTAAAATGGTGACTTCCAGGAGTTAAGGGTGGAGTATATGAGGAGATGTTCCTCAAAGGATTTCCTCAAAGGATTTCATGTTGGCCAAAATTGTAGTTACAGAAGATAAATACATTTGGAGATCTAATGTACAGCATAGTGACTGTAATTAATAATCATGTATTGTATGCTTGATATATTTGCAAAGAGAGTAGATCTTAAGTATTCCCACCACACACACACACACACACACACACACACACACACACACACAAAGAGATAATGATGTGAAGTGATGGACATGTTAATTAACTAAATTGTTGGGATCATTTCACAATGCATACGTATATCAAAACATCAGTTTGTGCACATTAAATATATAGAATTTTGTTTTTGAACCATGCCTCCATAAAACAAAAATATATATATAGTGAATTCCTGCATACCCTTTATCCAACTTCCCCTAATGCTAGCATCTTATATGACCTTAAGACAATAATAAAAACCAAGAAATTAACATTGGTGCAGTACTGCTATGATTATTATATATATTTTAAATAATAAAATTGAGGACTTCTTTATATAATAGGTCATTTGGATAGTCTTTTTGTGAAAACTTCTCAGTCCATTAGCCAATTTTTCTAGTGGGTTGCTGCCTTTTTCTTCTGTTGAAATTTGTAGTTTTCTTATAAGTTTTATCCCATGAAAATTTTTGTCAAAATACTTATGCATTAATTCACTTAAAATAACAATAGACCTATACATGTTAACACAACCAATATATTTAATAAAAAATGCCTCTAGTTTCAAAAACAAAAACCAATGTTAAGAGTGACATTGTACAGGAGCACCTGGGTGGTTCAGTCGGCTAAGCATCTGACTCTTGGTTTTGGTTCAGGTCATGATCTTACGGTTCATGACATCAAGCCCCTTGTTGGGGTGTGTGCTGCCAGTGCAGAGTCTGCTTGGGATTCTCTCTCTCCCTCTCTCTCTTCCTCTCCTCTGCTTGCATGTGTGCACACACATGTGCACGTTCTCACTCTCTCAAAATAAATAAATAAACTTAAAAAACAGTGATATTTTACACATCTCCAGTGTCTTTAATGCCTGGATTAATGGAAGATAATTGAATTCACATACCTGCTTCTTGGTTCTATTTGTTACGGTACGCTTTCTTATTTGTCTTGTATTCAGCAGTGGTGATACACCAAAGTAGATTCAGCCATTATTGATTGATGGGCGCTAATTTTGTTTCCAATTTTGTAGGGCTTTGTTGTGATTTGCTTTGTTTTTGCCGTCATGTGTGTGCTTCGGTAAATATTCTTGTACCTTTTAAAAAGGAGGAGGAGGAGAAGGAGGAGGAGAGGAAAACAAAGGCTGGTTGCCTTCCAATATTTAAAAGCACATTATTGGCTTCACCATGCTACTTCACATCATTAAGACATATCCCACAATAACTGAAGCCCAGCTCAAATAATACACTTTCAGACAGCTTTATATATGTTACATATTTCCCAGTTTTATCATCTCCATAACAAGCCACTTTCCCAAATAATAAACTGGGGACAATGGAGGAGAAAGAGAAAGCAAACACAATCACCTCAATTATAGAGACTCTCATCCCAGGGCCTGTCATTTCATGATCTTATTTTCTTCTTCTTGCCTCTGGGCACCATATAACTTAGACTACCTACCTATTATCATGGGGAACTTTTCAAGTTCCCTAGGCATTTTGTAACAAAGATATTGCCTTAGTATTCCACATTGGGTGAGCCCTGATAGTATTGAAATCCTAAGAATCCATTCTATCTAACCGTATACTAATCATAAAATGGAGCCTAAGGAATAAAAATAGTAGTAGTAGGATGGTTAAAAGAATGGTATCTGGTCAAACTGACCAGCTTTCAGCAGAAATCCTCTTAGGTTGATGCAGCCAGAATTCTTCCTAGATTTCATGTCTTTTCTTGGTAAATTTTCCATCCACTGATTCCCCTGCTTCCTGGCCATAAATCCCCACTTGTCCCTGTTGTATTGGAAACAGAGGCCATGGGATGCCTGGGTGGCTCAGTTAGTTAAGTGTCTGACTTCAGCTCAGGTCATGATCTCAAGGTTTGTGAGTTTGAGACCTGTGTCTGGCTCTGTGCTGACAGGTCTGAGCCTGTTTTGGATTCTCTCTCTCTCTCTCTCTCTCTCTCTCTCTCTCTGTCTCTCTCTCTCTCTTTCTCTCTTAACCCCCTCTGATCTTATTCTCAAAAATATTAAACATAAAAAGTAAAGGAAAGAAACGGAGCTCAGTTCTACACTGAGGTGTCTTCTCCCTTACTGCAATTATCCTGAATAAAATTTTCCTTCGCCATTTTAACCTCTGTCTGCCTCTGGTTTTCTCTGACATTCCCTTTGGGTTGGATCTGGGGTATGAGAGGAGGAAAGGTCCAAGGTTTCTGGATCAAGCAAAAGGAGAGGTGGGGTAGTCACAGAGGGAAACACAGAAGCTTCAGGTGAAACAGGTAAAACGTTAAGACAGCTAAAACACATAACATTTTTTTTTTGGTGGATTTTATGCACTTCTCAGCTCTTTGCTTTTCCAGTTGCTACCCAGCAGGCTGCTCCTCTGTCACTGTTATTTCTCAGTTGTCCAAACAAAATGTGTTTCTAGATTTGAAGCTTTTTAAATATGTCTAGGAGGGCTGTAATCAGCCTACTCTGGCTGTAATTAGAAATGTCATATGGAGAATCACATCCTGCTACATTTTAAGGTATGTCTTAACTGGCCACCACCATTAACTGTACATGAAAATAGTTATAAACATTAAGATTAATGAATGGTTATTGCTAATCGACAAGACACCATGGTACACACTTATGGAAGATATCAGCAACCACATACAATTACAACAATTTTTTGCAACATGACAACGTAGGGAATCCTTGGGGTAGCATAATTATTACCTCATTTTCCCCCTGACATACTGATTTTAGGACGACGTAGATGATATTACTACTAAATAGCACAAATCCTGTGATACACTATCAACCAGCTACCAAATATATGATATCTGGATTCTCTAAGAGTTTATTCATTTTATTACTTAATGCCATTTCATGAATGTGCCAAATAGGAAGGAAATAAACTGCCTGTCTCTAACAAACTCAGAGAATATAAAGGAAGGGGGTGGGGGGAAAGCCATCAAATCATTTTATCAGTTTCTGAAATCTAGAGTATCCAGGTAGACTATCCAATAAATCACTGGAATAAAATGAGATGCAGCTAGGATGAGGCTTTTTAAATTTGTTGCTTGTAAATTTGAGCCGTCAGCTGAAGACTGGAGTGGGAGGTCGCCACTGGAAAGTGACCTGAAGTAACAGGGATTTGCTTGTCATGAAAGAAAAAAAAAAGAGTATGTATCCAATGAATAGAATAAATCAAAGCCTCTTTAAAAACCGTCTGTTATGACCCTCTTGTTTTACGGTAGAGGAAAGGAAGATGCGAAGAAAGAGTCATTCAGCTGGTAGGGCGAAAACTGAGGTCACCTGAAGCTAACCTCAAACTGGTATTGCCTTGTGGCATTAAGGACTAAATAACCACGACGTAGCTGGAGCAGACGGGTCCAGAAGAACATGAAGAACAGTCAATTTGGGAAGAACTTAGAGTGTGGGTTGTATTATGTCAAGCCCTGGGGCACAAATAAGCCAGCAGCGGGTGTGCAAAGCAGTCTCTCCTTTCAAAAAGTGCATCCCCGGGAAAGACAGAGGGTGACCTAGCTAAATCTCATTATAAATCTGATAATGGCAGGTGAACTGGCAGAGAAACCAATATTTCTAATAGGAGAGTCGTATCAGGGAACACTTTTATCAGGACGGTTCTGGCTGTCCAGGACTGCTCATGTCTTAGGATTCATTTATTTCTGGATCGTGGCTCTTCGGAAAGTGACACAAAAATTAGTCACTGAGCATAAAATGAAATGTCTCATGACCAAAATAGCTCTCTTCTGTATACAAAAAAAAAAAAAAAAAAATCTAGCTAGGGACTTAGAGACTTACTTTACTTAAAGAATTCATGTGTTAATCTGGGCAGACTGTATCCAATACAACAAGAAAGGACCTGGGACCTCTGTGCTACCTGTGTCTCAGGATTACTAATGTGCTTGTTTTTTTTTTTTTTTTTTTTTTTTTTTTTTTTAAGTAGGCTTCATGCCCAGTACACAGCCCACCTCAGGGCTTGAATTCACAACACTGAGATCAAGACCTAAACTGAGATCAAGAGTTGGACGCTTAACTAACTGAACCACCCAGGCACCCCGGCTTAAATTTTTACTACAGCCTATTAGTAGTTCTCTACTTTGTGGGAGTCTGATTTGACAACTCAATCTTTTCCATTATCTCAAACACTCCCTGTAATTTTATTAGCAATGTGGAGGAAACACATACCCACAAGGAAGAGAAAGTAGAAAACAAAAAGGAAACAGGCCAAGAAACCAAAAACAAAGATAAATGGTACAAGAGCTGAGGTCCTGAATTCTTTTGATCTCTCTGTGAAATTAAAAAGTTCTCAGTGTTTGTGGCATTGCGTAATGGGTAAGGAGCTTGAGAGCATAGGAGAAGATCCAACTACCAACAAACATGATTGTCCAACGCTCAATTTACTAATGACAAAACCTGTTCAGTGATATTCTTCTAAATATTAGGAGACGATTCGGGACTTGTGAATTTAATAAACAAATAGCTCTAAATATTTAAGCATTATAAACTCTTTAGATCAAATTTACCAAAGTATTTAATTATAATCACATTCAATTTTTTTTTAATTTTTTATTTTTTTTACATTGTTTTTTTCAACGTTTATTTATTTTTGGGACAGAGAGAGACAGAGCATGAACGGGGGAGGGGCAGAGAAAGAGGGAGACACAGAATCGGAAACAGGCTCCAGGCTCTGAGCCATCAGCCCAGAGCCCGACGCGGGGCTCGAACTCACGGACCGCGAGATCGTGACCTGGCTGAAGTCAGACGCTTAACCGACTGCGCCACCCAGGCGCCCCCACATTCAATTTTTTATTAAAAAAGACATCAAATACACATTAGTAGAATTTTATTTACCAGAATTGTATTAAACACAATTAAATTATAAACGTGTCTAGATGATAAGTCTAATATCTTTTTTCATGCTTTTTTCTTATTTTTACTTATTTTCATATCTTATGATATGATATGATATATGATATGATATAAGTTGCCTTTCTAAACTTCTTTTGATAACTCCTTGACTAGCTTAAGTTATAGGATCCAAGTTACCAACTTCTGATTCCAAGGGCATAAGTCATGGAAATGTCTCTTGATTTTAAGCCACATGGTTCCTTTTCTAGCTGAACTTCATTTGTTACCTCACCATTACTCTTTTTTTAAATTAAATTTTATATTTTGAGATAACCGTATATTAACATGGATTTGTAAAAAGTAATACAGAGAAATACCATGTGTCTATTACCAGTTTCTCCCAAGGTAACATCATTAAAAAACTATAAGACAAAACTATAAGATATTGACAGATGGAGAACATTTCTGGAACACGAGAATCTCTCCAGTTGCCCTTTTAGAACCACTTCCATTTCTGTCCTGCCAACACATTTTACTTAAACCTTGACAAACACTAACCTATGTTGCATTCCTATAATGTAATCATTTCAAATATATAAATAAGATCATATTGTATAGGATGAATGGCTTTTTTCATTCATAATGATGTCCTTGAGATGCATTCAAATTATTGAATTTAATAGCTTAATACTCCAATCCTTTCCATTGCTGATTAGAAATACATAGTATGGATTTATTAATTTGTTTAATCCTTTGTTGAAAAATATCAAGGTTTCCCATTTTCTGCTGTAATGAATACAGCTGCTATGAATATTTGCTTTTTTTTGCAATTTGCAATTTGCAATTTTTGTGTGAATAGAAGTCTTTATTTCTCTGGGGCAAGTGTTTTGGAGTGAAATTGTTAGGTTGCATGCTCGTTCGTGTTAAGATTTTTAGTACGTCCTGCCAAAGCGAGCACCAGTTCATGTTAAGATTTTTAAGAAACTGCCAAACTGTTTTCCAGAGGGGCTGTACCATTTTGTGTGCCTACCAGCAGTTTATGAGTGATAGAGTTTCTCTGTATCCTCACAAATACTTTATGTTGTCACTTCTTAAAATTCTTTAGTCAGTTTGATAGGTTTATAGTGGTATCCCATCACGCTTTTAATTTTGATGGCCCACATGGCTAATTTACTCTCCCACCTATTCTTTTCAATGAAATGTTTTATCATGTCCTCTGCCAATTTTCAAATTGAATTGTTTGCTTGTTTTTACAGTTAAATTTTGAGAGTTCTTCATATATTCTAGGTGCTAGTGCTTTGTTAGGTATGTGATTTGTGAATTTTTTTCTCTCAGTAGGTACCTTGTGTTTTCATCCTCTTAGTAGGGTTTTGCCAAACAAACATTTTTCCTTGTGATAAAGTGCAAATTATCAGTTTTTTCTTTTTATGAATTATGTTTTTGGTAATAGGTCCAAAACTTCTCTGTATGCCTAGCTTGAGATCTGAGGTTCTTTGGTTCTAAAAATTTATAATTTTATGTCTTGCATTTAAATCTGAGATCCATATTGAGTTAACTTCTTTTTGTTAAGTTTATTGATTTATTTTGAGAGAGAGAGAGAGAGTCAGGGAGGGGCAGAGAGAGAGGGAGAGAGATTCCCAAGCAGTTAACTGTCAATACAGAGCACAACTCAGGGCTGGCACTTATGAAGTGTGAGATTATGACCTGAGCCAAATCCAGAGTCAGATGCTTTACCGACTGAGCCACCCAGGTGCCCCAGAGTTAACTTCTTAATAAAGTGTGAGACTTAGGTTGAAATTCATTTTTTCTGCCTATATATGATCAACTGCCTGCCATAGTGTCATTTGTTTTTAAAGGACTACCTTCCTCCATTGAATTACTTTTGTAATTGGTCAAAGATCTGGTGGGTATATTGTGTGGTTCTGTTTCTGGGTTCTTGGTTCTTTTCCATTGATCTATGTATGTGTCTATCCATCCGTCAAGTTCCATAATAAATTTTAAAACCAGGTAGACTGATTTCTCCAACTTCATTTTGCATTCTCAAAACTGTTTTAGTTATTCTAGTTTCTTTGTCTTTCCATATAAATTCTACATCAACAAAATTTTTGTTGGGATTTTGATAGAAATCACATTAAATTATGTATTTATTAGGGGAGAATGGCATCCTAATTGTTCAATCCACGAACATCATATGTCTTCTGTGATCTTATTTGTATCTTCTTTGATTTCTTTCATCAGTGTTTTGTAACTTTCAGCATACTGTTTACTTTTATTTGATTTATCTCTAAGTGTTTCCTTTCTCTGAGCAATTGTAAACTCACTGCATTTTTAATACCAGTGGGTAATTGTTAACATGTAGAAATGCAATTGATTTTTTATGTTAATCTTGCAACATTTAACCTTGCTCAGCTCACTTATTAGTTCTGAGTTTATGTATAGATTTTTTGAGTTTTCTAAATAGACCATAATGTCATCTGTAAGTAGAAACAGTTTTATTTCTTTCCTTTCAAACTGAATGATTTTTAGGGCCTTTTCTTGCCTTAATGCACCGACTGAAACTTGCAGCCCCATGTTGAATAGCAGTGTGAAAGGACAACCTTGCCTTATTTCTAATCTTAGAGACTCTTATGAGTCTTACTTTTAAACATATTGGCTGTTGTATAAAATGTGTAGGAAATAAACTGATGTTACAGTTAGAAAACATGGATTAGAACATGACTCTTCTTTCCACGTATTTGGGTATAGAATGGTATCCTTCTAAGGGTTAGGTTGCTTATTTGTTAAATGGAGATAATTAAATAAATCTCATAAAGTTCTTATAAGGATTATATGAAACATGTACAGAATATTTTTTGTATGAAGGAATTTTTCCCCAATAGATATTACATTTCATAACTGCTTATCTTATTCACTTTTGTTTTATTTATGTTTAACATCAGCAATTACTACATATTTGGTTCTCAATATAATAGGACCGTTAACGGATTTTTCATTAAATACTGTTTCTTTTCTTCAACATATTTTTTTTCACATTAGTATCCACCATGGGGCCCACACATAGAAAAACAGTCCCAAATTTATGGCAACCACATGACACAATAACTAACCAATTAGCGTATTGTCTATTGAAATATATGTATTTTGTTCATTTTTAAAATATCTTTTCAAACATGATTGTTTTGATGATACATTGTTCTCAATCATGTATTCTTATTAGTTAATAAGCTTTTTTTAAATTTTAGAATACTCAAAGGCATATTTTTCTTGAATGTACAATGAGTATTATTCAGTACTATATGTTGAAGACAGAGTTTTTATAAATATTAAACTTATTTATTTAGGGTAACTTCTATAATACTAGAATAAATAATAGTTTTTCAGCATAATAACAAATGGCCCATCATGCATATATGCATATCAAAAGGGCAAAACTTATGTGGCTGTTCATAAATAAAATAAAAATAAATCCAAACTCATATTCATGCATATATTAATTGTAACTTTGTATTATTGAAAGTTTAACGACGCCCATGTTTTAAAAATGCAAATATGGTTGTCTTTTATTAGGAGTATCTTGTGCTCGCTTCGGCAGCACATATACTAAAATATTAGGAGTATCTATTCATTTTGAAAGGTATGTGGAGAAAATGAAAAGTGTTTTAATGATCTTCAAACTGCTCAGGACTGAAAACGTTAAACACTATGGCAAGCACAGGGTGTAGTGTTTACCTTGGAGAAAAGAGGACCCAGATGCTTGAAAAGCTTGTTTTCAAGACAGGTTTCTTTTGTAAAGGATATGAGCCAGGTTATTTTTATCTCTAGAAGATAGAACACAAGCAGATTGGTTTCAATTATGAATGGAAAGTTCTCTTAGATGTCTGGTTATAACTTCAAAAGAGAAACAGACCAAACAAAACAGATTCTAAATTCATTCCCCATCGAGATCATTAAACAGAGAAGGAAAAAAAAAAAAAAAAAAAAAAAGCTCCATTGTAAATGCCTTATCTGAAGATCTCGTTAAAAACAGAAAAGGGAGTACATTAGATCTTTCCAAATTTAGGATTTAAAAAATGCTAAGTGAAATATTCTAGATTAACTCTCCTTTATGTTTATATCATATATTTTTCTGATAATTTTTAAAGTCATATTAATATAATTACTACTCTTGATGTGTGTGTGCTTGTGCTTGAAAAACTATTATTAAGAAAATAAAAATGCAAGTCACAGACTGGAAGAAAGTATTTATAAATCATATATCTGATGAAGAATTTATATCTAAAATATATTTTAAAAACCCAATAATAATGAGACATAAAAACCAATTTAAAAATCAGCACAATATTTGAATAGATATACATTCAAGGATATATGAATGGCTAATAATACAAAAATAATATTTATAGGATCCAGAATTCTGGTCCTAGGTTTGAGAAATTAAAATATATCTCCATAAAGAGTTTTGTACACAAATGTCCATGGTAGCAATATTCAAAAGATACCAAACACAGAAGCAATTCAAATATCCATTCAATTTTAATGAATAAACAAAATACTATATGTATATATATATATATCCACAAAATGGGAAACTATTTGGCAATAAAAAAAACTGAATAACAGATGTAAGTCATAATGTAGATAAATCTCAAAATGATTATGCTATGTCAGAGTTTTTCAATCCTGGTAGCATGGAATTTGGAGGCTAGATAATTCTCTGTTGTGTGTGGGCTATCCTTTGCATTGTAAGATATTTAGTAGCATCCTTGACTTCTGTCTACTAGATCCCAGTAGAACCTACCCCAGTTGTCACATCTAGAAATATTTATAAACATTGGAGAATATCCCTTAGATGCCAAATTACTCCTGGTTAAAAGGCACTGTGCTAGGTAAAGTTTCACATATATGTTTCTATTTATAGGGAACATTCAGATAAGGCAAATCCATAGGGACAGAAAATAGATGAGTAGTTTCCAGGGATAGGGGTGAGGTAGGAGGTTGACTACAAAAGGGAACATATGCTCTTTTTGGGTGATGGAAATGTACAAAAACTTGGTTGTGGTGATGGTTGAATAATACTGAAACCTGGTAAAAGTCATTGAATTGTACACTCAAAACTACTGACTTTTGTTGTATGCAAATGACCCATCAATAAAGATGTTAAAATGCTAAAAAGAAAACATACCTTTTAACTAATCTAAAGAATTTAAACACATGGATAAATGAAAAAAAAAAGGAGAAAATATAATTCTTAGAGATCAAAAGTGAAGTTTGTAAATTAAAATTCCACCGAAGGGTATTGAAAGTAGATAAGATTCTGCAGAAGAAAAGAAAAACTTTTTGAAAGTGTACAAAATAAAGCCTGAAGGGGGAAGAAATTGAATAAAATAAGCAGGGCTTCAGTGATTGGTGGGACATTATCAAGTAGTGTAATATATGTGTATGTCAACATAAAGTACAACAAACACACACATTTAAATTTTTGGAAAACAGTTGTAAACAGAAAAATTTCAAAACCATAATATGATAATTACTGCAGAGAAGGAGTCAGCAAACTATGGCCCTTGGACCAAATACAATCCATGGTCTGTTTTTGTATAATTCTCAAGCTATGGATAGTTTTAATTTTTAAACATTTAAAAACAACAAAAACATGCAACAGAAACCTTATCTTGCCTACAAAGCCTAAAATATTCTCTACTCTCTAGACAATCCACAGAGAAAGTTTGAATCCTTTTCAATAGAGAAACTAAAAGGAGAAAACTATACTGCTCATCATAAATTATGTGATCCAAGTTTATTGTCTATCCAAGACAATAGAATGATGTCTTCCCCCAGAGTGTTAACACAATAATACTGACAACATAATATTCAATGTCCAGTGAAAATATATGTTCACAAAATGAAGACAAATATAGGCTTTTTAAAACAAAAATTGAATTTGTTTCTAACGTAACTACCCAACGAGAAATTAGAGAAAATCAAGAAGATCAAAAGCTGATCTTTGGGGAAAATCAACAAAATAAAGAAACCTCAGGTATCCTGATTGAGAAAAAGTAAGCAAACACCCAAATTATATTTATTAGACATTAGAAAGGGGATATCACTACTGATCATAAGATATTTAAAGGAAAATAAGAAAATATTGTGTATGACTCAAAGTTCATAAATGCAGTACTTAGATGAAATGGACAAATTCCTTGAGAGACACAAATAGCTCACTCAAGATACAGTTCTTTATCTATTAAAGAAATTTGATTGTAATTAAAAACTTCTCTATATGGAAATGTCAATTGGCGTAGCTACTATGGAAAACAGTATGAAGGGTCTTCAAAAAATTAAAGAAAGAACTACCATAAGATCTAGCAATTCTACATCGGGGTATTTGCCCATGTTCATTGCAACATTATTTATAATAGCCAGGATATGAAAACAACATGTGTCCACCAATGGATGGATGAATAAAATGTGGTATATACATACAATGGAACATTATTCAGACATAATAAAGAATGGCATCTTGCCATTTGTGACATGGAAGGACCTTGTAGGCATTATACTTAGTTAAATAAGTGAGACAGAGAAAGATAAATACCGTATTATCTCACTGTATGTGGAAACAAAGAACAAAAAAACTAAAACTAAAAACAAACTCATAAATACAAACAACAGATTGGTTGTTGAGAGAGGCAGGAAGTGAGGCATAGGTAAAAATGGGTGAAGATAGTCAGATGATACAGACTTCAATTATGAAATATGTAAGTCTTATGCTGTAATGTACAGCATGGTGGCCATAGTTAATAATACTATGTTGTACATTTTAAAGTTGTTAAGAGAGAAGATCTTAAAAGATATCACAAGAAAAAAATCTGTAAATATGAGCTGTGATGGATGTTAACTAAATTTATTATGCTGATTATTTTATAACGTGTGCATATATTAAATCATTATGTTACACTTCTGTAACCAATGTAAATTTATATCTCAATTAGAAAGAACTTTCCATGAAGAGAAGTATAGTCTTAACAGGCTTTACTAATGAGGTCTACCAAATATTTAAGAAAAAAAAAATTACCAAATCTACATAAACTCTTCCAGGGAATTGAAGAAAATAATATTACTTTTCAACTCGCTCAAACAGGCCAGCACTAGTCTGATGCCCAAATTATAAACAGACATTACAAGAGAAACAAAAACCAGAAACCAGTATATCTTATAAAAATGGATACAATAATTATTTTAAAAAGTTAACAAAAATCCAACAATATACAGCAAACCTCTACTAACATCACATTTCACAATGAGAAGTATTCTTCCTAAGATCAGGAACAAAACAATGGTGGCCACTTTTGCCATTTCTACTGGAGATCCTAACCAGTGAAATAAGAAAAGAAAAATGATGATAAAACATGGAGATAGGAAAATAAGTAGTATCGTCTTTATTCTCAGATATATGATTGTATATATAGGAAATCCAAGCCAATGTAAAAACCAAACAAACCAAAACCACAACTACTAGATATAAAATATGAGTTTAACAAGGTTATAACATACATAGTCAATGTGCAAAAAACAATTGTATTTAGAAATTCAGGCAATGAATTATGAGAAATTGAAATAAAACATTTTTTAATGTTTATTTATTTTTGAGAGAGACAGAGCATGAGCAAGGGAGGGGCAGAGAGAGAGGGAGACACAGAATTCAGAATCAGAAGCAAGCTCCAGGCTCTGAGCTGTCAGCACAGAGCCTGACATGGGGCTCAAACCCATGAACCATGAGATCATGACCTGAGCCAAAGTCAGATGCTTAACCAACTGAGCCACCCAGGCATGCTGATAAATTGAAATTTTAAAAGGTAATAATACCAAATACTATTTTGATCCTGAGAGAGATTACAGAATATGTACATTAATGTAAAGATGTGTGCTTTTTAGGAATCAGAAGATTCAACAATGCCAAAGTATCTATTATGACCAAATTGATATATAGATTCAGTGCAATTCCAATCAAATCCCAGTAGACTTTAACATGAAAATTATCATGGTGATTCTATAAGTTATGCGGACATGCAGAGGAACTAGAATAGCCAAACGATTTTGTTAAAGAATAACCAAGCTACAATAATCTTACCTGATTTTAAGACTTACTATGGGGAAATTTGTATAGGTCAATGAAACAGAAGAGAATGTAGAAATAGATACACATGTACATGATCATTTATTTTTATCAAAAGTCTCTACGTACAGTATTTTAATGGGAGAAAATATACAGAATATTTTCAACAAAAGGTATTGAATAATAAACACACACTTTGGCAAACATAAACCCTCGCCTTCACCTCATACCATATGACAATATTAATATGAATTATGGAATATAGACCTAAATAAAGGCAAAGTTATAGAAATTTCTTGAGGAAAAAGTAGATGAAAATCTTTGCAAACTTCAGGTTGACAAATTTTATAGATAAAATGCAAAAAAAACCCAAACATGAACCATAAAAGAGAAACAATGTTTTATTAAATGAAGGTCTTATGATATTCAAAAGTATTGTTAAGCAAATGTACATACAAGCCACAAAGTGGGAGAAAGCATCTGTGATGGCTATATCTGAAAAGGGGCTTTTACTTATAATATATAAAGAACACTCACAATTCAATAATATAGAAATAATGCCCCCCCCCAAATTGGCAAAGGCATTTGAACACTTCATCTAGAAGATAAAAAATGACCTATAAGCATATGAAAGACACTCAATGCTGTAAATTGCTCTAAAATGCAGCATTAAGCCCCAATAAGTAACAGCACATATCCACTGGAATAGTTATAATAAAATATACTGACGACATTGAGCAGGAGGGAGGACTGACATGACTGTACAACATTGTATGTTACCAGTGGGAATGAAAATTGTATAACCACTTTGAAAAACTTTCTGACAGCTTCTTAAAATGTTAAACATATACTTACCAAATGATCCCTAAAATTTATTCCTAGCTATTTATCCAAGAGAAATGAAAACATTCTGTTCAGACAAAGGCTGTCTATAAACAAATGTTTGTAGCAGCTTTATTCATAATAGCCAAAATCTCTCAACAGGTGAATGAATAAACAAATTGCCTTACATGTATACAATGGGATGCCATCAACAATAAAAAGAAAAGAACTACTGACACTCATAAAATGGATGAATTTCAAAAAAATGTGCTGATAAAATATGTATGAAAATGATTCAGCCTTGAATATAAGTGAAATAAATGAAAAGACATTTCAAGAAAGAGACAAAAACGTGAATGAGCTTAGGAAAATATGAGCGCAATCCCATTAGTGATCAGAAATCTGGAATTTGATACCACAATAAGAGAGCATTTTACACCCCTAGACTGCTTAAAACATAAAAGATAACAACAACACTGAAAAAATCAAGTCCTGACTATACTGAATGTTGGCAAAAGTATTGAAAATAGGTATATTTTATACTTCTGGTAGATGTGTCATTCACCTTTAGAAAGCATTAATGTAGGGGCGCCTGGGTGGCTCAGTTGGCTAAGCGGCCGACTTCGGCTCAGGTCATGATCTCGCGGTCCGTGAGTTCGAGCCCTGCATCGGGCTCTGTGCTGACAGCTCGGAGCCTGGAGCCTGTTTTATATTCTGTGTCTCCCTCTCTCTGACCCTCCCCTGTTCATGCTCTGTCTCTCCCTGTCACAAAAATAAATAAAACGTCAAAAAAATTTAAAAAAAAAAGAAAGCATTAATGTATAAAGTTAGACACATTATATAACACAACAATTCCCTTTCTCTCTCTCTCCCTCTGTGTGTGTGTGTGTGTGTGTGTGTGTGTGTGTGTGTTCACTAGAGAAATGCCTACTGATTTTCCAGAAGACTGAAAATGAATGTTTGTTGTGTCTTGTCACAGTAGCAAACACAACACCCTGGGCACAAAGCTCATCTTTAGGAGAGTGGGATAAGTAAATCTGGGGAAATCCAAACAGTGGGATTTTGTAAAACAGAAATGAATGAGCTACAGCGACATGCAATGTCACAGATGGATGTTAGGAAAATAACTTGATAACATACTTCAAAGCTCAAAAAATTATATATCCCTTTAGAAGTCACCCATGAGAGAACAGCACTATAGCATAAGATAGCAAAAGCATGAAAAACAAAATTGCGGTGGAACAGAAGTGGTGATGGGAGAAATATGGAGTCAGGGAGATTACAAGGCATTAGTCATGTTGGGAATATACATGTTCTTAAGTTGAGTCATGTGTTCGTAGCCTTCCATTGTATAATTATTAAGACATATCACACATTTGTTAACATTATTTTGAATATATCAAATATTACATAAGACAGAATTTCTTTGATGGAGAGCTTACAGTTTAACAAAACACTCAGATATACCTACAAATGATGACTATAAATTCTATAGTAAAGATATTTAAAAACAAAATAGCTGCATTGTTTTAGTAAAGTATGCACATTCAAAATTCAAACAACAGAGGGGTACCTGGGCAGCTCAGTCAGTTGAGCATCCATCCAGCTTTTGATTTTGACTCAGGTCATGATCCCAGGGTAGTGGGATTGAACCTTGCATCAGGCTCTGCACTGAGTGTAGAGCCTGCTTAGAATTCTCTCTCTCTCTCTTTGCCCCCTCCCACACTAGTGCTCTCTCTCTCTGTCTCTCCCTCCTTCTCTCTCTCTCCCTCTCTCTAAGATAAAAGAATTCAAACAACAGAAAAATTGTAGTTCACTGATTTTAATAATGTGTAATTACATAGTACAGAATCTATGGCATTCCCTAAATCAGCCTTTTTTTCCTAAATTGATTTTTGGAGTAGTTTAGACATGGTTGGAATTCATCTCTCTCATTTGTTCCTTCTTTGACTAACACTTCCTAAGACTTAGAAACAAGGGTTGCATGAAAAATAACTAGATGTTCAGTAACTAATTAGTGTGGAAACACTTGTTAAATATTTATTTTGAGTTACTTAGGATAAGGCAATACTTTTCTTTTTTTTTAAATTTTTTTTTCAACGTTTATTTTTGGGACAGAGAGAGACAGAGCATGAACGGGGGAGGGGCAGAGAGAGAGGGAGACACAGAATCGGAAACAGGCTCCAGGCTCCGAGCCATCAGCCCAGAGCCCGACGCGGGGCTCGAACTCACGGACCGCGAGATCGTGACCTGGCTGAAGTCGGACACTTAACCGACTGCGCCACCCAGGCGCCCCAAGGCAATACTTTTCTATGCTGTATGAAATTCAATTAAGGTACTGTTTATAGTATTATGTACACATTGTTCTCTGGTGCCATTCCTTATTAAATCCTGTTCAGATACAGATTTTTATTGTCGTCCAAAGATTGTCATGGTTGATTATAGAATTCAAGACAAAACCAGTTACTCTAGTGATAATTTATTTTTTGTTATTCATCAAGACATCTTGAAGAAAGCTGAGCAGACCTTATAATACTCCTACTTACAAACACATAATTCTCTTTTGTAAATGCAAGGTTGGGAGGTATCTTAGAAAAATTGCCTAATTTTCTGTAAATACCATTTTTAGAGAGCCCAGTAGATTCTCGCCTGAGTTTATGTTGGCCAGGGTGTATGTAGATCTAGGAATTTGCTGGATGAGAACAAGGGCAGAAAAGTACTTGAAACCTTTCTCCTATTAGAATGGGCCCTTGATAAGTCATTTTTCATGCACATTTAAATGCATTCTACTGTAGTTTATCTGACATTTATTAAGAATATATTCTAGGGGCTCCTGGGTGGCTCGGTTGGTTAAGCGTCCGACTTCGGTTCAGGTCGTGATCTCGCGGTCCGTGAGTTCGAGCCCCGCGTCGGGCTCTGGGCTGACAGCTCAGAGCCTGGAGCCTGTTTCAGATTCTGTGTCTCCCTCTCTCTCTGCCCCTCCCCTGTTCATGCTCTGTCTCTCTCTGTCTCAAAAATAAACGTTAAAAAAAATTAAAAAAAAAAAAGAATATATTCTAGAGAATTTCATGAAGATATGCTGTTGAATACTGAGCTATATTTTTGACAAGTGGAGAAATCATTTTATTTATCATACTTCATGGGCATTAAAATGAACATTTAAAAATATTTTAGTAGTCTTAAACGGAGGTTCATCGTGGAATAGAAGAACGCCAATTTTAGCTGTAATTTTTCTTTTCTTAGTGGTGTGTAAACGAATGGTTACCTTGAAAATCAATGATCTCTTAGATCAAATGATATAAGGTAATAACTAATTATCAAAAAGTTAACAAGAGAGATTTTACCCACTCCATAGTCACTTTCTTCCTAAAATTCATAAGGGACTAAATTACCCAATGCTAAAGAGTGGTTATTAGATATATATCTATAATGTAACACTGCAGTACCTGTTATATGAATTAGTGAATATTGTAAAACACAAATTACCAGACTGTAATTAGGAGAGGCCCCTGTTGAATAATTTGCATTACAGTTTTACAAAGCAATTAAGTTTTTTCTGCTCAGCAATTACCATACTAAGCAAGTTAAGTTGATGGGTCAATGTAGGATTTTAGACTACACGAATGAGGAACGATGCAAATACACTTATAAAGGGCATGAAGACTAAATGGAAAGCCATAAGAAAAGGTTTTGGCTTGCTGCAACCAGACAGAAAAATGTACCACCGGCAGATATGAGCACAGTAGAAACACACAAGTGTGCAGAGTGTACCTCTAAGAATTAAGAAAGACTTCATGAAAGGAAGAAGGTATTATGTATTTATGGAAAGTGGAAACTCAATAAGTATTTTTAAATGCAACCAAACTTTTCAGTGTGTCAGGACAGAGGTAAAAGTCAAGGGCCTGTGGTATACTCACCATCCTCCATTTTAATTGTATGCCCTTCTCTACATCAACTTGTATTTTCTGTCTCTTTCTAATATCAAGGTATGTAACGACAAGTAAAACTCTAGCATCAGATTAAAAAATAACATTTCTTGGAATATTTTTGAATTCTACTAAATAACATTGCTTCATTTTCTTAATTTTATTTTCTATTTTTTTTTAATTTATATCCAAATTAGTTAGCATATAGTGCAACAATGATTTCAGGAGTAGATTCCTTAATGCCCCTTTCCCATTTAGCCCATACCTCCTCCCACACCCCCTCCAGTAACCCTCAGTTTATTGTCCATATTTATGAATCTCTTCTGTATTTTCCCCTCCCTGTTTTTATATATTTTTTTGTTTCCCTTCCCTTATGTTCATCTGTTTTGTCTCTTAAAGTCCTCATATGAGTGAAGTCATATGATTTTTGTCTTTCTCTGACTGACTAATTTCACTAAGCATAATACCCTCCAGTTCCATCCAGGTAGTTGCAAATGGCAAGATTTCATTCTTTTTTGCTTGCCGAGTAATACTCCATTGTGTGTGTATATATATATATATATATATACCACATCTTCTTTATCCATTCATCCATCGATGGCCATTTGGGCTCTTTCCATACTTTGGCTATTGTTGATAGTGCTGCTATAAACATGGGGGTGCATGTGTCCCTTCGAAATAGCACACCTGTATCCCATGGGTAAATGCCTAGAAGTGCAATTGCTGGGTCGTAGGTTCTACTGTTAGTTTTTTGAGGAACCTCCATACTGTTTTCCACAGTGGTTGCACCAGCTTGCATTCCCACCAACAATGCAAAAGAGATCCTCTTTCGCTATATCCTCACCAACATCTGTTGTTGCCTGAGTTGTTAATGTTAGCCATTCTGACAAGTGTGAGTCAGAATCTCATTGTGGTTTTGACTTGTGTTTCCCTGACGATGAGTGCTGTTGAGCATTTTTTCATGTGTCAATTGGCCATGTGGATGTCTTCTTTGAAGAGGCATCTACTCATGTCTTTTGCCCATTTCATCACTGGATTATTTGTTTTTTGGGTATTGAGTTTGATAAGCTCTTTATAGATTTTGGATCATAAGCCTTTATCTGATATGTCATTTGCAAATATCTTCTCCCTTTCTGTCAGTTGCCTTTTAGTTTTGCTGATTATTTCCTTCACTGTGCAGAAGCTTTTTATTTTCATGAGGTCCCAGAAGTTCATTTTTGCTTTTGTTTTCCTTGCCTCTGGAGACGTGGTGAGTAAGAAGTTGCTGCGGCCAAAATCAAAGAGGTTTTTGCCTCTTACATTGAGGTCTTTCATCCACTTTGAGTTTATTTTTGTGTATGCTGTAAGAAAGTGGTCCAGGTTCATTCTTCTGCATGTTGCTGTCCAGTTTTCCCAGCACCACTTGCTGAAGAGACTGTCTTTATTCCATTGGATATTCTTTCCTGCTTTGTCAAAGATTAGTTGGTCATACCTTTGCTGGTCCATTTCTGGGTTCTCTATTCTGTTCCATTGACCTGAGTGTCTGTTCTTGTGCTAGTACCATACTGTCTTCATGATTACAGCTTTGTATTATAGCTTGAAGTCCGGGATTGTGATGCCTCCTGCTTTGGTTTTCTTTTTCAAGATTGCTTTGGCTATTCAGGGTCTTTTCTGGTTCCATAAAAATTTTAGGATTATTTGTTCTGGCTCTGTGAAGAATGCTGGTGTTACTTTGATAGAGATTGCATTGAATATATAGATTACATTGGGTAGTATTGACATTTTAACAATATTTGTTTTTCCTATCCAGGAGCACGGAATCGCTTTTCCATTTTTTTGTGTCATCTTCAATTTCTTTCATAAGCTTTCTATAGTTTTCAGCATATAGATTTTTCACCTCTGTGGTTAGATTTATTCCTAGGTATTTTATGGGTTTTTTTTGTGCAACTGTAAATGGGATCGATTCCTTGATTTCTCTTTCTGTTGCTTCATTGTTGGTGTATGGGAATGCAACCAATTTCTGTGTGTTGATTTTATTTCCTGCAACTTTGCTGAATTCATGAAACAATTCTAGCAGTTTTTTGGTGAACTTTTGGGTTTTCCATATAGAGTATCATGTCATCTGTGAAGGATGAAAGTTTGACCTCCTCCTGGCCAATTTGGATGCCTTTTTTTTGAAAAAAAATTTTAATGTTTATTTTTGAGACAAAGACAGAGTGTGAGTGGGGGAGGGGCAGAGAGAGAGCCAAAGAATCCAAAGTAGGCTCCAGGCTCCGAGCTGTCAGCACAGAGCATGATGTGAGGCTCGAACTCATGAACTGTGAGATCATGACCTGAGCCAAAGTTGGTTGCTTAACGAACTGAGCCACCCAGGTGCCCCTGGATGTCTTTTATCTCTTTGTGTTGTCTGATTGCAGAGGCTAAGACTTCCAATATTATGTTGAATAACAGTGGCAAGAGTGGACAACCCTGTCTTGTTCCTGAGCTTAGGGGGAAAGCTCTCAGTTTTTCCCCATTGAGGATGATATTAGTGTTGGGTTGTTCATATACAGCTTTTATGATCTCGAGGTATGCTCCTTCTATCCCTACTTTCTGGAGGGTTTTTTATCAAAAAAGGATGTTGCATTTTGTCAAATGCTTTCTCTGCATCTATTGAGAATATCATATGGTTCTTGTCCTTTCTTTTATTGATATGATGAATCACATTAATTGTTTTGTGGGTATTGAACCAGCCCTGCATCCTAGGTATAAATTCCATTTGGTCGTGGTGAATACTTTTTTTAATGTATTGTTGGGTCCAATTGGCTAATATTTTGTTGAGGATTTTTGCACCCATGTTCACCAGGGAAATTGGTCTATAGTTCCCCTTTTTAGTGGGGTCTCTGGTTTTGGAATCAAGGTAATGCTGGCTTCATAGAAAGAATTTGGAAGTTTTCCTTCCACTTCTATCTTTTGGAACAGTTTCAAGAGAATAGGTGTTAACTCTTCCTTAAATTCTCCTGGAAAGCCATCTTAATCTAATGGGGGTCCTCTGTGCTTCCTGGAGTTTGATGTCTTGGTCTTTCCCCAGGTTAGGAAAGTTTTCCATTATGATTTGCTCACATAACCCTTCTACCCCTATTTCTCTCTCTTCCTCCTCTGGGACCCCTATGATTCTGATGCTGTTCCTTTTTAATGAGTCACTGATTTCTCTAATTCTTAAATTGTGTTCTTTTGCCTTAATCTCCCTCTTTTTTTCTGCTTCATTATTCTCTATAGGTTTGTCCTCTATATCGCTGATTCTCTGTTCTGCCTCATCCATCCTTGCCACCACTGCATCCATCTGTGATTCCAACTTAGTTATAGCACATTTAATTTCATTCTGGCTATTTTTTTTACTTCTTTTATCTCTGCAGAAAGTGATTCTAATCTATTTTCGACTCCAGCTAGTATTCTTATTATTGTGATTCTAAATTCTGGTTCAGACATCTTGCTTGTATCTGTGTTGGTTAAATCCCTGGCTCTCATCTCTTCGTGCTCTTTCTTTTGGGGTGAATTCCTTTGTTTTGTCATTTTGAAGGGAGAAAAGGAATTAATGAGGTAGAAAATTAAAATTAAAAAAAATTAAAATTAAAAAATATTAAAATTAAAAAATTAAACATACACACACACAAATTGAATAAATGATGCTATATCCTAGGTGTGTTTTGGTCTGGGTGTTGAAAGTGGTTTGACAGATTAGAGAAAAAAAAGCAGGGGGAAAGGAAAAAAAGAAAATCATTTGAGAATTTGAAAAAATGAATACACTGAAGTAGACTAAAATGAGATGATGGGGGTAAAATAGAATTTGAAAAATATACACAGAAGTAAAGAATATAGTAGAAAAAATTAAAGAAAAATATTTTAATAAAAATTAAAATAAATAAATATTTTTTCTTTTTCTGTATTTAAGAAAAAAGAAATGAAAAATAGAAAAAAGAAAGAAAGAAAAGAAAAAATAGTTTGAAAATTTGCAAAAGTGAATACACTGTAGTACACTAAAATAAAATATGATGGAAGTAAAATAGAATTTGAAAAAAATTTACATAAAAGCAAAACGTATACTAATAAAAATTAAATAAAAATATTTTTAATAAAAATTGAAAGTAAAAATGTTGTTTTTCTCTTTCTGTATTCAAGAAAAAAAAGAAACGAAAAACAGAAAAAAAGAAAAAGAAAGAAAAAAGGAAATTGTTTGAAAATTTGAAAAGGTGAATACACTGAAGTAGACGAAAATAGAATGATGGATGCAAAGTAGAATTTCAAAAAATTTACACAAAAGTAAAAAATATAGTAATAAAAATTAAAAAAATATTTTTAATAAAAATTGCAAAAAAATGAATTTTTTCTCTTTCTGTATTCAAGAAAAAGAAAAGAATTGTAAAAGAGAAAAAGAAAAAAAAAAGAAAAAAAATTGAATAGAGGAACCTGCTAACAGATTGAAGTAGGACTGAAATTGCTTCGTTTTCCCCTAGAAGTCAGAGTATGTAGTGCTTTAGAATCCATAAATTAAGCCAGCAGTAAGACTTATGTTCTTGATGAGCAAAGTTGGCCCAGTTGGGCAGGGCTCAGTGTAACAGCTCGGCTCTCCACTAGATGGCACTGCTAGCCTACTGGGGTGGATTGTTGTGGCGTTTGTAGGTGCGTATGCACATGCGCGGGAGCAGTGAAAATGGCGCCACCCAGCTACCCAGTCTGTTCTCCCAGACCAGCAATCGCACACCTGTCCTCCGTTTTCAGCTCTCGTCCACTCCCCGCTTTTTCACTCTCTGTGACCAGTTCCCAGGCAATACTCTCTCCCGAGTTTTATCTCAGATGTGGCTGTTTTCCCTGGCCCCTTACTTCCGAAGGACTGTGGCTTTGACCCATTCTGCCCTTCTGTAGGAGGGTCTCAGTGAGCAATGGCTGAATGAGCAATGGCCGAATTATTGGCTGCAGCCAGGAACGCTTGCTGGATCCCACTGCTGCCAGTGCCCCAAGACTGCAGCCAGGTGCCAGCCCACCCCAGAAAAAGTTCATGAGACAGTGTAGCAGCAGCTTTTCAGGGATTATGGAAAATCACAACACACATCTGGCACCAGGCTTCACCCTTAATGACTGCCACAGCACCAGCGAATGTGGCCGCCTTCCAGGGTCTGCTGGAACCTGGTGGCTTCAACAGTCTCTACCAAATGTCCTTCCAGCAGTGGAACCGCTTTTCCCCGTGTGGCTGGAGAACCTCCCAGACCCCACTCTGTTCCTTGGGACTCACCCTTCCCACCAGAGCATCACTAGGTATCGAGCTGTGGAGTTGCAACCTTTGCACTCCCTTTGTTTATAGTCGTAATGGAATTTAAACCCTCTCCTTTCTCCCTTCTCTCTTTTTAGTTTAGTCCCTGTGGCTGCTTCCAGTTTTCCACTTTCTCTCCAGCTGCTTTACAGGAGGGGTGCTTTTCCCGTATTCTCTGTCCCCCCACCCCCAGTCTCCATCCTCTCTCCACCCGCAAAAGTGGTTCCCTACCTTTCATGGCTTCTCGCTCCCCAAATTCACCTCTCTGTGCCACATTCCTGCTGAATTCTGTGGCTCAGATTGTGCATATTGTTGTATTAATCCTCTAATCATGTTTCTTGGTGTGTAGGATGGTTTAGTGTTGGTCTGGCTGTATTTCCTGGACACGAGACACACGAGAAACTTCCATGCTGTTCTGCCATCTTGGCTCCTCCCCCAACATTGCTTCATTTTTAATATTTGTCTCATTAGTTATTAAAATGATAAATTGGACTTTGAAACTCGTTAATATTTGGCAAATATAAACACCAGATTCTGTGAACCTGTAACAGTCTGTATTTAAAACCTGTCTATTTTTGAAATACATTGCAACTTTTAAGTTAGTAGGTTTTAGTTAAGTGCCAATAAGCTTTGAGGCACATTGAAATAAGCAAAGAAAGCAATGCACTTTGAAAGAACTAGAAATACCAAGTTATCTCTAGTCTACCTAAAGTAAGTGCAGAAACACAAACCGAGTGGAAAATTCTGGGATATAAATATAATTTTCATTTGTGCAGAATTTTGCTTATTTTTCACTAATATTCAATTGATTTTTTCCTAAGAATTAGAATGGTGATGAATGCCTACCAATTCGAGTATAAAAACTCTAGTCACTGAACAAAGGTAGTAAAATATACAGCTTGATAAAGGAGAGTTAATTGATATGAGGTTATCTTTCATTATGTAATATTTAATACTTAATATTCTAACAAGGGAACCTTGAACTGGATCTTATATGCTATTGGAATGGTTTCCCAAAGCTGGAAAACAGTGAGGAGCTGAAGTAAATGATGTGGAGTATCCAGAATTTCACTGGCAGATTATTGAACGTGGAGAGACAAAGGACTCAAAAAGGTGAGTATACCAACATGGATTTAATGTAAAAGACCAGAGATCTCACCAAAGGATTATATTTTCTGGAAGGTCCAGAGAATATTCCCTTTACTACAACAATAATAAATGTACCAGTGAGGGGAAGATAAGCATCACTGAGAAGATCAGTGGAGACTGTCCTTTGTAGTCCAGGGCTGGTAGCTGGGAAGGCTACAGAATTGGCTCCCATGTATCAAGAGATGATGTAATTCTGAAGTGGAAAAAGTCTAGTGTCATTGTGCAACTATCAGAGATAAGGTGGCATAATTACTGTAATGGGCAAGAAAATCAGAATGCAAGTTAGTGCATAATGGCCCACAAGAATCTATGGCTTATCCCTAGCCATAATGTTCCTAGGGATAACATAGATAGTGTGATAGTTAATATTATGTGTCACTTTGGAGAGTGTTTTTTTCATATGAAATTTATTGTTGAATTGGCTTCCATACAATACCCGGTGCTCATCCCAACAGGTGCCCTCCTTAATGCCCATCGCCCACTTTCCCGTTCCTCCCACCTTCCATCAACCCTCAGTTTATTCTCAGCTTTTAAGAGTCTCTTATGATTTGCCTCCCTCCCTCTCTAACTTTTTTCCCCCCTTCCCTACCCCCATGGTCTTCTGTTAAGTTTCTCAGGATCCACATATGAGTGAAAACATATGATACCTGTCTTTCTCTGTATGACTTATTTCACTTAGCATAACACTCTCCAGTTCCATCCATGTTGCTACAAAAGGCCATATTTCATTCTTTCTCATTGCCAAGTTGTATTCCATTGTGTATATAAACCACAATTTCTTTATCCATTCATCAGCTGGTGGACATTTGGGCTCTTTCCATAATTTGGCTATTGTTGAAAATGCTGCTGTAAACATTGGGGTACAAGTGCCTCTATGCATCAGCACTCCTGTATCCCTCAGGTAAATTCCTAGCAGTGCTATTTCTGGGTCATAGGGAGATTAGCACAGAAATCAGTGAACTTTGAGTAAAGAAGACCACCCTCCATAATCCTAGTGGGCCTTATCCTATCAGTTGAAGGCCAGAAAAAAAAGTCATAAAGACCAGCCTCATCAAGCAAGGAAGAATTCTCCAGCAGTCTGCTTTCCATCTTCATCTACACCATTGGCTCTCCTGGGACTTCAGCCTGCTAGATTACTGCAGATTTTGGGTTCACCAACCTCCATAAATAATTATGAGCCAGTTCCTTAAAATAAATCTTGTTCTGAATATATACACATCCTATTGATTCTGTTTCTCTAAAGAACTCTGATTAAAATAGTTATTTTATTAAGAGCTATTAAGTCATTAAGAGTATTGCTTGACCTTTAGAACTAATAATTATCAAGTGTCAGTGAGCAAAAGACCCAATGGAAAATCCTAACCTATTGTCCAGTTTCTGTTCCTGAGCCAATCAGATCCAAATCCCACCAGCTGAAGAACTTCTTGACAAAGGGTTTGAAATATCATGGCAAATATATACAGCAGTGATTTCCCCATTCCATTACCAAAGAAAGTTTTGGGCATTGGCCTAAATTATTAACCACTGGAGAAGAGAGTAGTCAGATTGTATACAGGACTTATGTGCAAGGTCTGAGCTGGTATGGACTGTAGAAGATCCAGTATACTTAATCATGGTCCCTGTCAGGGTAGAAACAAATGAAGGAGAAGTGATAGTTGGAGTGAAGATCCAGGTCTATATGTCAGTGGTTTACCAGGCCATGAACTTAGGTTCTGGTCATTCCTCCCACCCTGAGAGCATGTCTGGGATGAATATAATGTAACAGTTAAAAAACCCTAACTTATTATTTTGTAATATGCTGTACAAGAGGTTTTTTTCTTGGCAGGAAAGGTCAAGTTGAAGTCCCCGAAACTGTTCTTTCTTCCTCAGCCAAAATAGTAAACAAGCAACAACACCTTATTGCTAGATAGATTAGTAGAGGTTTGTGCCACTCCTAAAGGTTGGAAGGATGCTGACATTGTGGTCCCCAATATACACCAGATGGCCCCTGTTGGATGAGGGTTGTCTACTGCAAACTTAAGAGCTGTTGTTATTGCTGTTGAGCCAGAGGTAGTATCTTTACTAGAGTAGAGCAATCGAGTCTCCAACACTTACATGTGGCCATTGATCTGCATTATTTTAAATCCCCAAAAGAAAAAGCAGTACCCATTCATGGTTTTGTCAGACCATTATATCTGAAGATATTTGACATTTCAGCCACTCATCAAACATTACTATAATGATACCTTGTTAAAGCTTAGGAGCAGAAAGTGAAGGTAATATGCATCTCCTGGGAAGACAGCATTGCATCAGTGGGTGGAAGGCAGGTTCTACAAATGTTCAGGAATCTTGTAAACTGTGAAAATTTTAAGCATCTAGTGGTTGGAAATATTCTGAGGTATTGCCTCTAAGGTAACTAAAAGAGAGACATTTGTTTTACTTCAGCTTTTAAAGGCAACACTCACCCCCTGTTGGAATACTTTCCAACTTATTTATTCAGTGATATTTTTCCACTTTTTTAAATGGAGTTCAAAGCAGAAGAGAACTTTTCAGCAAGTTCATTTTGGAGTACAAATGACCCTGCTACTTATCTCTTATGACCTAGTAGATCCCATGGTACTAGAGGCATACACAGTAGATAAGGACACCATACATGTCTCTTCCAAGTCCTAATTGGAGAGAGTCTATGCATAATGGTAACATTTTGAAGTAAAGCCATGCTTTTCATCATTGTATGTATGTATGTAGGTAGGTAGGTATGTATATTTTAGAGAAAGAGAGAGGAGGGAGAGGAGAGGGGCAGAGGGGGAGGGAGGGAGGGAGAGAGAGAGAGAGAGAGAGAGAGAGAGAGAGAGAGAGAGAGAGAGAGAGAAAGTCTTAAACAGGTTCCACGCTAAGCACAGAGCTGGATGTGGGGCTGGATCCCATGACCCTGGATCATGACCTGAGCTGAAATCAAGAGTTGGATGCTTAACTGACTGAACTACCCAGGCATCCCTATTCAACATTTAAAAAATATCTCTTGTTAGAGAATTTAAGCATGGGTCATCAACTGACTATGCTTCCAGAATTGCCCATCATGAGTTGTGAATTCTCAGATATAAAGTCATAAAGTCAAGTGGACACAGCAGAGGTCTGTTTTTGATAGAAAAGATACATTCTGCAAATGGCCCAGATAGATCTGCAGGCATAAGTAAATTAAGGCAAAAAGCAGTCTAGATTTTTCATGTTGCCTCTATTTGTGACACCAGTGCTCATCCCTCAGCTGACATCTGTGTCCTCATAGAACATTTCCTATGATAAGCTGAAGATAAAGGGGAAAAAATAACTTGGCTTATTCAGCTCAATATGTTGCTGTGAGTCAGTAATGCACCTTGGTCATCTTAGAGCCTCACTCTAGGGCGTCCCTGAAATGGTGGTCAGAAGGAAATCCTTCCCCTGGGCAGAACTCTAATGAATTAATGTTAAAGGAGAAGTGGCTTGAGGTGAAATTTGCACAGATTATTGAGCAGTGGCACGTAGTTTGGTTGATTGGCCAGATTGCCGGAATGGGTAACAATGGGAAGTCAGTGGCAGAGATATCTGAGAAAGAAGCAGGTGGATGAACTTATGAGAATGTCCATAATATTTGTGGATATCTTAATTCATTCACACCTATCAGAGAGCACCCACTGAAGCAGAGACTGTGAATAGCCCAGTGAAAAAAATGACAGATCCAGTGGGGGAAAATGAGCTTCTGTCCTTTGCCACTTCAGAGTTTGCCCCAAGGTATTATGAGCAGATTAAAGGCATGGTAGCAGAGATGGAGCTATCCATGAGCCTGGCAGTATGCACTTGCTCTCGTCAAGGCTGATCCCAATTCTCACAGAGGATCTGATTTATTGGTCACGGAACCTTGCACATGATTGCTACACACCATGGTGTACCCTTTATATAAAACAATGGGGGCAATGGGCAAATGTCATGGTATCCATTGGTTCTACCATATAACACATCACTAACAAGCTGCCAGTTTAATTTAAGATATTAAAATGGCCTTTTAAGGGTTCGCCTAAGTCTTTTCGGATGGGCATGGCACTGTGAGAATGGTCATTGTCTTTCAAAATGACAAATATATTTGAATCAATGGTCATGAGATGGTGCTGTGTACCTGAAAGAGCTGGGAACTGAGGTGTAGAAATAGAGACTTACCCCCTGGTCTTAGTGATCCGGGGGAACTTTGTTCTTTACTGGTCCTACAGCTTTAGGTTTTCTTCTGATAGTTACATTCCGATCCCCAGTTATCAGGGAGATCCCCTTCTACCAGGGGACTTAGTAATATTTCTACCAAACTTAAAGTTATGAATGCTGACAGGATCTTTATGCCAGTGGACCAGGATGCCAAGGAATGAGTGACTATATTGGCAGGGAAACTAACCCTGATTGTCATGCTGCCACATAATAGGGACAAGGATATATATTTCTGAAGTTCAGGAGACTCACAGGGGTGGGGGAAGCTCTTGGTGCCTCCATACTTGGCAGCACGTATAGATGGGAATTTTCAGCAACATGATCTTGTGTTACCCCAAGGGCAAACAGACTAAGGGTGAGGAGGATCTAGAATGAGTGGTAAAGAAAGCAAATCATGATCATCAGTTATCGCGCAAAGGGGAATAAAGCTTGTTCCCCCATCTCTCATTTGGCTTTATAAGTTTATTTATTCTTTGAAGTGATTTTTCATGACCATTGCCTGAAAGAATCAGTTACAGGGCAAAGTCAACTTAACCAGGGGTATAAGTAGATCTGTCTGCACTGTAGCAGATATTTTGGGTGCCAACTCATGTTTCTCCCCGCTTGCAATTTCGTTCACACCAGTCTAACTTTCCACTGTCAGTGGCCTTTCTTCCCTGATGCCTGACTTCACCCTTTGAAGCACTGTATCTGCTTAGGTAGCAGATCAGAAGCACCCGTGGATGATGTGCCCCTCCTCTAGTGCTTTCTGTACCTAGTGATGGACTCTGGCAGATAGTACCCCAGGCTCCCTTGTGCCTTAGTTGGTGTCAGTCTGATGACAGTCACTGTTTCCCGAGGGGTTTAAGCTCTTGTCCACAGCGGTAACCAGCTTATGGTGCACACTTTCCCACTACCTTTCTTCCCTTCTCTGCTCAACTTCCACATCCCACTGTGAGGGTTCTTCTCAGTTTTGATATCAGTTACTTGGATTGGACTCCTTCCATCAAGGTCAACTTCTGGGGGAACCAAACAAGAACACCGACTACCTTAGAATCCTCAACAAACTTCTAAAAATAGCCTTCTCGTGTTTCTGGATCCTGGATTTCCATGCTCCTTTTTCTCAAATTATATAAAGACAGAAATGAAGGCTTGAGCATTGAAGAAAAGGAAAAGAAGTTGAGAGGGTTCTGGTGACTGATATAAAAGAATCAAGGAGCAGGTGGTCATTGCTCTCATTTCCACCTTCACTTTTGATGTCTCAGCCTTGTGTTCTCTCTGCCTGCCCTTTCCTCTAGTTAGCTCCCTTAGCTAAGCCCTGACAGGGCTTTAATCTCTGGAAATTTCCTTATGATGTGTTCCAAGTTTGTGTTCTTTTTCTTCAAGAAGGTAGAGAAAAAGAAAGATTATTTTAGAAATACCTCCCTCATATTCTTGCCACATTAACTACATTTCTTATTGTTGCTTTTTATTCCTTATGGGTAGATGCATTGTACAGGTGTGCAAGCATTTCATCCAAAAGAAGTAATGTAGGAATGGATAGTTGTTTTACAAAATCTTGTAAGAAGAATACTATTCTTATTGTCACTTTTCAGGTTAAGCGCTTTTTCCAAAGTCATGCGACTAGTATCGGCAAAGCCATCCATTTTAATCCATTTCCCCCATTTATGCAAGCTGAACTCTTAAACACAAAATTAACCTTTCTCTCTCAATAAATTATATGTGTGTAAGAAGAACACTTTCATCTTGGTGGCTTAGAGACATGAGCCACTTTATATTTCATCTTAATGTCTTTTTCCCTACTTTTCTTCCCCTTCTCTTCTTGCTTCCTCATGCTTTCTGTCCTGGCTTCCTTCCTCTGTCTGTACATATCAGAGAAAACTGTCTTCTACATCTAATCTTTCTAGAGCCTCTGACTGAGCACCATTGCGAATACCTTTAAGGGATCATGCCTTATCTAGTTTTTAAAGCCACTGCTCACAGTATTCTTGAACACTGTCCATTGGCCGTGAGGAAAGTGATAAGCAGACGCAGTGAGACCCCTTTCTTCCCTGTGACTCCAGTGAGTACAGCCAGCTAGTGTCTCAGCCTCTTTTATGACCAAGCAATCAATACATCCTCGTCACTACAACCGTAAAGGTCCCATTTTACTCTGTGATTGATGTTCATTAATATTACTAGGAAGTGGCTTTGCAGACAACTCAAAGACATAAATATGGATTGGAGGCATATGTGTGAATGTCAATGCTCACATTTTAGGGTGCTTTCCTGCTCAAATGACATTGGACATGAAGTAGCTGAATCTCTTCTAGCTATATTCATATTAACTCGTTCTGCTATTGAATGAGCCAGAGGCTCTTGCATGATAGGGCAGTTAGTCCATAGAACATTGAATTGAAATAGCCCATTGTGGTATTTTGTAAACTGGCTTGACATTTGGGGCAGGGTGGGGTATGACAGAAATGGTTATGCATTCATATTCTTGAGACTACTTTAGTTTTTTATGATAGTTTTAAATTTTTTGAGTTTTTTTATTTTCTTTTTATTAAAAAAATTTTTTTAATGTTTATTTACTTCTGAGGCAGAGAGAGACAGAGCATGGGTGGGGGAGGGTCAGAGAGAGAGGGAGACACAGAATCAGAAGCAGGCTCCAGGCTCTGAGCTGGCAGCTCTGAGTTCCGATGCGGGACTCGAACTCACAGACCGTGAGATCATGACCTGAGCCGAAGTTGTTCGCTCAACTGACTGAGCCACCCAGGCGCCCCAAATTTTTTGAGTTTTTATATTAATTTTTAAAATGAGTATAATTAGGATTATCTACATGGTCATCTTATGAACCAGGGCTGGCATATTCAGCATCTATCTTCAAAGACATTTATGGCAGGGTGGGTGCCAATTAGTGTTGTTTGAATTGTCTCAGACTCAAACCGAACCAAACATCGTCAATAAAAACAGAAGAGGGCATGGTGGCAAATATTGTATTCTTCCTAATGAAAATCAACCACTCTGCAAAGGTTACGCAATGGTTCCGAAAGAGAAAAGCCAAAGGATAATTATGTAATTACGTAGCCCCGGGGCAAACTAAGAACCCCTATGCTCTACACTGGAGCTATGTTTATATTGGGATTAGTCATTTACTGAAATAAAACAGCATCATTAAGTACATTAAATAAGTATTGACACCAAATTTTGTTTTGACAGTTTTATGGTTTTTCAGCCTTTTAAATTATTTTTAGCTGTATAAGATCAATAAGCACAAAACTTTAAGCATAGTGAGGTGATATTGCAGTGAAGACGATTCATGTAAACACTAGAGGTCAGAGAGTGACTTTTTCCCCAATTTAAAAGGGATTTATACCCTGTTTGAGTCTGAGAAGCATGGACCTAAAATACAAGAGATCCCACTGTTCTCTTTCCCAGCTCCTCACAGCTCATAGTTAGATCATTCCTTAGGGAGCAGAGTAGTCGCCTTTACTTCCTGTTAATATATTCTTGGTTGTGATTATTCTTTTCTTACTGTTCTTTGATTTTGACGCTCCAATCTTGCTTCCTAAAAGCCTTGTAGAGGCTCTCGTTATTAGCGGTAATAAGCGTCTCTTGACTTGCGCACATTTGTGGGGTTTAAAATGCTTTTGGAAGTTGAACCAGAGAGACAGAAAGAACCAGAGCCAGGAGTCCCTTGGCGCAAACACAGATCTGCCAGCTACCAGCTGTATGATTTGGGAGTAAGAATTTCCCCTCTATGAGCCTCAGTTTCTCAAGTGTAAAGTGGTGATAGGATTTAGCTCAAAGGGTTGTTATGCAAGTTAGCAATTCAATTATGTGATGTGACTGACTCACAGTGGGCACTTAATAAAGAGTGCTCTGTTGCCTTTCTCTCTAACACCGAGAGCCAGTTATCATTCACAGAAGAAAATCAGTGCTGCTACATTACACGCCTATCTTCCATTTGAACACACTGCTATTATCAAGTTTGAAAAGAATACTGGATTTAATAGTTTATGTCTAAATGATATTTGCTGCTATAAAAAATATCAAAGGGCGAAGATTTCCCACCTCTACAGAACGCTAAACAATCCAAAGCCTCAGATTCAGAAGGAAAGAGCTAGCAGAAGGAGTAGTGTGTTGAGAGTCTGGAAGAGAATGAAAGGGCATAGGTGAGTGGGACTGAAAAGCAAATCACACTAGTTCAGTTACCTTTTGAACTCACGCTACTATGTGCACGTACTTCCCAAGAACCAGAAATCGAGAATTGAACGAGCTATGTGAAATAAGTTTTCATAGAGCTAGCGAAGCACCTGGAGAAATTTGTGTGCTATATAAAGTCAGGGAGTGTTAAGTGCTGCAGAGAAAATTAAAGCAGGGTGTTCATTCCCTATTTCGTAAAACAGTGTTGGACATATAATAGGTGCTCAATAAGTATTGTTCCCTTTATGAATGATGGATGCCAAGAAATTTGTAACTCTTGCTACCCCCGATCCTAACTCCCAATCTATTGATTTGGTTTGGAGTTGTACTGTTTGTGGAGCTGGTTGTATTCCAGTTTCTACCAGTTATATTTACTGAGTAACTATTATGTGCCTGACACTGTTCTAGACACAAAACACTGTTTATATAGTTCACTGTGTAGCTCATACTCCAGAAAGGAAGACAGTTAGTAGCAAAAATTGTTAGGAAAATTATATAGTTTGTTGTACAGTGATAAATTCTAGGAAATGAAATAAAACAGGCTTGGGAGCGACAGACATGGGAATTACAGTTTTAAGTGTGGTCAGAGAAGTCTTCTAGACAAGTCAGTGTTGGAGTAAATACTTGAAAGAGGCAAGGAGCAAGCCACGTGTATATTTGGGGGATCTGAATGGAACGTATGGCAAGGACAAAATGATGAAATGGGAACAGAGTCTGGTGAGCTCAACAAGTTGGAAGGGTAGCATTGTCGCTGAAGGGGATGAGGGAAGGAAAAGATTAATAGAAGATAATACCAGAGAGGTACTGTTTGAGAGACCAACTCCATTGCCGGAAAAAAAACAAAGGGAAACCTCATACACACAATTTTAAAAGTCAGACTTTGTTCTTTATAAGAACCACACTGAAGAAAAGAAAAAAGAAAAATGTTCACCAACCAAGGGCTAGAGATCATCAAACCTCAATTTCTTAACACTTTAGAATTATAGGCTTTATTTTTTACAAATACACTCAAGACTCCCTTCAGGATTTGTACTGTGGTCACCAGAAGAAGACAAGGCCATGGGATACATGGTAATTATGTAGGGTAAGTGAGACTTCACAATGTTCAGCAGTGCAGAAGAAAGTCACAAGGTGACACACTTCAAATGAGTAGTTGAAAGGTACAATTTGGAAAGAGGCCACCGGTATTTGTTCAGTAGAATACTTCGGATTTAAAAATGGATTGTTGTACTTGTCCAGAGCACTAAAGTATTGAAGATCTGTGGCAGGGGTCAACAAACTTTTTCCATAAAGATCTAGTTAGTGACAATTCGGGCTTTTGGGGCCATAAGATCAGTTATAATTCTTCAGCTCTTGCCATTATAGCTGGAAGAAGCCATAGACAGTATGTAAACATGTGAGCATTGCTAAGTGCCAATAAAACCTTATTTACAAAACAGGTGAGGGGCTGAATTTGGCCTGCAGCCTGTGGTTTGATGACTCTCAATCTATGTTAAACAATTACACAATGACAGTGTTTATTTACAGGGCAAACCATTAATAGTCCTTTTATTAGCTGAGATTTTAAACTTTTATACTAGGTGAACAATTGGCCATAGACCATTTGATTTTCCTCATCAGATCACATAGGATAATAGAGAACACTATAAGGACTTGGCTTTTAGTCTGAAAAATTAGAGGACTTTACTCAGAGGCATACGGTGTTACTGAATTCCATTTCTGCTTGATTCTGGTTGCTGAGTTGAGAACAGGGAGAAGAGTGGAAGCAGGGAGACCAGCTAAAAGGCTGTTGGAGTTGTTCAGGTGTTAGGGGTTAAACTGAGTCTCTCAAAAAGACACTGAAACCATAATCCCCAGTACATAAGAACGTGACCTTATTTGGAAAAGGGGAATTTGAGGAGGTTCTCAAGATAAAATGAGGTCATTAGGGTGGGCCCTAATCCAATATGACTGTGTCCTTATAAAAAGGAGTAGTTTGGACACAGACATGCACTAAGGAAGAACCCCATGTGAGGATGAAGAGAGAAATAGCGATGTGCATCTATAAACCAAAAGATGTCAGTAAACCACCAGAACCTAGGAGAGAGGCATGGAACAGACTCTCACAGCTTTCAGAAGAAACCAACGACACTGACTAACACCTTGATCTCACTCTGCTTGCCTCTTGGAACTGTGAGACTATGAATTTCGATTGTTTAAGCCACTCAGCTTGTGGTATTTTGTTAGGGCGGCCCTAACAAACTAACCTACCAGGATGAGAGATGATGGTGGCTCACACAATGATGGTAGCAGTGTCAACAATAGTCACCCCTGGATTGGACGCAAGATGTGAGAGAAATGTAAGTCAAAGGTGATTGCAAGCTTTCTGGGAGGATAGAATTGTAATTCAGATGAGGAAGACTAGAGAGAAGTTGGGCTCCAGTGGAGAGAGTTTGGGACTTCTTTTTTGGACATGTTGAGACTGAGATGGCATATCAGTGAGAGGTAAGACTTAATTTGACTGACCACCTGCCTTTGGGCTCCTTTGTAATTTTATGGAAAGTGGCTAACAGTGAGTTCTTAGGGCAATTGATCCTGCAATAGATCAAGGTCACAGGCCACTGATTTGTCCCACATGTAGCTTCATTCCTGAGGCCTTAGACACCTTGGTCATCCAGGGTCATGAATACTGAGATGGAGTAACAGGAACGGCCAGGGAGGGGGCTCATTTCAGCCATTTTATATTGCAACAACCTTGACACTTCAGCCTCAGCCCTCTGGTTAGGGCAGGAAACTAACTGGTATTGTCCCTAGCAACAAATAATGAAGTGGTAGAATAAGGTCAAGGTCCTTTGTTATATTGCTATTGGATCCCAGCCCTTGATCTCAGAGTAAGTGTATTGCTTTTCCAATTATGTAACTTAACACTCCTCAGCCCGAGAGCTGAGGTCTATCTCTTAGAGTTTGATGTCTGACCTTTCTAGATATATCCCTATGTGGCACTCTGGAATGAAATGGGCAATTGTGAATCACATGCTTGTTTATGCATCTGTCTGCATGTTTCTTTCCTTAATAAACTCCAGCAAATTCCTGTTGTGTATGCTGTAATGTTTCACCCTGGTTTGCTAGAAAATTTATTGGGCAAACAGAATATCAGGCCTAGTAGTCACCATAACCTTCTGAAAGTGAACCCAAGGTTGTGGAGATGTAGGATCCATCCTTGGATTGGGAAAAGTCTGCTTGTGGTATTTTGGCTAGTTATCTTGAAACATCAGAATGGCAGTTCATCATAGTCCCTGGTAATTATTCCACTGAAGTCCTATGGATCTTCTGAGATTGTATTTTATGATTGTTAATTACAGTCTTGAAGGGAGATGTCAAAGAGAAGATGGCTCCATTGAAGAGAAGGCTAAAAAGCACTCCTAATAAAATTGCAACTTCAGAGCTCAAGTGTGTAACATATGGTCCATGATAACACATGATTTACTCAAAAAACATTAGATACACTTATCCAAGCAGGACCAAACAATTGAACAACTTCTATGACGTTTCTCCTGCTATTGGGACAGTACGATGTTTCTAGCACACTAAAAGTGTTAGTAAAAGGAATATAAGCACTGGATGAATATGACTACACATCCCTCCCGCTGAAGGATATCCCCACGGGAGACCATGTAAACCAACAGAACCATTAGGAGGACCTCTCCAAATGGCTTCCTTCTCAAAATATTTCTTTATGACTTTTAGATTGATAAATCAAATGTAATGAATTGCTCCATACAACTCTGTAAGAAAATACTACGTTGTAGAAGACCCTCCTCACAATCAAAGTGACAACTAAGTTCATTTAGAGAAAGAATATTAATGGAGGAATGGACAATCAAGAAGACAGAGAAAAGAGACACTAAACATGTACATCATCTTTTGAGATTAGTATACTATGAAATTTAGTCTAATAGGGTTTCCACAGGGTAAAACTACCCAAATGTTTCCTAAGACTTCAGAGTCATTTGATAACCTCACCCTTGAGAAGCAAGCACTGGATATTTAACTATGGATGCCCCATTACTCTCCAGAACTCTTGGAGTTGTGAGACAGCTCTGTTTCCCATTGGTATATCCACACATTGGCCAATCTAAAAATTGAACCACTTTAGTCTTTGGCCACAAAATTCTAGGTCACTCAGCATGCATAGAATGGCCGTGCCTTGGCATTTATATCTTCTTTTTTAAAAAATTTTTTTTCAACGTTTATTTATTTTTGGGACAGAGAGAGACAGAGCATGAACGGGGGAGGGGCAGAGAGAGAGGGAGACACAGAATCGGAAACAGGCTCCAGGCTCTGAGCCATCAGCCCAGAGCCCGACGCGGGGCTCGAACTCACGGACCGTGAGATCGTGACCTGGCTGAAGTGGGACGCTTAACCGACTGCGCCACCCAGGCGCCCCAGCATTTATATCTTCTTCAGAAAATGAGGACAATAGAAGGTTGAAATGTCTGACTCAAAAATAAATAGTTCTAACCAGGTTCTGGCCACTCACTGGTAAGCTGGCTTGATGCCAAAATATCGCCATCCCCTACATCTGTTCTCAGCTGTCTGTAAGTGACCAAAGAGCAGGTGGTGGGAAGGTGTCTAGAGCACAGAAACATGAATATCTCTTCACACAGTTCCCTTTCACTTCTTACCCAGTCATTCTCAGGCTGCTAGAAATCTGGGCAGATCCCTGTGCCAGGATGTGAGTGGACACTACCTTATCACTGCCATCTTCTAGTTGGTGATTTGTGCAGTGAGCGCACTGTGGCCATCACAAGATGGAAAGTGAGTGTGTGATGGCAGTAGGAAGAGGGAGTCCCCTGCCTATTTGCAGGGGAATGCTGGAAACCTTGGGAGGTTGTCGTGGGGAGGCAAGTAATTATTTCTATTTCTCCTCCTGTCTCCATTTTTTTTTTTATCAATAGCTTTCCTGAACATTCCACCCAATATCTGAGGTAGCAGGAGGGAAAGGCTGTAGCCATTCCAACCTCTCCTGATTTCACTACTCTCAGTGCCTCCCAGATACCTGGTATATACTCCATTACTTTATACTACTCAATGCCTGACAGTTAAATTGTCAATTAATTGATTACCAATTGTGGATTCCAGGAACTGAGGCCAAGCAAGGCATGCAGATGGCAGGCATAGAAGGGGACTTAGGAGGAAATCTTCCGAATCTGTTTCAATATTTCTCATCAGCAGTTATACCCCTATGCTAACTCTGCACTGCAATTGCAGATGTCAGTTCCACGCAAATCATGTCCCCACAAATGGGGACAATAACCACTGACTGGTAATATATGATGGGCACATGACGATGTCTGTTCTGGGCCATGTGTACTTCCCAGTCTATACATCATACGTGGATAAATGACCTTCCCTGAGTGCTATGGGTGAAGATGAATTGTACTCTCAGGAGATTACCTTCAGATATCCCCAAATTTTCTAACCCCCTACATTCACCCTGGTGGCAAGGGACAAAGGAGCTATCTTCTGGGGAAGATCAAATATGGAAAAATTGAAGACACGCTACCCCCACAGACTTAGGTGTTGTTCTGGTTCTGAACTGGGGATAAGTGAGCTGATACTGATTATATTAATTTTATCAACTATTCACTTTCTCTCTGTCTCTTTCTCTCTTTCTCTCTTTCCCTTTGTTCCTTCATTTCATATTTCATAGAAGTAGTCACTTCTCTTACCTAAAGATAATAATTAAGTATTTTAGAAGGTTTTTTTCAATTTCCATGAATTTTCTTTCTCATCTATGTTCCTTATGTTTTCCTACTGCTTATTCACTTGAACCCATGTTTTTCACATTAGAGAATTTCTTCAAATATCTGTCAATCTTTGGAAGTCTAGCCCTAGTTAAGAATGGGGAGGGGCGCCTGGGTGGCGCAGTCGGTTAAGCATCCGACTTCAGTCAGGTCACGATCTCGCGGTCCGTGAGTTCGAGCCCCGCTTCAGGCTCTGGGCTGATTTCAGATTCTGTGTCTCCCTCTCTCTGACCCTCCCCCGTTCATGCTCTGTCTCTCTCTGTCTCAAAAATAAATAAACATTTAAAAAATTGTTTTAAATAATAAAACAAAGAATGGGGAAACTGAAACCCATGTAGGTGTGTGTGTGTGTGTGGGGGGGCAGTGGGTTTCTCACATAGTAAGCTTTGATACAGCTGATCTGCTTGGTCAATTTCCTAGGATCCCTGAAACATTAGTACCTGTAGTTATTTTGCCTTGAACTGGTCAGTTTCTTTGAAAAATACCTCCAATCCACAAACATGGGAGCAAACTAAGGGAAGGATAATGTGGATTTCCCCATTTAATTTGTAGACCTCTAGTCACTTGTTTTCCAGAATGGAGATTCTGCCCACAATAGTGCCTGGTATCTTGAGTCCAGAATTTCTTGATCATTCTCTCTAGAGGACAAACCTTCAGTCTTCTGTCTAGTTGAGAAAAGAGCAATGATCCAGAAGCACGGAACAGAGAAAAAGAATCTGAACATCAAATTGCTTCTTGTGGGGCTTTCCACCACACCTCCTCCCTCTAGCTCTGATTGCTCTATCACATTCAGAAGTACTGGGGCTATCATCTCTGAGCTCTTATGGGGTTATGATGGAAAACTCAGCTTGATTATATGGGATTTCCCAGCCTCACTATTGCTGGAATCATTTGCATTGTTTTGTTTGGTTGTTCTGTCCTGTTGAGTCACTTACTGCTTGTCCATCTGCTTCCTGGCTTTTAGTGTTTTAGTATTTGGTTACTGCTGCCTCCTGTTTTGTTTTCTTTATCCACATAGGTTTATGCTTTTGAAAACATATCTCTAGTCTTATTTTTAAGTTTATATGAGAACCAAGATTTTTTTTATTTAGGTTCAACATCCTTTCTTTAACTCCATGACTGTGATGAGCTCTAAACATAAAATGAACTGGCCCAATTTTCTGATTCTTCCAAAGTATCCAAACGAACATTATGTGACTGATGTGTGTTAGTACGCGTGAGTGAGAGAGTGGTGTGTGTGGATGTGTGTGCAGATTTTGTTTTCAAATTATGCAGATGAGAACAGGAAGAACAAGTTCACCAATATCAATAACAACTATTATTTTTTTCAGTCCTTTTTAGGACAGGCGTTTCACTAGATGTTTTATGTGTGTCATTTTATTTAATGTTCACAGCACTGCTGAAAACCAGATTTGATGATTCTTCCAATTTACAGATGGGCACCCCAAGTCTTAGAGCTTACATAAGCTAATAAGTGGCAGAGCCAAGATTCTCATCCAGGTCTGTCTGAAGCCACGGGCCATGTTTTGAACCTCTGAGCTTAGAGGCTCTGACAGCTGAAAGATTCATGGTAGCCTGAAGGCGGGCCTTAGTGATTTTGTACTCCCAGCCACTACAGCATTTCCCAGACGGTACAGCAGATGCTCATTTGTTGTCCTAGTTTGTCTTCTGTGTATTTTCGCCTGTCACCCAGATACGATAGGGCAGAGGGTTCCCAGCAGAGTTTGCCCATCCTCCTTAGACTCCCATATTATGCCATCAGCCTGATTACTATGCAAATGTTAATTCCACCCTCTCTTCCTTGGACGATTACAGTAGGCTCCCAGTGCCCTTTCGTGATTCTGTTCTCTCTTCCCTTGGACCTAAAACTGTAGAAAAATAAATTTGAATATGATTTAACAAGATATAGATCCCTTGCCATGTATTACTCGATCCTTATAACAAATCTATTTTGCTCATTTTACAGAAAAGGGAAATAAAGCACATTGAAATGAGGTAGCATTCCTTCATTAAATCAAGAAATAAAGTGGTACACCTGGGACACAAACAGGAGGTTTTGTCACTAAACCCAGTGCCCGTCGCATTACGACAAATTGCCCCCTTAATTGGAAATCCAATTGTCACATTAGAAGCTATACTGTACATTTTGTTCCTCAGCTCACAAGCCTTCAACGACCCTCCACTGCCTACAAATTAAGGTACTAACATTAAATCCTGCAAATTCATGAAGCCAGTCAATTTCTGTGGCCTCCTCTCTCCCCCTTCCTTCAAATCCACCAAAAGCTGAGTTCTACATAGAGGTTGAGATCAACCCTTCCATGGACCATCTCGAGCCCACAGACATGTTGGTTTGGCTCACACACAGTCATTTAAATGAAGAAATTAATGGTAACCATATCAGCAATTGGCTGAAATTATATAAGTTTCTTCCCTAACTAGAATCCGAAACCTTCAACTACACCGTTCTCCTTAGGTCCCATGGTCACATTCCTAGCACACTTCACATGTGTGTATTTTCTGTGGGACCTACACATACAGGTTATGGCTGCTGTCACACACACTCTGCATTTCATAAATAGGTATTTTATTTTATTTTATTTTATTTTTAATTTTTTTCAACGTTTATTTATTTTTGGAACAGAGAGAGACAGAGCATGAACAGGGGAGGGGCAGAGAGAGAGGGAGACACAGAATCGGAAACAGGCTCCAGGCTCTGAGCCATCAGCCCAGAGCCCGACGCAGGGCTCGAACTCCCGGACCGCGAGATCGTGACCTGGCTGAAGTCAGACGCTTAACCGACTGCGCCACCCAGGCGCCCCTATAAATAGGTATTTTAAAGAAACTGTACATTAAACTTTTCAAGTAAAGTTGTTGTTCTCAAAATGTTAAAAAAAAATCCTGGAGAGACTTGTTAAAAGTGCTGTTTCCTGGACTCTACCTAGACCTGCTATATAGGATCTCTTATGTGGACTTTAGAAATTTTCATTTTCAGGGGTGCCTGGGTGGCTCAGTTGGTTGTGTGTCCAACTTCAGCTCAGGTCAACGATCTTACAGTTTGTGAGTTCGAGCCCCATGTCAGGCTCTGTGCTGACAGCTCAGAGCCTGGAGCCTGCTTCAGATTTGTGTTTGCCTCTCTCTCTGCCCCTCCCCTGCTCATGCTCTGTCTCTGAATAAACATCAAAAATTTTTTTAACTTAAAAAAAGAAATTTTCATTTTCAGTAAGATTCCTGGTGTTTGTTACATATACTAACATTTGAAGATCAGATATTAGATGAAATGGACAGCTCTCTGCACTTTTGTTTTTCTCAAGGCACTCCCTGCCTCCACACTTCTGTTCTTACTCTTCCCTCCCACCACACCAATTTCTTTGTGTGTGTGTGTGTGTGTGTGTGTGTGTGTGCGCGCGCGCGAGCGCTTTGGGCTTTGTTTGTCTGTTTGTGTGTTTTTGTTTTTGTTTTTGTTTTTGCTTTCATAGTATACTGTTTAGAGGAATTTCCCATTAAGATCAAGGAGACTTCCCTCTATTTTCTATTCAAAAAAGGTTACTAATCAGATATTACATGATATGACCAGCACTGATTGCTCAGGCCTCTTTCCTCAAGTTTTTTTTTTTTTTAATTTTTATTTATTTATTTAGAGAGAGCGAGTGAGAGCGAGAGTGAGAGAGAGAGAGAGCATGAGTGAGGGGAGGAGCAGAGAGAAGGAGAGAGAGAATCCCAAGCAGGCTTCATGCTATCAGCAGGGAGCCTGATGTGGGCCTCAATCCCATGAACCATGAGATCGACCTGAGCTGAAATCAAGAATCAGATCCTTAACCAACCAAACCACCCAGGCACTCTCTCTTACCTCAAGTTTAAGCAGAAATAATAAAATATATCTATACCTATATATCTGATGGTCAAGATTCTTTGACATCACCTGGTCACTGTGCCTCACCTGTAACTGACTTCCGTCCCTCTATTATAGTCAAGATAATTACCAGTCATGATATTCAGTGACAAATTTTCCTTTCTCATTTGGTGCACTGAAAGGTGGCCTTACTCTATTCTCTTACAGAGATTCTACAAAGAAACAATCATGCAAGTGTTCTCATAACAAACTGTGAAATGTAAAGGCCTTCAAAGATTTCATTATCTTCCTCTTTTTGTATATTTTATGAACAATCTAGTGCAAACCATATGGTCTAAGTCTTATTGTTCTATGTTCTCCTAGTTAAAATGGAAAATTCCATGTTTTATGAATAAACAAAACACACATCCCATGGAAAATGGCCAAATTCACCTTGACCCAGAAAGGCAAGATTCTACAAGGCTCTTCTAGACCACTCCTTGCCTGTCCAATAAGCATTTTTGATATAAGAAGAGAAAAATACATGACACAAAATTTGACATTTAGACAAAAGTCATTTCTAATTTGTCCTTGTATATATATTCATTGACTTTTATCATTTACTATTTTATTTAAATATTTAGTGTCATCCATCCATGCTTGTTAATGTGCTATGCACCAGTCATACAGACCTGTACAAAATAATAACCCAGCTTTAAGTAGTTCTAATAATCTACTTCAGGAAACTTGTCCCGCACACACTAAACAACTCCCTTCTTTGCCTTATCACATTCTGCCTGGTGTTTTCATGCCTTCTCCTTCCTGCCCCCAATACCTACTTTCCACTCAGTTGTAAACTCCTTGATGGAAGAAACATGTTTTATTCACAACACCAAGTACAGTGTCAGGCAACCAACACTGCTCAATAAATATTTTCATTGGGATTGTTACCAAACTCTCAAGAAAATGGACAGATGTGAAATACAGAGGAAAGGGAAACAAACTGTCTTATTATTTTCTACATCTTTCCTCAGACTAAATTCCTTTCTGAACTCATTAATATCCAAAGTCTATACTCACAATAAAAATGACTATTTTTGAAGCTCAATATTATGCTACTGAGTCTGTCTTCAGGGCTTCATTAATTTCTTGCACTAGTTTCCCAGAATTTGGGGCATTCAGAGCCCTCAAGATGGTGGCCAACTTGTTATTGTGGCAAGTAGGAGTAGCTGTCTTTTGTTCTACCAAACACTACCTTCAAACATTTTAATAATCAGACATAGTATTTACAACATAAGAGCACTGTAAACCTAAGACCACCCATTGGAAATGTGACTTGTTTTGCTTGGGGTCTTATCAGTCCTCTGCGTAGAAGCTGACTGCTGTCTTAGGTTATCGATACTTGTAGCTCAAGCTTCAAGAGATAGCATGATTGTGTGGGGCACTTTAAACTAAAGTTACATATTGGTGAAGAAGGAGGCCCTGCGGGGTGCTCTCAAGAACCCAAGAACCTTTCAAGCTGAAGTGGTTGAGAATTGTTGTGTGTGTGTGTGTGTGTGTGTGTGTGTATTTGAAAATGTGTTAAGGAAACTTTACTCAAAATTGAAATTGGGAAGCCATCAAAGGAGGGTTCTCATGCACATACCATTCATGACAGTTTACAAAATCCAGCAGGAAGAAAGAAGATTCCTTTCAGCCCAGCAACAGCACGCTATCTTCACCTGCAGCCAGTGAGAAGTCCGCATCACTCTGACCTCTCAATTTCCTCCAGTGAATTTTGTTCATAACCCCTCTTCCCAACTTCGTCCTTTCCTTTGTAAAGGATGTTCTCCTCAGTTGTCCAGACTTGTCTATGGTTTGCCATAGTTTGCTTGTCCCAAATTTCAGTTTCTATGTTGTTTGCAAATGAACTTGGTTTCACAGGATGAATTGTTTACCTTTTTCTTCCAAAGGGCTGACATTTCACACACGCATGCGTGCATGCGTGTCTGCACATTTTGTGACAATCTGAAGTTTTGAAAACACACAAAATTCTTCTTTTTTTTCTCAAGTAACAGTTTCATGTTATCCTGAAATGCTGTTCTTTAGGTAAAAGTTAACTTTAATAAATTTCATATGGGGAAAAATTATACTCTTACCATTGCCATGGCAACAGGAGACCTCATCTATTATTAAGTTAGAAATGCACTTGGCCTGTAAGAGCAACTCCTCCCCATCCATCCACCAGAGGTGAAAGGACTCTGCCTCTTATAAAAGGAGCTGCATCTTTACACAGTTTTATTTGCTTAATAACATCAAGGTAAAGCCTGGCATTGCTTGGTAACTTTGCAGGAAGTCAGGCTTGACACAGAGCTGGCTTATTATGGAACCCACTTTATAATGCTTTACAATTGGAAAGATACTTCTTTTATTCTTTTTGAAGAAAAATTGCCTCATTCCTTTGACCATCCTTATTTCACTTCACGAATGACACAGCTGTAATTTAAGGATCCTCAGGGGTTTTTGTTACTTTTATAAATTTAAGAGATTTTCCTCCCTCCTTTTCTTCTTTTCTCCATCTGAAAAAAGAAAAGATCCAATCCCTTTCTTGGACATCCTGATCTTCTTCCATATATCATCACAGCATTTCATCTGGATGATGTATTGGCTTCACCCATCAAAAGCGTCCAGTCCCTTTGGTGATATATTACTCACTGACAAATGCCAGCTGGCAAGAATTGCTTTTGTGATTCTCACCAAGAGTTACCTCATTATTTAAAACGATGAATTGCCTCTGAAATGATAACTACTAGTTGAAGAAATGAACACTGTGTTATTATCTAGACTGGGCGGGCCCCCACATCTGGCCAAACCTATTAAAAGTCAACCTTTTAATGAATGGGCATAATGCAATTGTTCCATTTTGTAAAGAGAACAAATCCATCTTGGTCAGATAGAACTAATGTTTGGAAGGAATTCATGGAAGAAATGCAAGTTCATCCCTCACTGACCCATATTATATTTTAACAACGTATCAAGCTTCCCGAAGAAAAACATTAGATGTACACCTTAGTTTGAAAGGAGTTAAATCTTTGCTGATGAAGGTATTTTTTTATTTTTTGTTTAAATTTTATTAAGTTTTCATTCTCTTCCTCTTCATAATTAAAAAAAATCAAGGAATTTACTGATGGTTTTGACTCTAACAGTTTATTTGAAAAATTATGTAAAAGTGAATTTGGAGTGATATAATGAAGAATTTTGATAGTCACAGTAAAGAGTAGGGGTTTATATTTCAGAAAATGAAGAAAAGCTTCCATGAAAACACATAAGAAGAATGACATGACCAAATACATATGTGTCTGAAAATGAATTCTGGTTGGACTGAAGATGGTTGATGATGTGGATAACTGGAGAAGTCCTGAGTGACAGGTAGAAGGGTAGGTTCAGCTTTCAGAGAAGCCATTCACAGAAGGAAACAAAAACAAAAGGGCAAGGACGGGAGGTAGAAGCTAGACAATGAGTATAAAGATGCCTTGGCTGATGATCTCATACACGCAGCACAGTGCACAGAATGCAGACCCTCAACTTCACTCTTATTTATTGAAAATAAGAATCAACATCAAGATAGATATTATTAGACTCTTGGAAATAAAATGCAAAATAAGAACTAATAATAGCATTTATTTATCTACTTTGGACTTAAGAAAGCAATAGATACAATTCTAAAACCAAGTCCTTTGTGCTTGCTTATAACCCTTCCCAGTTCTATACAGCTGAAATAGCATGGCAGACAGCAATGAATAGCATGTATTTAGGACTCGCTGCTTTCCTCGCGTTGTCGTTTTTGTCTACTCAGAGGGTACAGTAAGTGTGATATTTATAGTTTCCTTCATCCTCAGTTTACATGTAAAGAAACTGACATATTCAAGTGCCCAACCTAAGGTCACCCAGTGAAGTAACAAGTCAGTGGAGACTCTGGTGGAGTCACCATGGTCTCGATTTCTTTTTTTTAATTTTTTTTTTCTCAACGTTTTTACTTATTTTTGGGACAGAGAGAGACAGAGCATGAACGGGGGAGGGGCAGAGAGAGAGGGAGACACAGAATCGGAAACAGGCTCTAGGCTCTGAGCCATCAGCCCAGAGCCCGACGCGGGGCTTGAACTCACGGACCGCGAGATTGTGACCTGGCTGAAGTCGGATGCTTAACCGACTGCGCCACCCAGGCGCCCCTCGATTTCTTTTTACAAACATGAAGGAAGATGGAAACGTAGGAAAATATCTAACTTCAACAATAATCAGGCTAATGAGGATGCATAGAGAGCAAACTTTAAAGAAGTCAAAAGGCCAGGGCGAATTTGGTAATTCTTACTAATCTTTAGCTATTGTGATTTTCATTGTGTTCTCTGTGTTTTACTGTGTTTGATTTAACAGGGAATCTTGTTTGCTTCTGCATCACTGAAGCAAGCCCTGGGTTTGTAATGGAGCCCTTTGCTCTGGTGGCTGGAAATTTAAACTCAAAATCCTGCAAAGGGAGCTCAGTTAACAAAAATTCCCTGCAAAGTGTCCCTTAGTTATAAACTTCTTGTATTTCAACCAAATAGAATACCAAAGAGAATACATTTCTTTTTTTTTAATGTGTACGTATTTATTTTTGAGAGAGAGAGAGAGAGCTCACAGGAGAAGGGCAGAGAGAGAGAGGGAGGGAGAGAGAGAATCTCAAGCAGGCTCTGCATTGTCAGCGCAGAGTCTGATGTGGGGCTCACACTCATGAACTGTGAGATCATGATCTGAGCCGAAAACAAGATTCAGACACTTAACCAACTTAGCCATCCAGGCTCCCCAGTAACATTTAATTTTAAAACACTTATAAGTTTTCTGCCCTTTCTTCCCCCATCTTTGTTTTTACACATGCACATGTGTGTGCAAGGGCACATGCGCACACACACATGCACACATACAGTTCAATGCATATGTGTGTGCAAACACACATGCACACACAGTGTTCACAACCCAGTATACTCATTGGTGGTAGCACTTAAAAAAGTGAGTGAGATTCTACTTCTTAATTCCTGCCCTAAGTGAATAGAATAAAAAAAAAAATGAAGCTGCAAGTTACCATAGATTTCATCAAATTCAATCTCTGTTTTCCCTCCTCATTTTACAAATCAGAAGCTGGATGAGAAGGTTTTATGCTAACAATTACATGGACTGTCAGAGGATGAATCCTGAACAGGGAAAGAGCGGAAGGCAATGGCAGCAGAGGGTAGGGTAGGTGCCCTCAATTCAATTAATTCAATTCAATTTACCACTCAGATTCCAAATTTCATTGGTTATTGTAGAAATCCAATGGGGTCAAAAATTCAATGGAGGTTAATAGGCGCTACATGCCTGTAAAATATAGGCAACAACAAGGCATTCTTTTTTTTTTTATTTTTTTTTAACGTTTATTTATTTTTGAGACAGAGAGAGACACAGCATGAACGGGGGAGGGGCAGAGAGAGAGGGAGACACAGAATCGGAAGCAGGCTCCAGGCTCTGAGCCATCAGCCCAGAGCCCGACGCGGGGCTCGAGCTCACGGACCGCGAGATCGTGACCTGAGCTGAAGTCGGACGCTTAACCGACTGAGCCACCCAGGCACCCCTGGGCATTCTTTTAATCATAACGCTTACACTATGGAGACAAGCACAGTTTGGGAAACCGAGCAGGGCTTGGAGCAGATGTCAGCTTCTTGAGTTACTTCTTTCAGAATCTCTGTCCTTAAATATCAGTCATAAGCATGATGACAGGGGCACTCTCCTTGAGAAGGGTGCATTTGCTTATTTTATTTGTCAACATTCATTGCATTTTAAAAGGCATGATCCTTTTATTTAGTAATTAAACTACAAGAAATTTACCCTGCAGATGTATTGACAAACCTTTACAAAGGTCTTTATACCAGAATGCTCATTACAGCATTTTTTGATAGTAGCAAAATATTGGCAACAAATGATGTTTTGTAGATGATTACAAGAGCATTCATTAAAGCATTTTTGGGCCATTCTTTAAATTTAAAAACTAATAAATAGAGAGTGTATTTGAAAAGATATGAAGGAATCATATGTAGCCATTCAGAAAATGAGATAGAAAATAAAAGTTTGAATGTTCTATTATTAAATGTCAAAAGCCTTGGACAGAATGATAATCACCTTCATGGTATAAATTATATATATGACATATATAGTTATATATTATGATTATAAATTAAACATACCAATAGTTTATATATAAATTATACATGAATATTATAAATATAGTCATGCTTGTATAAGCATAAAACAATTTCAGAAAGGAATTTGGGAAAGAATCAAAAGAAACTGTTACCAGCAGTTACCTTAGGGAGATAAACTGGGTTAGTAATTTGAGTAATTGGACTGTTTATACATATGTGTGTATGTGTTTGTATAAAATTGTATATACATAAAATCATATATAATTTAACCACCCAGATACCCCCTCTTAGTGTGTGTGTGTGTGTGTGTGTGTGTGTGTGTGTGTGTGTATGTGTGTGTGTGTGTGTGTCTAAATAATCTGAGTGATAAAATTTTGGACCATTTTGTTTTTCTGTTTTAATTAAAATTAATAAGGATAAGTATATTTTTAAAATAAACAGAAATATAAATAAACAGAAATATAAGAGGTATAACAATACTGTTCTGACAAGCTGTAATTAGTAATATAATAATACATATAAAAAATAAAAGGCATATGTGTAAAGATATAATATATTAATACTAAGATAAAATGATAATAATATAATATGTGCAAAAGGTAGAAGACATAGTACTGATTACATAGGTGATACAAAGACTGCGCCTCTTCTTTCCCTTCAACTTCTTTGGGGATTAAAATACCTACTAATAGGGGCAGCTGCGTGGCTCAGTCAGTTAAGCACCTGACTTCAGCTCGGTCATGATCTTGCAGTTCATGAGTTCGAGTTTCTGGGCTGAAAGCTGAGAGCCTGGAGTCTGCTTCGGATTCTGTGTCTCCCTCTCTCTCCCCCTTACCACTAACACTCTGTTTCTCTCTTTCCCTCTCAAAAATAAGCATTAAAAAAATAAAACATTGGGGCGCCTGGGTGGCTCAGTCAGTTGAGCATCCGACTTGCGCTCAAGTCATGATCTCACAGTTCGTGAGTTCGAGCCCCGGGTCAGGCTCTGTGCTGACAGCTCAGAGCCTAGAGCCTGCTTCAGATTCTGCGTCCCAGTCCCCGCTCTCCGCCCCACCCCTGGTTGTGCTCTGTCTCCCTCTGTCTTTCAAAAATGAATAAATGTAAAAAAATTTTTTTAAATAAAATAAAATAAAACGTCTACCAATATATATATTTTTTACAGTTATCCCTCTAATGTTTGAATGTGTATTTCTTGTCATATAACAAGAGAACATAAAGGAACATAGAGGAATTCATGCAGAATTGCATACATTTATTCATTTAAGTAAGTGGTTACTATATGCAGGAATCTGCGATTCACTGGAAATGCAAAGATGACTAAAACATTCCCTGTCTTTGAGAAGTTTACATTCAGGTGGGAATTCCATACGTGAAAATATTACATCAAGTGTGATCAGTGCGAGTATTCATGACGTCAAGAGACATGGAACAGAACAGAGGCACAAAATGAGGCAAAGTTTCTCAGATGGGCTGCACTTACTTAAAGCAGGCCAGTGTCAGAGCCACAAGTCTGTCCCCACATGCCAGGGTGAGGCGTTTGAACTCAGACCTTTAGCAGCACTGAGCCAGAGATGGCTGTGAAGCCTAGAAATGAGGCAATCCATTTCTTCTTTAGAGAGATCAACTGATGGTTAATTTGGCAGCTAGTTTATAAGGGAGAGGTCAATTCCATTAGCAGAAGTATCTGTTGGGAAGTGATTACCATAGTGTGAGTGAGAGAAGGCAGTGTTCTGAGTACAGGGAATAACAGCACATAGACATGGGGCAAGGCATAGGTTTGACAGGTGTTTAGATGTAACATAAACAGAAACAACCAGATACATGGAGCAAAGCCAGTGATGACTTGGGATATGAAGCAAGGACAGGTGGATGCTTTGTGGTGCTGTTAGTTGGAAAAGAATTCAGGAAAATTCTAGGAAGGTTGAAGTGGTGAATAACCACTAGTGTGAGCACATAGAGCGTGAGGCCCCATGTCGTTGCTGACTAGAAATGGTGGTGAGCAGAGCATTACGCATGTCTGTGGCTCAGTGTGACTTATGTTGTGAAGTCCTCCATGAATTCTCTTAGGAGAAAAAGGCTGCAGATTTCAGTTTAGAAGTTCAATGAGCAGAAGTTTCAATGAGAAGAAAAGCAAGAATGAGTGACACATTTAAATAGCAGACAAAAGAAAACAAGCCGGTAGTGGAGGCAGAGACGTGCTAGATAAATGGTGTTTATTTCTGTTAGAAATAAAAACACCCATGACTTCATCTGTGAGTCATTTTCCTTTTTGAGATGAGATTTAGCCCTTTCAAAATCCAGAAGCATTATGGAACACCTTCTGCTCTTAATTGTCTGCTAGCTGTTGTACATAATTAAATATCACTCACTGCCCTTAAAATTTGATGCACCCTCTAGCAACCTTCATATTAAATCTGTTCTTAACCAAGATTTCCTGGTTAGAGGAGTTTTTTTTTTTTTTTAAATAACTGATTATTAAAAAGCTTTTATTTCTGCCAGAGCAAAACCTTTTCAGAACGTTTTTTTAAACACTTCACTGAGATTTTTCAGGCACAGTGTTACAATGTTTCATGACAACAAATGTTTTCTTGAAACTCCATAAGGGTCTCAACCACCCCACTCCCAAGAACTAATACCGGCAAGTAGGGGAAAAAATGTCATGGCCAAGACTTTCATGGCCCTCTGGAGAGTTGTTGGAAAAGATAATATGATATGAACCTCATCTCAACCTCAATAACCCCTGTCTTGCTGGGATCAATAAAACACGGAAAACCTTCAGAGTATCCAGGGTTGAATTTAATATTGCCCTCTAAGGGCATTCCTTTGTCCAGGCCACAGAGGTTTCAGCAAATTCATTGGCACATAAAAACTTTCTCTCATAGATTTTTTTTTAACATACAAAAGCTTCCAATTCCAACAGAACCTCTTTTAGCAAAATACCATTTGAATGAGTTTTTCTGCAGTCAAAGCAGCCTGAATGCTCATTAAATTGCTAAGCAGTTAATTCTATAGCCTCAGATCTGAAAGATAAGCTACTTAGGGGACAAAACTCATCCTTTCTAGTGACTTCTTTTCTATTTTCTGTCTGAAAATGATCCACTTTGGGGAATTTTTTTTTTTTTTTTTGTAATAAGAGTTCATTTCCCACCGAAATCTCTCGCTACTCACTGTCAGTGGTTGTGCATTTGTCCGAAACACACAACATTTGGGGTTGGGGGGTGGAATCTAAGGCAGCATCCAGATAGGACACTGCATTCCAAATCCAAACACTAAGTAAGGTTCTAAAATGACCTGCTGTTTTGGATTATTCTTTCTACTGACACCTTTATTCATGTAGGTAAGACAGTTGATATTCAGGAAAATTGCAAAGTGGCTGAAATATGGAAACCTTTAAGGAAACTGCCTAAATGCATATCAGTCAGAAAAGAAGCAGGAAGTTTTGGGGGATGTTTGTTTGTTTGTTTGTTTGTTTGTTTTAGTGGGGGAGAGAGGTATGTCATAAGTTCTGTTTAATTTGGAGCCAGAAGAGCACTTTAATATTAATTGTTAAGATCAATGTACCAGAAGGTCATTAATGATGAATGGAAATGAAATAGAGTTATGGAATAAGAAGAAGGGGGAGGAAGAAGAGAAGAGGAAGAAATTCAGTAGACCTTGCAAGAAGGTCAATTTTAGACATTTGGCTCAATTCCCTGTGTGCCTCCTCCACTTTTCAAGAGAGATTGGTATTTGCTACAGCCAGAATATCAAGCATATCTTCAAAAGAAAGACCAGCAGTCTATGGGAGCAGTCTGGTTACCTCTCCACCTCCACCGGACAGAGTTGCAATGACAGTGAATTGTTTACTGGACATCCTTAAGACGTAGTTCCTAAATCATGAACATCCTTGGCAGGAGGATTTGTTAAAGAAAAAATTCCTCTTGGTGCACCTGGGTGGCTCAGTCAGTTAAGCCTCCAAATCTCCATTTCGGCTCAGGTCATGATCTCAGTGTTGGTGGGATCGAGCCCCATGTTGGCTTTGCTGACAGCATGGAGCCTGCTTAGGATTCTCTCTCTCTCTCTATTTCTCTGTCTCTCAAAATAAATAAGTAAACAATTAAAAAAAAACAAAGAAAAGAAAAAATTACTCATGACCCTTGTTAAAATAGTAAGGCGGAGTTTATTGAGAATTATCACAATAGGTATAGGGATCACAGCCAGGGGGATTTACAGTAAGGGAGAGAGATTGGGCTCAGTTGTGAACAGAACAAGAAAAGGTTCTAAGAGGAACATTAAGGTTAAGAGGGGATTCTTAAACTGACCTAGCCAGGTACCTGGTGAAGACAGACCAGGATGATCAAGACATGACTTGGGGGGCAGGGGAGGATGAGAAATGCAATCAGATAAGGAGGGTGATCAGATATGGAAGGCGGAGCTTTCTGTCTACATCAACCTAGCAGGGCTCTTACAAAAACTGGGCAATGCACGACAGATCTGGAAGTGCAAAAGTTGAGGCCTAGTTAGGAAGAGCATTCAGAGGAAGTTGATGGAAGTTTGATCCAGGAGAGACTGCTTGTCAGATTGGAGGAGGAGTCAGAGTTCAGTGTCACCAGAAATGAATCTTCCTTCCACTGCAAATAAAGTAAGGCCTCCTCCAAGAATGAGGTTCGGATGGTCAAAGTTCCAGTCGTTTCCACTGGCCTGATGTTCTACCCCTTGGCCTGCTATGTTCCCGCCAAGACAGGGGATGGAGTAAAGAGGTTAGATGCCATTTATTGGCCTAATGGGAAACCACCTGCCCGCTAACTGATGGGAAGTCCAGGAAGTAAACAGTGTTGCTCCCTCACATCCTGCTTTGTCTGCTCACATTTTCCTGTCAAGTAAGTCACACGTATCCCAGCTCTTTAGAGAGAAGATTATTTCAAGATTCCTCCAAAAAAGGGATTTACTGCCCTCCTTCATTCCCTGAGGAGCCTTGTTACTTTGCATCCCAGGAAACGGTTCATTGTGCGGGCCAACATGGACTTGCCCAGCCCTGAGACCCTGTGGCCGGCCTCAGGGAGCACCAGGGAATTGAAATTCCTCAGCAGCTCTGTGCCTGTAATAAAACTATTTTTCTTGAAATTGATTGCTTGCTCTCCTGGAGACCTAAGTCATCCCTCCTGGCCACTCCGGTTCTCCAGTGCCTACTGGTTATCACTGTGATCTTAAGAGAGATTGTTTCTCTGTTAAAAAAAAAAAAAGTGGAGGCAGGCAGGCATCCCAAGTCCTTCACTAATGACTCAGCGTGAATTTCTTATGTTAACAAAGAAGCAAGACTCCTACATGCTACCTTTCTTTTCTACGGTTCTTCATCTGAAACAAAACTAGTGCTTTTGATCTGTTGTTCAATATTTATTCAGCATCTGCCTAGCACCAGCATCTGCATAGCTGGGCTCTGCCCTCTCGTAGCTCAAAACATGGCAAAGGAAATAAGACGTGATAAGCAAATAATGCCATGTACACGGAATGTGAAAATGAAACTCAAATTTCAGTATTCATCAATAAAGTTATATTGGAGCAGCCACGCGCATTCGTTTCCTCCTGGTCTGTGGCTGTTTTCCCACAGTGGAACAGCCGACAAAGAGACAAAATGATCGCAAAGCCTAAAATGTTTACTATCCGACACTTTACTGAAAAAAAAATTGCCAACTTCTCTATAAATTACCCAAACGATAGCTCATGTATGTTTATAATACTTGCAGCTTTTCTAGCTCTTTGAAAATCAATGATATGATGTTATCATGGCAAAATCCCTGCGAATTGGGAGAGCAGGTATCATTATCTTCACATGACAGCCGAGGAAGCAGTTGTAATAGATCCCAAATTAAAGAGGCTCAGTATAGCTGCCAGGCAAAAACCACATCAGAAAGATGACTCATCCTTGCCAAAAACCTAAACCATGCTCTTCTGTTTTGCAGGCTTCAAATTGGAGTGCAGAATCCTCCTGCTCTCCTTTCTGTCCTCCAAAGCCTCTCCCCGCCACCCCTCACCCCCACTGGCTACCTCTCCATCTCACCCTGGGTAACAAATGAGAAATTCTGAGGACTATTGAACACTATAAATTTTCACAGCAGGGCTGCTTCTCAGCCCAGGAACTTGGGTAATTGTCACACATTGGTAAAATTCATAGAAGACAATTGCCCTCAAATCAACAATTCCATCTACAAGATGCCGTTGGGGGGTGGGGAAGAGGAAGAATCCTGCATAAAGATTTGTGTAAAGATTCTTGTACAAAGAGTTGAGAGTTTTAACTGAGTCTCAAATAATGCCTGCACACATTCTTTGGCCTTTAAAAAAAAAAGTTCTCTTCCTGATGTTCTGTTTTTCATAGTGGTTTATTATCATTATGTTTTCAAAGCTATACTCACATTACAGTACCGGAAGGAGGGGCGCCTGGGTGGCTCAGTCATTTAAGTGTATGACTCTTGGTTTCTGCTCAGGTCATGATGTCGTGGTTCCCTGACATCGAGCCTTAAGTCAGGGTCTGTGCTGACAGCTTGGAGCCTGAATTGGATTCAGTGACTTCCTCTCTCTCTATCCCTCCCCTACACTCTCTCTCTCAGAAATAAATATTAAAAAATAAAAAAAAATAAAATAAAATACTAGAAAGAAATACAATGAGTGTGAAAAAAATGTTGTCTTTGGGTGGGGAGATAATGGATATTTCTTTCCTAAGTGTCCTACATTTCCTACATTTTCTATAAAAACCATGTCTATTTTAAAGAGTTTATTTAAATATATACATATACACATATTTGCATATTTCATGGGTCTCTTATGAAGGGTATCACCTTGACCAAACCTTAGACAGTCCCTTGGAGTCCTCATTTTGAGTAGGTGCTGTCTTGGGCCTTCTTCTCCACTTGCCTAGCCCAGTGTTAGAAAAAAATCCTGCAAAGTCATTTTAGTGAGAATGCCCCCCTCCCCCATTCCTTGATATCTGATCACTCTAGATATGTGATTAAATTCCTCATCCTCTACATTTGATTTGTGATCCCCATGGCTTGTCTTCAGCGAGAATCCTGTTAGGTTGGTCTAGCAAGAAGTAGTCCCTACCCCTGATGTCTTCTCTTAGTAATTTTCTATCCAATGACCCCCTCACTCTGCTCCTTGGCTGTAAATCCCCATTTGTTCTTGTTGTATTTGGAGTTGAGTTCGATCTGTCTCCCTTACTGCAATAGTCTTAATACCTATTGAAACAGTCTTCCATAAAGTCTTCTTTACCATTTTAACAAGTGTTAGAATATTTTTTTCTTTCACATTTTAGAAGAGCCTATTTTTTTAAGTTATCTCACAACACATTTCTCAAGGAACCTAAAAGCCCTGTTTCAGCCAGACTTCATCCAGAATTTCTTAACTAAACCATTCACCTTTCCCACCTCTCTGTCTTTGCTAACAGCATTCAACCATGTGAAACACCTTTCACTTGTTTATCTGTTAACAGTATTTCAAGAAAATTTAATTATAACAAGTTGCTCCTTGCTTTAGCTCTTTCCAACTATTTCATAAAACTAATCTTTGTTGTCTTTGCTGACAAAGACAACTACCCTTGCCCACATCCATCAAGTTATAACTATGGAGCCAATTGTTGTGTCTGACCTAAGTTGATAATTGAGGACAATTTTAGCTTTGGTAAACTCCAAAAGCAGTTCATGAAGGCCCAGTCTTGGATTTCTATGGCAGTGTTATCTTAGCTCTGCACAAGCTTCTCAGGTTGGAACAGAAGACAATTTTTTCTGCAAAATGTGCCACTTAGTTTTTAGTGTTTGGTAAATATCTTTCATCCTCAAATGCCCAAAAAGTGAGAGAGAGGAGAGTTTTGGTTAGGCAGAGCTACGTGTAGGTCTATGTATAATCTCCACAAGGTTGAGGCAAGTGAGCCATAGTCTTAAGGGTGCCACCAATGTAATTGACACAGTTTCTCATTACAAGAGAGAGAGTAGATCTGGGCCAGTAAGAGCTGTTACAAGTAGGTCATCTGGGTAAAAGAAGAGACATAGGATCATTTAAAGAGTGCTAAAAAGCTTGCTCTGCTGCAAAATATATCTCAAGCCAGTCTAACCACAGTATTAGAAACCTCCACTATCCCAAGTAAAGTATTTCATTGTACAGACATCATGACACTAATGGCCTCAGTTAAAATTCAATTAATTTCTTAAATGGAAGCAACATTAAACCATCATTCATTACAACTTAAGAAACATTTGGAGTGCCTGCTGTAGGTGTATATTCTGTGGGTATATTCAATGACTTAGAATGTAGCTGGGAAGTTAGGCACATTAAACTTTGCATCCTGAGGGACCAGTTTTTAGTTTTTGTCTTTTTTTTTTCACTTCATCAGGAACCGATAGTGGCATTTGCACATAACAGATATGCAGGTCACATGATTCATCAAGTGACCCCAAAAGCACCCAGACTGGTCTATACCTTGTTTAATGTGCAGTATTCCCTAATCACTCACTTGACTGTCACAGCAACGTCATATTGCTATAAACATTTCTAAATGCTTATTCTCAATTTCAGAACTCATTTCATTCTTAATTTATGAATGAACCTTGCTGTGGACTGCAAGGAACCATTTAGGGCCAGCACTGCACTTTGAGCAGCCTTGTCTATATCCAAAATTAACAACTCGGGCTGCACATTCAAAATATCTGAAGAGCTTTAAAAATTACCCACCCTCAGCCCCCACATCACAAGCTTCAGGATTCTCAGAGTGCCAGAGGAGCGAGATTCCTGAAGCCTAAAAGCTTACAAAAGGCTTTAAGGATTGTCTACCATCCCTGTGTGAGTAGATACTTGCCTTTCAATACCCCCCAGTTTATGTGAGAAACAGATGTAAAGTGCAGACTCCTATAAGCCTTGTTACAGAATTACTCTTGAGTGAGCCCATTCTTTTGTGTTGACCAAGCCAGGCGTTACTATTTAGACAGCAGTCAGCTAGGAATTGGTTCAGATACCTATACAAATATCTTTTAAGAGTCTTTTAAATTTTTTCATTATCTTTTCTTGTTTTCCAAATGAAGCAGTTCACGGTCACTGTAGAATTTGGGCCATCTGGAATGATTAAAGGAGGGGGAAAAAATCACCCATAATCCTACTATCCAAAAGACAGCCACTGTTAATATTGTGGGGCATTACTTTCCAGATCAACACTTTTGCACACATAGACACATTTTAAATGTATGTAGCATGCTATATCTTTTTATATATGTTATAATCACAGGAATTTTATCATGTTAATATTTGTCTTTTGGGTTTATAATTTATTTAATCAATCCTTTACTGTTAAGCATTTGGATTATGTTATTTTCCCCCATAATATCAGTGATATTAGAATGATCCTTTTATATATGTAACAATTCCGTATTACAATATAACTGTTTTTTGAGATCTCCTACAAATAGCATCACTGGCTCAAAGGGTATGAACATTTTACCGTTCTTATTACACCCTTGCTATCTTTTTGTTTTTTTCTATAGGATTTCCAATTTTACCCTTTCTCCTGTATGGCAGAAGTACATATTTTCTGAATTCATAGAATACTGAGCAATATTATTCTCTAAACTTTTGCTGAATGGGATCTTATTTTTGTTTTAATTTGTATCTGAGTGCTAATATAGTTAAATATGTTAATATTGATGATGATGCTGATGCTGGTGGTGAGGATGGTAATGAACATAGACAAATTATACATTAGTCTGCTTGTAAGTGCTTTCCTCTTTTCAATCTACCCTACCCTTTCTCTTTAAGTCTCTGAGTAAAATTGATTTGAACCTGTGGACAAATTCTCTTCAATACTTGTGTTGAGATAGAAGCTTTTGTCCAATATGTTCAGGTTCTTACAATACAGTGTCTTTAGCAATGACTCTAAACAATTACTGCAATAATAGATTGGAGTGAGAAGCTCATGAAGTGGGCTCATGGCAACTCCTGCACTGAACAACACGGGCAGTGAGAACTGCTAACATTGCCCCTGGACATTAGACTATCTCAGCTGTGCTAGCATCCCTGGGAAGAAATACACTGACTAACAACATGACATCGCTTCAGAATTGACTTTCAGAGTACTATAAAACTGAAAGCCAAAGGAGTTACAAACATCAAGGGTCTATGTGGGTTATGCGAAGCAAAATCCAGGCTAATGAATCATGGTAAGATTGTACATAATAAAAACATGATATAAAAACATGCAAATGGAATCTCAGTACTGTAGGACTGACCACCTGTCTTCTTCCCATTGAACATCTGGGTTCCATCATTTGTATATCTGGGCTATAGGGGGCTGAATGAGGCAAATAGATGGGCTTTGGCAAGGTTGTGCTCCCACCACCAAATGTCACAACTGGACAATTTTTTAAGGACCAATCTAGATTTCCTATTTGGTGATAGCATTTGTGATATTACTGGACAGCATTTGATCTGATATCCAACTGCCAAAAGTATAAAGGAACCAAGGAAGGAAGGAAGGAAGGAAGGAAGGAAGGAAGGAAGGAAGGAAGGAAGGAAGGAAGGAAAGAAGAAGGAGGGAGGCGAAAGGAAGGAAGGAAGGGAGGGAGAGAGGGAGGGAGGGAGGGAGGAAAGAAGGAAGGAAGGGAGGAAGGAAGGAAGAGAGGATGGAGGGAAGAAAGAAAAAAGAGTGAGAACCACTGTTAGATAAATTCTCAAATGCCACTAAGGAGCACCTAACCTCTGGCTATATGTTTTTAAGTCCATGAGGGATATATTTTGCTTTATATCATGTGTCTCTAAATCACAGACTTTATATATCTATATGCTTTACTCTGCTTAGTTGCTGTTATCCTCAATAAAGTATCTCCATATTACTTTTGGCATTTTTAAAATCAGATATAATTGACATATAACATTAAATTAGCCTCCAGCGTATAATATCTCAGTGTGGTTTGGTTTTGTCAGTTCAATTATTAATTGCCTTTCCTCACCTGAATCCAGCACACGATGGCTGATTCATAAGTAAATACATCTTTTACAAATCTTTGATGAATTAAAAAGAACAATACTATCTATCTTTTGGAAGATATTCAAGAAAAGACTGCAGCAATAAAAGCCCAGTGATTTTGGCTCTTACTTCCTATTCTGTGATTAAAATAAACCTTTTATCCATCACGGGATTTGGTATACATTGGGATATCATTACTATTTAAGGCAAATCAGATACTATGAACTTTCTGCTGATTAGAATTCTTCTCCGGACTTTCTTATCTGCAGAAAAACAACAAACTCCTTGGCTTATTCAGAGAGGTCACACAACTTGGCCCAAATGTATGATGTCTCTACTCTTGCCTCACTTCCCTTCTGTTTGCCCATTAATTTTGAATCCTCAACTTACCAAATCTTTTTACACCTCCAAGCCCTGTTGGTGCCATTCAGGTATCCAAGAAACCTCTTCTTTCTTCTTTATATCTTGGAAGATCCAGTTCTTCCCTCAAATATTCTGGTGAAAATTATTTATTTGTTCCCTGTCCATTCTCACCCTTTCTCCTCCATCCAGTCATGCATTTTCCTACATTCCTTCCATTATATGTACTTATCAGTATAGGTCTTATCAACCTGTGCAACAATTATTTACTGGTTTTTCAATAATGAAGTCTTTTCAGCTAAAGTTCTACACATAGTATTGTACTCCACAGGAGAGGAACTTCAGATAGATATTCCCTTAGTCCTCAGAGTACTTAGAATTTAATGAGCAAAAGAGGGTCACAGCAAAGTTATAGTACACTATTTGCAAGTAGATGTATTGGAAATTTTAACACAAAGCCCTGTAAACTCTAAAACCACAAATCTGTTAGCCTAGTCATAATTTAGCACGGCAAATGTTGCAAATATGCCTCTATAAATATTTGAGTGTTTTTCATCAAGGATTATTCCATGTGACATTATTACCATCATTAACGGCACTGAAATCACTTCTCCTTTGGAAGACAGGTAAAAGAAACTCCAGAGAATTTGATTTTGGGTTATTTACAAAAAGTTACTGTGACTCCACTACCAAGACTTTCCATGCGCTAAAATTCTTGCATGTAAACTCCATACCCACATAAGAAGGAGAATTTGAACAAGCTCACATCACGTGAGTGATGATTCCTAAAAATCACACAATACGAATCTCTGTAATGGCCTGAGACAGTTTATTGGCAAAAATCTGCAATGGAGGCGAAACAAATACAAACATCGTTTGAAGAAAATGACTCATTAAACCAGTGGGGGCATTCAGTTCGCTCTAACGGACGGTGTGTACTTCAAAGCAGCTTATCTAATCACACACCGATGGCACCAGCTTCGCCAGGCCCACGCTCTGAAAGTCTGTTAAACCCTACAAGCTTTTACCCAAATACACTGAATCTCTTCAAAAGCCGTTTGGGGAGGCTCTAGTCAGGCACAATTTTATCTCATTTGCTTGACTTCCACAGGTTTTTAGCTTTATCTTGGAAGTTAGAAAATAAAATGTTTCTGCTCCTTAATTTCCCTTCCCTTTGGAAACCATCTGCCTCCTAGGTGTCTGTTGTTGCCACCATCCAGCTAGGATTCTGTGTTTGTCTTTTTAGCATGAAGAACCACAGAGAAGAGCTGGGGCTGGCTGACGGAGTTATGTGGAGTGGTGCCAGAACTTTGTGTTCGAGAAATGTTGGGGGAGAAGATGGAGTGATGTCAGAGTTTGTCAGAAGGCAGAGTTTGTCAGAAGATGGAGTTTGTCAGAAGGCAAACGTTGGACAAGGGAAGTCAAACAAATCAGTATTGCTTATGTTTTTAATACTTTGGATCAAAGCCATAAAGATGCAATGAAAAAAGTGCAATTTAAAAGTGTGATAAAAGTGTCCTTTAGGCGAGAGGATGGGCACGGGAGAGTGACAGGGAGAGAAAGGAAGAGGGGGGAGTTCCTAGAAATAATGAGGCATTTCATGGAGGTATATGCGAGGTCCAAGATCATACCCATACTCTATTAATTGGGTGCTGATGTCATAATAGTGTACAAATGTTATGGGTAAACTCACTGGGGGAAGTTAAAAAGGCCTTAACTGAGGAAGTGACATTTTGACTTCATCTTGAAATTTATGTTATGAGGGTGCCTAGGTTGGTCAGGTGGTTGAGAGTCTGACTTTGGCTCAGGTCATGATCTCAGGGCTTGTGAATTTAGGCCCTGCATCAGACTCTGTGCTGATGGTGCAGGGCCTGATTGGGATTCTCTCTCTGCCCCTCCCCCACTCACCCTCTCTCTTGCTCTCTCAAAATAACTAGTAAATAAACTTAAAAAAAAGAAATTTATGTTATAAGAAGTTGATGTGGGTGTTTCAAGCCCAAAAGGCAGCAAAACAACGCCCATCTGCCCCCCCCCCCCCCAAAAAAAGAGAGAGAGAGAGCAATGCATTTGGGAGACAGTGGGAGCCTTTCCTGAAAGAGTAGGAAATGTAGGCTTGTACTATCTGGAAAGTTCTGCTTGGAATTCACCCTGGAATCCCTGGCACCTGGTCTTCCCTCCTGCTGCCACAGGAACTGGAATAAGTGCTGGTCTGCTAGGAGTCATGGGCTGAGGCTCCTGTAGATTCACTTTTTAATTTAGTCCTAACAAAGCTTTGCTCACATGTCAGTACTTAGTTTGGCTCAAACCACACATTCTTTCTTCTTGCTCCTATGCCTCCTTGTGGGAACTAGATCTACTGCATTGGACTCTCACTATTGTTCAGAAAATAATTCATCTATTCCCACTGATTCTTATAAAGGGGGTCAGAATATACCACCCCAAAATATGTCACCTTGCCATTCTTTTGAGCTAACAACTAACACAGGAGTGCTGGCTCTGTTCCCCATCACTGGAATGATGGGGAGTGAGGACTGGGCAGAGGCAGAGGTTCACCTCTTTGCCCCTGAGCTAGAAACCAACACAAGGACACATACACAATGGAGAACATATCAAAGAAGAAACAATGATGGGAGGGGGTACAAGGCAAGGTTTATAATTACATAAATAAGGTTTGCCTATAACAGTCTAAAACCATTCTCACTGTCCTGTTAACAATTATTAAAATATAGTCCTCTTAGTAATAACATCCATACCCACGGTCACTGTAGTCATACAAGTCATAAGCTAAAGAGGCAAGAGGTTGGTTAATGTCATGGACACAATTTCAGAGCAGAGCTCTGGTAACATCTGGTTCACTATGCTCTTTATCTTTGGAATGGTCTCCTGCCTGACTTTTTTTACCCTACTGGAGCCTACCTTTCCTTCAAGGCACATTTTAGATATTTTCTCTGACCACCTGAACTGGATTCTGTCATCTCTGTGTCTTGAAAACACTGCGTGCACCATTTGTAAAATAGTTACCACATTATTTTATGTTGCTGTTCTCTTTCCATGCAGACATTAAAGTTCATCCAAGGCCAACCATCTGTGTTACGGCCATAACAAACTCATGCAAGAAATGAATGACATGTTTGCAAGTTGAACCTTTTTCCCTCTACACCATTAAAACAAAACTGTAAAGACTTCATAACACAAATAATTTTCTCTGAGCCATGAAAAGTTCAAGAACTATCTATTGAGCACCTACGAGATGTCAGTCTCTCTTCAAGTTGGCAGAGTGGTCTTGGGAATCAAAATCAGAAAAAAAATTTCTTGACCTCATGAAGCTCATGGAGAAGGACAGACAATATCTTAGAAAAATAACAAAGTCTGATGATCTTTCAAATCTCACAGCCTCAGTGAGGCCTCCCTCACTATCTTACTTAAAATTGCAATGCCCTACCGCTGCAATTCTAAAACTGTCATCCCCTTGCCTGCCTTCTGGCTTTCAAAAGCATTTAGCACCTTCTGACATACTACTTCTTTTATTTGTTGATTTGTTTAACATCTGTTTCCCCCAGCTAGAATCTGGGATCTATGTTTTATTTACTCTTAAACCTCAGAAGCATAAACCAGTGTCTACTAGAAAGCGGATCTTCTGTAAATAACTAATGATTGAATTAGTAAATTATATATGCTAGAAAGCGATACATGAGAGCAAAATTAGGAGAGAACAGTAGATGTCAGCGCCGTAACGGCCATCCTACTAGATTGTGATTTCATATTGGGTGATCAGGTAGGCCTCATTTGTAATTAAGCCAAGACTTGAAAGAGGTCAGAGGCGAGCTGTACTTGGCAAAGACCCTGGGGAAGGAGCAGGCCTGGATTTCATGGAACAGAACAGTAAGAGGCCCAGTAGGTTTGGAGCAAAAGTGAGAGATGAGTCAACAAAGATAAAAGGGACGGGGTGCAGCAGACAATGGAGGGCTGTATAATCCCTTATGAGGACTACAGCTTTTATCCTGATTTTTTTTTAATCTTACGATTTGATTTATCTCAGTAGTTCACAACCAAGAACAATTTTGCCCACAAGGGGACATTTGATAATATCTGGAGACATTTTTTATTGTCACAAAGGTGAAGAGAGATGCTACTGGCACCTAGTGGGTAGAGGCCAGGGATGCTGCTAAATTAATATCCTAGAGTAGACAGGACATCCCCCCAACCCCGTGCCCCCCCCCCTCCGACAACAAAGTAGCAACTCGTTCCATGTGTCAATAGTGCTAGGGTTAAGAAACTTGATTTAACTTTCAAAAAGGTGATTCTGGTAAACACAGGGACGGCAAGGATAAAACCAGGAAGGCCAGTGAAGAAGAAGCTGCAATGATCCAATGAGGGATTCTGTGGGTTCAGTTTGGGGAAAGGAGTGGAATTACTGAGATATGGGGGGTTCTTATCTCATAAAACAGATACGTTTTAAAGGTAGAGACCCCCAGAATTTCCTGATAGTCTAGATTTGGGGTGTGAGAGAAAGGTAAAACTCAAGGACAACATGAGGCTTCTGGTTTGAACTTTTGTAAGTAACAAAGTGATATCAAGGGTAGTGAGGGTGACTGGGCTTGCAGCAGGATTTGGGGGATGGGGTGGACATCCCACATGAGGCTTAGGGTGTGCTAAATAAAATATGCCTATTAGACATCTAGGTGGAAATATCAGACATGCAGTTGGATAGGTAGGTCTGGAGTTATACAGAAATGCCTAGGCTTGAGTTACATATTTGGGAGTCATGGGTGCGTGGGTGATATGTGATGATCTCGAGGGAATGAGTATGGAAAGTGAAGGCAAGAGAAGCAATAATTGGGCCCTGGTGGACGCTCCTGTGAAGAGGTTACAGAGAATCAGGGGAGGGATCACTGGAAGACCTGAAACACTGCCATTTCCTGGGCACTTTCATGGAGCTCCAGGCCCTCAAATAATTGGGTTTTGGTTTTTTATCTTCCTGCTATATCTTGGTCCACAGGGCTGTCAGCATTGTCCTGAGAACCCATCCATAGCAGGAAATGTATTTTCCATCTCCACTTCATGGCACCCCTTGGTTTCCTGTTTGGTCACTTCTCTGCTTCCTAGCTCCTTCCTGGTCATTTGCAGCGTTGATTCCAGTGCCGATATTCTTACTTCTGCTCCAGTGGCCGCTGGGAGCCCAGGTTTGCCATCATTCTCTTTGTCTGACTGATTCCATCTCTAATCCTCCAAGCACAGTTCTTTGTTGATTGGGCCTCATGATTTTACACACACACACACACACACACACACACACACACACACACACTGTTTAGGAGTTCATAACACATGTAGCTATAATCCCTATTTTCAGGCCCTGCATCATGCTAAGTTCTAACTTATCTCTGGGTCTTTGAACATGCTGTTCCCAATGCCTGTGTAATATTTGATTAGGCCTGCCATAACAAAGAACCACAGACTGTGTGGTTTAAAGTGCAGAATTTCATATTCCCACAGTTCGATAAACTGGATGTCCAAGATTATGGTGTAGGCAGCCATGGTTTCTCCTGATGCCTCTCCCCTTGGTTTGCAGATGGCTGCCCTCTGTGTCCTCACATGGCCTTTCCTCAGTGAATGTGCTGGTAGTGTCTCTGTGTTTTCTTTTCTTAAAAGGATACCAGTCATGTTGGATTAGGGCCTACTCTAAATGGCCCCCTTTAAATGTAATTATCTCTGTAAATGCCCTATTTCCTAATACACTCATATTTGGAGATTAAAGCTTCAAAAATTAATTTTAGGGGATACAACTAATGTGGAAACACTAATTTCTTCCTTCGTAGACTAGGAAGCCACTTCATTCCTCAGATATCAGCTAAGAGGTCACATTCTTTAGAGGGCTTTTCTTGAGCTTCCAAGCTTGTTTTTGGTGACCCTTAGTATTATTTTTATTTTTTTTTTTTTTTTTAAATTTTTTTTCAACGTTTATTTATTTTTGGGACAGAGAGAGACAGAGCATGAACGGGGGAGGGGCAGAGAGAGAGGGAGACACAGAATCGGAAGCAGGCTCCAGGCTCTGAGCCATCAGCCCAGAGCCCGACGCGGGGCTCGAACTCCCGGACCGCGAGATCGTGACCTGGCTGAAGTCGGACGCTTAACCGACTGCGCCACCCAGGCGCCCCAACTTAGTATTATTTTTAATACTAAGAATTGTCATAGTGTATTACAATTTTCTTTTTACTTGTCAGCATCCCCCATACAAACACGTGCAAGCTCCTTGAAAGTAATGTCTGTGTCCTGTTCACTGTTGTATTGCTACTGTGTAACACAGGGTATGCACTCTGGAAATGTTTGTTGGGTGAATGAATAGAATAACGAATTAATTTATATGTTTTATATTTTTAAACATTTTTAAATGTTTATTCACTTTTTGAGAGACAGAGACAGAGTGCGAGCAGGGCAGGGGCAGAGAGAGGGAGACAGAATTCAAAGCAGGCTCTAGGCTCTGAGCTATAAGCACAGAGCCCGACGCAGTGCTTGAACTCACAAACCGTGAAATCATGACCTGAGCCTACATCAGCCGCTTAACCGACTGAGCCACCCAGGCACCCCTCTCTATGCTTTATATTTTTAATCAGATGGACATGAATTTATTGGCCTCGGCAACTAGTGCATTGCCTGCATAAGGTTGAAAGTAAGCAACGATTGTTGATGGATGTAATTGAGTCCATACTATGAATTACTGTATTCATTTGAATGTCTTTACTCACGATATTGATGTTGAAAAGAAGTCATGCCCTGAATATTCTGTTGGGTCATCAGTCTTGAATTATACAAAATTCAAATTAAATCTGTTTCTTCTTTTGCTGTCAGTGGAGTGGCTAAATGAAGAAGGTGAGAATAGAGAGGAATGATCAGATTAGCAGCTTTAAAACTCTACAGAACTGTGATAGTTCAGCAGCCAAATATGAATATTAAAGTGTTATAGAAAGGTCAGGCAATGTGAAAATGCTTCAGGCAAAGTAGAAATGTTACTACAGTAAACAATGCGCTAACTAAATTTGTGAAGCTCTGTAAGATAACCTCTGTGCAGTTTTGACTTTGAGACAGGTCGATTGCCAATGCATATAAATATCCCTTTCTCTTTCTCAAAGGTCAATCAGCTTTTATCTCAAAAGAGAAACAAACAAAACTGAACCAAGCTATGAAAAAATCCAAAGACAGGAGCAGGGCTGTAAAATTAATGAAATGTATGATTTTATTTAACTAGAGATGTAAATCTGAATACCCTTTTGGCAGATGGAGCAGTACAAGTTATTTGTGGCTTTCCAAACATCACATTTTTCCCTGCCTTTGGACAAGCTATTGTCTTTGTTTGCAATGAATCCCACAACCCCCAACAATAACACATATGGTTCTCTACTATTCCTCTTCAATATTTAATTCCTTGATAATCTTCCTTACACACACACACACACACACACACCTATGTTTGATTTAAATACCTCTTCGCTGGGCTTTTATAGCATCATATCCATAAGCCTTGATAGTACTTACCTGTTTCAAACTTGTTAGTTTTCTTGTCTATCTTCCCTAATAACTTGTGATCAATTGCAAATCATAGAACCGTGTTTCTTCAGTGCTGTATTTCCCTATGCTCAGGATGATGCCTAGAACAAAACAGATGCTTATTAAATGTTGAGGGACTCTAGCCAAGAATGAACACATATGAATGCATGAAGATCAGAGTTGAGGATATTTGTTACAGAAGCCCAATGAGAATGTTAATAAACAAAAGTCAATCTTCATTGATAGAAACACACACGTTTTCTCTTTTCTATAAAACTTCCTGGGAAAGATTTTAAAATGTGTTTGTTTTCCTTCTCAGGGAGAGCATTTGGGGACATTGTTTTTAAGGTGATTCTAACCACTTAGGGTGGAATTAGCTGCAGGAAGCCACTGTGGTCTCAAGAGTCTCAAGACTTATCAGGGTCATTCTGTAGAGGTTGGTTGTTTATAGAGGATTTTGGTTTCATTTGCTTAATGTGGTTTTTAATCTCTGATTAATATAATAACACTAAATACTAAATAAGGAAAGACAAGCTTTCAAATCCTGTTTTATTTGTGCTCTTCTTTTGGGGTATTTCTGGTATATCCTCTTGATGCTTTGCTACATAATATTTGTACCTGTGGCCCTTGAAGAACACTCCTTCTAGACATACCAGTTGATTATCGGCCCTGAAAGCCCAATATACAGACATCTATCCTCTTGTGCCTCAATCGTTCTTGTTGTAACAGAAAAGAAAATGAGGCTGCCTTGGCAATATTTCATTGGCAGAAAGGATGCTGATGTGTTCTCAGATGAGCGATTGAACCTGAGAGTTTTTCTTTCTTTTACCTTTGCTGAATAGCAATTGCCATCTTGCCATTTTCTTGCCTGCTTTTCAAAAGGGGATATTAAAGATTTAAGTAAAGGCAATATCCTGCAGTTAGTTTCTGAATTAGCAGCGCGAGGGGAGGAAGCAGGATTGCGTTCAGGGAAGGCCATGGGCTTCAGAGCTGGACGAATTTACATTCATCCCTTGCTCTGGAACACACTAACGGTGAATTGGCAGGATTATTTAATTCCTTGCAGACCAGATTATTCAGCTGTAAGAGGAGGACTGCTGAGATAAAACTCATTAAAATTATTGCTTAAGTAAAATCATTTAAAAATTTTGAGTTGACAGGAGAGAAGGAAAGAAACGTCCATTTTGTGGGAGCTTACGATGTGTTTTCAATTTCCTAAATGAAGTATTATACTAGATTACGGACTTTGGATGTTTTACTTCTGCAAATTTTCATAACGGGCCCTACACCACAGTAAGCCTTCTACAAATGATAGTCACTTTTTCTTCACCAAGAATTTCCCAAATGAAATAGGGCACATGAATTACTAACTTTTAAATGTACCTTACCTCTTGATTTCTTCCTCATCTTGCCTCCCGGATAGTTTAGTGTAGACTTGAGAGATCCATCAACTTTGGTTTAATCTAGACTTTGGCATTAATAGCTATGTGTGCTTGGACAAATTTTCTACCTTACCAACGTGATCTACAGCCTGAGTTCCCGATGAAGATCCATCTCTTAATAGCCACAAAGAATTTAGAAAAATTGCTCACTCCTCAAAATGTAAATACATTAAAACTTTGTGATAGCATACCCCAAGCTGCCATGCCTACCACATGCTGAAGATTGGATCAAGTTTTTTTTCAGTTCTTTTCTCCAAAACAGACAGGCTAAAACTCTTACATTCTGAGATAGTTGGGAAAGGAAGAGTGGGTGCGTCCTAATATCCCAGAGGAAGACTAATAAAATGGGCATCAACTCACGGAGCCATTGTTAGATTGACTGCAAATGCCCTGAATATTCAACAGCTGGAACTAATAGCCACCTGCAGGTGGCGCCAAACTCCAGGCTGAACTGGTAGGGATTTGGATTGTGTTTGGACTGACCTCTCTCAACCTCACCACCACCCCAGACTTACACCAGATTAACCCCACAAACTTACATTGACCATTCTATTTTCTTATTACTAACATGGCACCACATTTTAGGTCATTTTTTAAAAGCACTTACCACTATGCCTGGCATTCAGAGACTGAAAACAAATGGTAACTGGTTATTATTAATTAAAATAATATATCTAAAAGCAAAAAGAAGCCTTGTATTTCCTGAAATTTTATTGCCTTTTCCAAAAGGAAACGATATGTTTTATTGGTGCTTACAGGTTAAAAAATCAAAGAATCTTACATAAACATTGTATAACTGTGGGACTGCTGATAATACTGACTCCATCTTTGGCCCTCCACCATCTTTGATTCCTGCCCATGCAATGACATCCCTTTGGGCTACATGTTCCAGGCCCTTGGAGGTTAATGTATGCCCTGACCAGAATGTGGGAAGTCTTCTTCTGGTCTTCCCCCGGTGCACAGATTGTACCACCCTAACCCTTGACCTCATCACAATGCTCCTGGCTGTATGAAAGCTGTGGGGTTAAGTTTCAGACTTTGTGGAGAATAACTGTGTGGGGCCTGGATTGTGGTCTGCCTCATTTCCCCTGTCAGTAAGTTACCTTGGATAAAACTCTGTAAATAGTATGGAGTGGCTTGATTTGTTTTTCTATCTTGAAATGCCTTCTCAGTCTGGGGGATACTTTGTTGTCACTTTTCCACTTTCTAGCAGTAAATATATGTCTACATGTATTTTCTATACTTCTGGCCCTAAATAGGATTGTTTAAAACGTGAGTGTTTCGGGTACAGAAATGTCAAGAAACAGTACAATTCAGGGTGATGTACTAACTCAGCTAGGACCACCTGTACCTTTCTGGGATGCAAACATTTCAGAAGCACTGGGCATAGCCATGAGATCGTAGGAATGTCCCACAATGGCAACAATAATTGCACGAATTAAAGTTGAAAGACTCATTTACAAAATGGAACGCTTCTGATGAAAAAACAGCCATCTTGCCCTACTTAAGTACTTTGACATATATAAGTGTATGTGTAACATCAGAATGCTTTGTTTAATGTTTATTTTATTTTTTTTGAAAAAGAGAGAGAGAGAGTGAGTGGGAGAGAGACAGAGAGAAAGGGAGACACAGAATCTGAAGCAGGCTCCAGGCTCTGAGCTGTCAGCACAGAGCCCGATGCAGGGCTTAAACTCACGAACTGCGAGATCATGACCTGAGCCGAAGTCAGACCTTTAACCTACTGAGCACCCAGGCACCCCAGAATGTTTTGAAGTGCCATAGAGACATCTAAGTTCTGTGTCCTCCAATTGGAAAAATAAATTCAAGGTCTGTTTTGATCCCTGGTCCCTGAATTTTTATGTTATTCTAAGATTGAATGGGAAGACTGGGACCATAGCCATAGGTGCTGTGCCATTCCTGAAATAATGAAACAGAAGAGCATCAGTATGTGTAACGAGTCAGCATAGAGATAGACATATGATGGCACATGCATTGCTATAGATCAGAATGAATGACCCAAACTAGTCATGAGCCAACGACAGCTTGGACTGTTGCATACAGATAACAGTTACTATCAGTTTTCTTTCCTCCTCCTCATCCTCCTCTTCTTTGTCCTTTTCCTCCTCCTTCCTGAAGTCATTTGGAAACATGTTATAGGTGAGTTTCTAATAAATTATTTATTAAGGAATACAGCCTAAGTCATGAAATTAGAAGCAAGTGTCCATGGGGTATTCTTTTCTTTTTGAAACCCTGATAACTCAGGTGTCAGTAAATGAATTTCTGGGCTGTTTTAACTCCCATCAACCCTTCCATACTATCTCTGTTTTTTTCTTACTGTTTATTTATTTATTTTGAGAGAGAACCTAAGCAGGAGAGCAGCAGAGACAGGGAGAGGGAGGGAGAGGATCCCAAGCAGGATCTATTCTGTCAGCGCAGAGCCTGACATGGGGTTTGATCTCACAAACTGTTAGATCATGACCTGAGCCGAAACCAAGAATCTAAGGCTTAGCTACTGACTGAGTCACCCAGGTGCCCCAGTATCTCTGCTTTAAAGTGAGTAATCCAAGCAGCTGGTATTCATGTGATAGCCTGTGTTACTATGCTAGCTGGTTATCAGTGGTCCTCCTATCTGTCCATTCAAGATCTTTATCTTAAATCCATTTGTGAGGCTGTGCCCACATAACACACACACACACACACACACACACACGCACACACACACACCTGCATTGTTTTTTACCACTGTCATTATTGTCACCTTCATTTTCTAAGCTTTGACAATGGTTAGTGAAGAAGTCTTGTAGACAAATGATGCTACAAAAAGTTATGTGTAGCTCACTGTGCACCAGGTGATGAGTCACTTCTACAACAGTTTACTTACAAGTTTCTTTCACTGTCCAAAGAGAAATATATATAAAACAAGGAAGTAAAACAGAAATGGCAGTTAGTATGCATGGTTTATTCCAGTCTGTTTGGATTATTATTTGTTGGCACCAATATGATACTCTGAAGTTTCCAAATATTAATACAGAGTGGATGAAAGAAGGAGTGAGTGATTTGTCAGAGAGCACATAGATGGGGGTTAATAGCTGTGCAGTCTGGGAAAAGATTTAGGTAGCTATTTTGTAGGACTGTTGGGGCCATTAGAGGTGATCCACCCTCGGTGTTATCAATGTAAAAGGAATAAAGCTCCAGTAACTGTGGGAAACGTGAGATAGTGTGCAAAAAGAGCTTAACAGGATACATGACCCACAGTAGGTCTTCATAAACTTTAATGCCTCTCAGCCCCCACACTGGCAAACACCTTCTCACATACACAATTTCAAAGAACAATCTTTCTCGTAATGACAATGCAAAGTAATCTTAGTTGTATTCACTGCACAGAAAAGTTAATCTTACTCATTTATAAGACATATGAAACTTGCTTTTTTAAATGGCACATGATTTAAAAGAATTTCCATTGTAAATAGTCTAATCTGAACCATTTGCATTGAAATAGATAAACATATGCATATGTACTGTTTGAAACTTTCCTTGGGGAGAGGAAATGTTTAGTGAGAAAAATAAAAATTTCTGGCGTGCCTGGGTGGCTCAGTCGGCTAAGTATCCCACTCTTGATTTTGGCTCAGGTCATGATCTCACTGGTCTCAGGTTCAAGCCCTGCACTGGGCTCTACATTGACAGTTCAGAGCCTGCTTGGGATTCTCTCTCTCCCTTTCTCTCTCTGCCCTTCCCCTACTCGTGTTCTCTCTCTCTCTTCCAAAAATAAATAAATAAACTTAACATTTTTTCCTAGAGTGGTTTTACAAATAACACTCCAGGGTCAGAATAAAGGTAGATTCTAAAATAGTTCCAAAGTTGCAATTCAGTATTATGAGTGACTCAGCTTTGGGAGATAGATGAGAGACATTAATTGGGCATTTGTAAATCTTGCTACAAGAAAAATCTTACTGAGTAGATTTACAAGCAGTTTTATTTGGAATCAATTTCATATAATGTCCTGGGGGAATTTAAGGGAATTCTTAAAAACCATTTTTTTTAACTTTGTTCCAGTTGAAATTTCTCAAGAAAGAAAGTTAGCTAGCTAAGTGTGGATTAGTTGGCCAAAAAGAAAATCATTGGGGGAAAATTGTAGCATTTGTCAACATATCTTCTCCTCTTCAGTGCAGACATCCTCCCAGTGCCATGATTGGGCTTTCTGCCCCGTTGACATAAGATTTGGCCTTGTAACTTGACTGAGACATGACAGGGAAGTAAGTGGGCATGGCCTACTCTTCCCCTGAGCAGAACTGTTAGCATACATGACATGATTGATTGTACAAGTCATATATATAGTCATATATATATATATATATATATATATATATATAATGCTGATTTATTATAATTAGCTCACTTTTTAAAATATGTTTATTTATTTATTGTGAGAGCGAGAGAGTGCATGGATGCACGCATAGGGTTGGGGCAGAAAGAGAGAAGAGAGAGAGAGAGAGAGAATCCCAAGCATGCTCCACACTGTCAGGCTGGAGCCCGATGCAGGGCTTGATCTCACGGCTCATGAGATTGGGACCTGAGCTGAGATCAATAGTTGGACGCTTAACCAACTGAGCCATGCAGGTGCCCCGTAAAAGTCTTGTTCTTTCCCCATGCCCGCCCCCCCCCCCACCCCATCACTGAAAAACTGGCATATATAAGAAGGAGTTCCTCCTTCTACCTTGGTCTTGGAATTAAAAGAACATACTCTGGGGCGCCTGGGTGGCTCAGTCGGTTAAGTGTCAGACTTCGGCTCAAGTCATGATCTCGCAGTTCATGGGTTTGAGCCCCACATTGGACCTCTGTACTGGCAGCTCAGAGCCTGGAACCGGCTTTAGATTCTGTGTCTCCCTCTCTCTGTCCCTCCCCTACTCATGCTCTTTCTCTCTCTCTCTCAAATATAAATAAATATTAAAAAAAGAGAACATATTCTGCCAGAACATGTCAAACCACAGCAGATACGCAACATGATCCCTAATCACTAGTGAGTAGTGTTCTCGGTTTTTACAAAGGGAATGCACATACACAGTGAGTACAGAGCAACCAACATCCAGGAACAGAATTACCAACATCTCGGAAACCCCCTCCTGGCTCCTTTCAGTCACTGCTTCTCCTCAAAGATAAATGCTTTTCTGACTTTTATTTCCACAGACTAATTTTTCCTCCATGTATTCTTTTGTGTCTGGCTTCCTTCATTCAGTATTATGCTTTTGATATTTATCTATGTTGTTGTGAGGAACAGTGGTTCGTTCATTCTTATTGCTGTGTAATATTCTAGTGTATGAATAGAACACTGTTTTTCATCCCTTTAAATTTTGCTGAATATTGTAGTTGTTAGCAATTAGGGGCTGTTAAAAAGTATTACTGTAAATATAGTTGTACATATCCTTTGATACACATAGGTACACATTTCTACTGTGTGCATGCGAATGGAAATGCTAAGCCATATGTTAAGTATATGGCCCCCTTTAAAGATACTGTTGATAGCTTTTCCAAGTAATTATACCAGTATATACATCAGCCATCAAATTTTGAGAGCTGCTGTTGCTTCATATTTTGCCAATAACTATCTTGTCGCTTTACCATTTTGATGGTTGTACGATGGTATCTTATTGTGGATATCACTCGTACATCCTGACGACTGAGATTGCTCACATTTTATATTTTCACATTTAATACGTTTATTGACTATTTGGATACCCCATTTTGTGAAATCTCTATTCAAGTCTTATTCATATTTTATTTGGATTTTCCTTATTGCCTTTTCTAAGTGACCTATAGGACTTCATTATACATTATGGAGTCAAGGGCTTTGTCAAAGACATGTGGTTTCTATATCTTTCTCCATTCTGGCTTACCTTACCTTTCCACTCTCTTGACACAGTTTTACAATTAATAAAAATTCTTAATTTTAAGTAGCCTAAATTTACCACTGTTTTCTACATGGCTATTCTTTATTTGTACCCTCCCAATGGTCATTAAAATATTATCATATTTTATCTTCCAAAACCTTTATTTTTTTACCAGTCACACTTAGATTAATACTTCATCCGGAATCGGTTTTGCAAATGGCATGGGTATGTTGTTTTTTATCGACATGATCACACAACTTTCCTGCTTTATTTAGGACAAAGGAGAGAATTTGATAACTTTCAAATTTAAACCAATCTCACATTATTAATATATATTTTGTTTACATAAGTGTTAACATGCCTTATGTTCATATATATTATATTAGATTTTTTATTCATTATTGACAGTGATTTTCTAATATTTTGTTTATGGCCTTTGTTTCTATGTTTATATGAAAGAGTGACTTGAATTGTTTCCCTTGTGATAACCTCATGAGGTTCTGATAGGAAGATAATTTTGGTCTTACAAAATGTCTTGGAAAGTGTTTTATACTTTTCTTTTTTTCTAGAGAAGTGAGTTTAAGACTGTGGTTACTTCTCCAAATGACTCTTACTGTTGGAATAACATGTCTGTGCTGTCCTTCTGGGACATCGGTCTCTTAAGTTCTGGCTGTCTTGGTAGCTCTATGATGCATTCAAACAAATGTGCTTTGCATGCTATCCAGTATTAATCTTTGTTTTTAGTAAAAGACTGGTGCACTCCAAGTTGATCTGTTATAAGTATGTATGCTACGTATTCAAAAAAATTATATTTCATTAACACACAAACTCTTCAAAAGATCAAAAGTGTTTCCTCTATGGCCAACTCACACGGTCCGATTGTTTCACATCCCGCACATGACCAGAGCTATGTTTGTAATTTCATTGCCAACTCTAGACTACATAGTAAGGGTACTGATATAAAAACAGAGAGCCTGGGTGGCTCAGTCGGTTAAGCGGCCGAGTTCGGCTCAGGTCACGATCTCGTGGTCCATGAGTTCGAGCCCTGTGTCTGGCTCTGTGCTGACAGCTCAGAGCCTGAAGCCTGTTTCAGATTCTGTGTCTCCCTCTCCCTCTGACCTTCCCCCATTCATGCTCTGTCTCTGTCTGTCTCAAAAATAAATAAACGTTAAAAAAAAACATTAAAAAAAGAGAGTGGTTGTGTGCAAAATGTGGTGGCAACAGAATGTAAAAGCCATTAAGAATTAAATAGTAATAAAAAGAAATATTTTGCAGTAAGGTAAAGTACTGAGGGGAGCTTCAAAATACCCTGTGCCCTCCATAGAAACAAAAAATAAAAAATGCAAATAAATAAAGGAAAGAAAGAAAGAAAGAATCCCTCATAATTGTCCAAAGGATTTTAAGAAATGCAACTGAGATCATGCTACACCCTATTTTTGAAAACTTCCAGTGGATTTTTTCCCATTTGGATTAGAATTGAAATAATGTACCTTCTCAATAAATGCACTACCTGAGTCCACTATGTGAGAACTATTGTAATTCAAACCAATTCTACCTTCTTTTCAATGGTGCAAAGAGAGGTTCACAAATTGAGGCATTTATGAAAGCAAATATCTTTTGGTTTTCCTTTCCAGAATCATTGGATGATCTGACCTACTTACTTACTAATAAGCCTGGTTGCATTAACAGAGACTGGAATAGGTTTCTGCAGGACTCAGTAGGAGAATGTCGGTTTCCTAGACAGAGCTCTTGGTGTCCTGTGCTGTTCACAGACACCTGATCCACCCCTTCTTCTCACATCTAACAGTACCAGCAGAACCTAAAGGAGCTCCAATATAGATCAGAACCCCAAAGACCATTATTGATGTTTTGTCTTGTTTGACAGCGTCAGCTGTCTACACGTTAAAATCCTTATTCAGTGAGAATAAATTATTTCAATGTCACAAAAGACCCTAATGGTAATTGTGTCTAATTTCTTTGAATAAATAAAATTCCGTATGGCACACACAAAAAACTGTTTGCAGAATCCATGTATGTATATTGCACATCAGTTTATATCTACCCATGTATTTATATACGTATAAGCATATGCTCATAATCTTATTTTCCCCCAACCATCTCTGAGTTCGCATATGTGTATATATAGAGGTATTGCTCAATGTTTGTGGGTATACACATATGTGTATATGTTCAGATAATTATATTCAGATATATCTGGAAAGTATCCCTAAAATGCAGTCATGAATACCATCTTCCAGAGTCGTTATGATGTACAAAAAAAAGAGCATAAGACTTAAGAAAACAGGATTGAAATTTGAGTTCTTCCCTGTCTTCGATGCTTAAACTTTTCCAATCTCATATGTAAATCTAAACACAAGATTTGAAGTTGAAATAAGATGACTTATCAGAAAGGTATGCCTGGCACATAGACACTCAATACATGATATCTTTTCTTCCCTCTTGCCTTCCTCATTTCCTTCCTTCCTTTGTTTGGGAAAAAGTCACTTCAACTGTAAATGGTATCACTGACATTGAAAATGAATATACAATGTGATGGTTACCTTTAGGCACAGATGTGCCTTTTAAAAAATACGAATGGATATCTAGATGTTAAGAGGACAATGAAAGGTAGAATTAAAGATAACAACTATTTTGCAATTTATCATGGGGCTCATCCATGTACTCATTCAGGTCCTCTGAAAAGCAGAAGCCAAGATGGAATTAATACACAGGAAATGAATTAGGGAAAGTACTTGTGAAAGAAAATGGACAAGATACTGGGAGAGACTAAGGGAACTGACAAATTGTGATACAGACCTGATTCTTACTGAAGGAGGGAAGGAAGGAAAGAAGGAAGGAAGGAAGGAAGGAAGGAAGGAAGGAAGGAAGGAAGGAAGGAAGGAAGGAAGGAAGGAAGGGAGGGAAGGAGGAAGGAGAGAAAACAGGTTGAGTGGAAGGAAGGAAAGTAGGTGGAATAGAAGCAGCCTACACCAATGTGCAGTTCTAAGGAAAGTTAGACAAGGCCACCGGAGTGTTCTTGAGCCAAAGCTGCCATCAATGGAGTCCACTGTCCCCAGGAACAGAAAACTGGGAAGAACAGCCTCAGTGCAAATGCAGTGAAAGATTTCATAGCACAGAAGCTGGCACCCTGCAACAGGGGATCTGAGCAAAGCATTCTCATGTGGCCGCGGGGAGGTGAGCAAGGAATAAGAGGTATGTGTTTATCATGAGGAAATCAACCTAGATATACATGGTCCATCTCCTTGGCTCTTAAGTGACTCCTTCAACTGATAGTACAGTATCACTAAATATGTGTGGTTTCTGCACTCTGTGCAACCATATATTAATTTATAGAATTGTTATTAAGGTCCCTGGAGTAGAATTAGAAATATGAAGTACTTTAGCCACTAAGCGAAGTAGGATTTAAACGGATATAGTTCAATGTTATGGATAAAAGCAGGGGTTTTCGGCGATAGAGAAAACGGATTTGAATTTTAGCTCTATTATTTGACTACATGACCCTGGGACAGGGACAACCTGACTGTTTCTGTTTCTTTATAAATTGGGCATCATGATAGCTACTTCAATAGGACTTTTAAAAATTAAATTAGGGCTAAATGCCAAGAAATTCGCATTTATTGAAATTTTTGTATATGCCAGACACTGTTCTAAGCTGTTTACATTTATCAATTTATCAAGTCCTCATACCAAACATATGAAATAGGGTATTTTGTCATTATTCTTCTTAACAATAATATTTACTATTTTAGCACATTTAACAGATGAGGAAGTTGGGACTCAGAGAGGTCCATCCTAGTTCTAATGAATGGCCGAGCCAAAATTAAATGCAGACAGTGTGCCCAGAGCCCTCTCCCTAACCACAACCTATACTGCCTTGGTCTGATGGGGAATACCCATACATATACCTGGTCTGGTGGAATACCTTGATTTCTACATTATTGCATGACCAGGACGTAAGGATAGGATGGAGGGGATGTGATGGATATCTCCAGACAAGGTGCTAGTTTTAACAGCACAATGTATGTTTCCCTTGAGAATCTGTTTGGAAACTTGAACTAGATCATCATAATGTTCTGCATCTTCTATAACTTCCCAAATCAAATGCTAGGTTATAACAAGCGTTCCAAATCATTATCAGAAGACCATGAATTACTCTATTATAACATTATATTATTGAAGTTATATAAAATATCTATTACTATCTTAATCTTATTAAAATGTTTTAGGATCAGTATTGAAGCCAGATATTTCAGGTAGCTCAGCAGCATACAGTAGTTATTTGAATAGGAAGGGCATCTTCAAGATCCCTCAAAGTAAACCATGCAGGCAGTTTCCTACTTAATGAAAGATTCAAAGTCTTCCCCCAAGACCAATAGAAATTTGAAACCCTATCATCCTATAAATGTTAAAAACTGGGGTCCCAGTAGTTGATCAAACAAAGGGAGACAAGGTGAAGTAGGCCCTTCGCCTCAGCACTGAAGAGTTCAGGGTTATTTCTGTGTCTCTGGGGATTTATATCACCTGCGGTCTCTCCTACGGGTGAGGAGGAAGACATTAAGAGCTCCAAGGTGATTCAGACACTATGAACTGGTCCTGAGATGGAAATCGGTTGTCAGTGATTATAGTCCAGGAGAGTGTAATAAGGACAGAGGAGTGGCTTGAAGGGTGTTGATTCCACTTGCCCACCCAACCACACAAATTCCTCGGGGGTAAACACTTAAAGTTGATTGCATCCTCTTAGAAGCACTGTGGGATCATGTGTTCTTGCTGCTTCCCTTTGCAGCAGTGAGCAGTGATGGGTCACAGAGAGCAGGGTCACCTCCAAGTTCCCCTACTCCCAGGTGGTTTATGTGGAGAGCTATTTGTCTCATGAAGCTCCCTGGAGCTCAGGAGACTGTCAGTCTATTAAAGCAAGGAAAAGAGAATTAGTAACACCCTCCTATTTTCAAGACATAATAACCTGCCTATAAATCCACCCAAGCCCTGTTGTTAATCTTTAGCTTATGTGAGAAGCAACTACTGTATTGGTGCCACATTGAGAATAGACCACTTTATTACTTCGGAAGCCATAAAATATCTCTCTAGTTAGAAGTGAGACTAATTCTCCAAGACTATTGGGGTAGACACATTTGGCTGGATGCCCTCTGCCCTGTGACTGGTTCAGAAAGCAGGATGGTCACCCAAAAGAGGAAAATATGGTTCTAAATGTTTCCAGTTTAAAATGTACCATCATGGGGCACCTGGGTGGCTCAGTAGGTTGAGCATCTGACTTTTGGTCTTGGCTCAGCTCATGACCTCATGGTTCATGAGTTCAAGCCCCATGTCAGGCTCTGTACTGGCAGTGCAGAGCCTGCTTGGGATTCTGTCTCTCCCTCTCTCTGCCCCTCTCCCACTCATGCTCACTCATATTCTCTCTCTCAAACTAGGTTTAAAAATTTTAAAAAATACAATGTGCCATCATAAAGAAAAGTAGGTCTTAGGGGGTCTACTGAAGAAAGCTTACATATATAAGGCAGTCTTTCCTAAATGAGATCCACAGAACTGGCATTTTGCAGGACTTTTGTAAAAGCAACAACAAAACCAAAAATGTTCCAAGGTCAAAGAGTTTATGGGCCTATATGGAATAAGTTTAAACGAATCACTGTTAAATTTATGGGCCTTATTGTGAATCTCTAAAAGATACAGGATAGATAATGCTTCCTAAATGTATTTGAGATATTTGATCATGGACAACCCTCTCTCCTTTCTTTTGAGAAGGATACCAAATAACATGTCCTGGCCTGCGTGCTAGTTAGAAAACAGCTTGCGGTATGTGTGTATCAATATGAATTTGCGGTAGTTTTGTAACTTTTGTGGTTATTTGAGTCTTAACAGAGTAAGGTATCTGTAAATTACTTCTCATAAGATATCCTTTTACATCCTGTAAATCAAACTCCTCCTACTTCTAATGCATGGGTAAACAAAGTTTCCAATTTGTGGGAAAGGGATGATTTTGCCCACGGACAAAGGGCTACTTGATTAGCCAGTAACATCCTGCTACAGTGAGGCAAATGTCCACCATCTGATCAGCATAAGTGTTGTGTGCTCTCCTGTTACTGGGATTTATTTTTCCATATTATTTTACGCATTTGGAGCCACATCCCCAATCATCTTTCCATAAGTGACTTCCCTGGACATAAGATAAAATGAATTTAATCATGAGAAAGGAAGAGAAAGACAGAAAAAGAAGACAGCCTGACCATCTGGATATGTTGGTCTACATGATTATTCATAAGACGACTCAAATAAGCAGATGCCATGGATAGTAATTAAACCCTTCTTATGTTCTCACTGGAATGTAAAAACAGCGTTTCTTTGGATGACAAAGGATCTGTGTCACATATTCAAGGGTAATCACAAAAAGGATAAATAATAACCCTGTTAATCATCAGAGAACAGGGACAGTTTTGGTGGCAGCACTTTCTCAAGGTGATCACGTTTTCTTTACACACAGCTTGGGAAATGCTGGTCAGACCTCAAACAGTCCAGCCACTTGCCTGCACTCAGGCTTCCTGCAATCAGCTGGCATGTCTCTTGGGTGTGAAGAAATTTGTTTTTGTCCCTTCAGATAGTTCTACCGCCCAAGAGGTGGAGTTATAGGTACCCGCCAGGGGTGTTCAGTCTCTGTTCCGAAAGCTTTTTGAACTTGCAAAGGCTGTCCTTGCTGGAGAGAATGGTATGCGTTGCCTGAGCTGATTATATAGAAAGGTTGAGAGCCTCCGTATGCCTTATACCAAGTCTGTGCGTGGCTTCGTTTCTTTCTCATTTCCCAAGAAAGGCAAATCAAAAGGGAAGGATTTGCTGCACGGGGCACATTGAGGGGCTACTTTTTCAGATAGTTCTGTGCACACAGCTTTCCTCATTTGGCCCACGTCCAAACCAGCCACCACAGGCAGTGTCCTCCACATGTGTGGCTGTGGGTAACGTTTTCAACAAAGGGACAAGAGTCACAGTAGTGACATGATAGGGAAAACCACTGAAGTAATCTTATACCTCAGTCTCTCATGATTTTTATGCCTCATTTTTTTTAAGTTTATTTTTATTTATTTCGAATAAGAGAAGGAAAGCAAGCGGGAGAAGGGCATAGAGAGAGGGAGAAACACAATCCCAAGCAGGATTCGTGCTGTCAGTGCAGAACTCAATGTGGGACTCAAACTCATGAATGCTGAGATCATGACCTGGGCCGAAGTCAACAGTCAGGCCCTTAACCAATTGAGCCACCCAGGCGCCCCTTCTATGCCTCATTTTAAAAATGTACTTTCCAGTAGGTTTCTCACAGATTTAGGTAGATTTCATTCCATACCAACCATTTCTTCATAATCTACTGGGTTCTGCAGATACAGAGTGAGCAAAACAAGACAACTATCACTCCCAACCCTTGGCTCTATCAATAGGTGCTGGCTGTTGCTTTATAAATAATATCAATTAATACTTATTGAACGTTTAGAGTAAGCCAGGTATCCCTCTGATTCCGTTGCCCCTCTTCATGAACCTCATTCCCACCCCGTGGGCTGATACTGTTATCTCCATTTTATAGATGAGAGAATAAGGAAACTTACAGACAAATTGCCCCTAATAATACAACTAGTAAGTCGGGGAACCTGGACTTAACTCCAGAGCCTAGGATTTAATTAATATGCTTCTTTCTGACCCTGAGTACCCCACCAGCAATAGTCAAGCTGGTTATGGAAATAGAGTCATCCAGGGGTACCTGATGTTTCTCCAAGACAGCCTTATTTCTTGTGTTTTCCCCCGTGTCCATTGTGCACTTGCTTTTGAAATAATCTGGAAAGAACATGCATTCTCCTTGGGCTCCCTAAAAAAAAAAAAATTTCAGAGACATCTTTTGGGAAGGTCTATACAAAATAGTAATTAAAATCACAGCAAGTGGGACTAAATACACCTGATTTTAGTCCCTGTGTCACCATCTTAAGTAATGTATTAAATTTCTAGGGCTGCCATAACACGGTACCAAAGACTGGGTGGCTTACACAATAGAAATTTATTTTCGCACAGTTCTGGAGGCTGAAAATCTAAGATAAAGCCATCCACAGATTTGATTGCTTCTGAAGCCTCTCTCCTTGGCTTGCAGGTGGCTGTCTACTTGCTGTGTGCTCACACAGTCTTTCCACTGTGTGTGCACCTCCCTGATACTTGTTCGTGTGTCCAAATGTCCTCTTCTTATAAAGATAACAGTCAGATTGAATTAGGATACACTCCAACAGCCTCATTTTAACTCACTCACCTCTGAGTAAGTTAAAATACAAATACAGTCAGGGGCGCCTGGGTGGCTCAGTCGGTTAAGCGGCCGACTTCGGCTCAGGTCATGATCTCGCGGTCCGTGAGTTCGAGCCCCGTGTCGGGCTCTGTGCTGACAGCTCAGAGCCCGGAGCCTGTTTCAGATTCTGTGTCTCCCTCTCTCTGACCCTCCCTGTTCACGCTCTGTCTCTCTCTGTCTCAAAAATAAATAAACATTAAAAAAAAATACAAATACAGTCAGATTCTGAAGTACTGGGGTTAGGGCTTTAGCGAATTTTGAGGGCATGTGATAGAGCCCACAGCAGGTAGTGTGCAAGTTACTTAATGGCTAACCCCCGGTTTCCTAATCTGTACAATGGTGGTAAACATAGCACTTAGTTTCTTGACAATTTTAAGATCCATTGTGAGGATTAAATGAGATTATTCCATATCTCTGCCTTAAACGTTGAACACAACCGTGTGCTTTTTGCTCCTTTTATTTGAATGGGTGCCTCAGGCTTATCCATCAAGTTTCAGCTCAGGTATCACCCTAACTATTCTTTCATAGTGCTTTCAACCCCAGAAGCTGTTATTTTTCTTTATTGTATGATTATCCTGGTTATTCCACTAGAATGGAAACTCTCTATTTAGAGAAGGAGCTTTATCTGTTGGACTCACTGATGTACCAAACTTCTTAAAATGGAGCCTGACATATGTACAGGGTACTCAACAGATATTTCTGAGAGGAATGCATGAGAAACCTTTTCCAAAAAACCTACTTAGTGTTTAGCTATTTTCTTCATCTGTGGTCTTCATCAGACATGATTGAGACCTTGTTCTTTTCCCATTCTGCCACTCCTGCTGACTGAACTTCCTGTTTCTAGCAGCTCTGACTCTCCCTCACATGGAGGCCATTACCTTGAAGAGTAAGCTTCCTCTTAAAGGGCTGCCTCACCACAATCAGGCAGAAGGTATACAGTTGTCCTGGTGCCCAGTACCACTCCCAAAGTTTCCAGCCCTGCTGACTCCCAGCTTCCTCCCAGTTTTCATCTGATTATTTATTGTCTAAAATTAAATGAATTTGGAAACAGTACTCCATTGAGCCATTTCATGTCTTGGCATGAAATAAGTTATCAGGTCTTTTCCAACTTGATCATCTACTTGAGGTCAAATATTCATAGAGAGAGAAGATAGAGTGTGTGTGGACATGGATGCTGGGTCCAGTGGAATGGAGGGAGCATTGGCAGAAAGTAGATAAGCTCCAGGTGCCTCCTGAAAACTGAAAACATCCCCTTAGTTTGCTCATGGCCAGTTCTAACAAAGCCTCTTTAAAATGCTTCCTCCCAAGCAGATTTGTTTCCTGTGGCCCCTGGCTCAGTAAAGGCATCATGCCCATCTGCTGGAGCACCTTCTGCTCCAACAGAAACCCGGGACCCTTCTGAGAGGTTTCCTTTTCTTCACCTCCTGTAATCATTTTGCCACCAGGTTATGTCACTTCTGCTTTTCCATCTCCAGGAGCATTTATTTGAATAAGGATTTCTCATCCGGATTCACACAGGAGGCTGTTGACAGGTCCCACTACAAGGACCTTCCCTATAACAATCCTTGACAATCCCTAATAATCCCAACCCCTATGGCATACCAGACTCTACAAGGACCTTTGTTTTCCATTTTCTCCACCTTCCCATATTTCACATTTTCTCATCAGGAGTAGCACTTTCTTTAACTTTTAATTAAAAAAAATTTCTGATTTGCAGAATAGTTGCAATGATAAAATCCAAGGTTTCTGTAGAACCCTTACCAATTCTATTGTTATATCATGTAAATGTGCTGTCACAAATAAGGAGTCAACATTGGTACATGAGTATTGACTAAACTCCACAGTTCCTAAGGAGTTCACTAGTTTTTACTTAATGTCACTTTTTTCTGTTTCAGGATCTTATCCAGGACAGCACATTATATTTAGTTGTCATGTATCCTTGGCCTACTCTAGATGGTAACTGATCTGGGCTTTCTTTGTTTTTAATGACTTTGACAGTTTTGAGGAATAGTTGTCAGGTATTTTGTATAATATCCCTTAATCCGGATTTGTCTGATGTTTTTTTTCTCATGGTTAGACTCAGGTAATAGATTTTTGGGACCACAGAGGTAAGATGCCATTCTTACCATATCATATCAAGGGCACATACCATCCATATGGCTTATAAGAGATAATGTAAAACTTGATCATCAAGAGTGGAAGAAATTTTTCATTGTCCAGGATTCTTCCAGGTGGACTAAGAACTAAATTTAGACAGTTAACAGGAGAAAAAAAAAGTTTTATTATGTATACACAAAGGCCCCATAATGCAACTGAGACCCAAACAAATTACCAAGGCAGGCTGTTTGTATACATTTTAGACAGAGACAACACACTTGTGAGGAATTGACAGGATGAAGGAAACGGATGTTTGGGAGCTTTTGTTGGTAAAGGATTCTAAGGGGAATTTGGGCTGAGGTAGTAGATTGTGAAAAGGTAACAAGGTTGGTTTTTACAGGTTTTTCAGCTTTAAAGTTCCTATCCAGTGATAAGGGTGTCTTTTTACTTCTTAGTACAGGGAGCAATACCTTTCATATGGGAGATTGGTTTCCTGCTTTCAGGGGGAGAGAGGAGGGTCTGGGTGCTTTGGGGCTGACTGTTTCTCAAATAGCTTCAATCTGAAATAATCCATTTGTTACTGTGGTACATTTTGGGTGGACTTCTGTGGGCTGCTATAGTCATCTGGCCAAGATAGTGTTGGCTGGATTTCTCCATGGTAAGGTAACTTTTCCTTACCAACTTTTCATACTCTCTAAATTTTTTTTAATGTTTCTTTATTTTTGAGAGAGAGAGAGAGAGAGAGAGAGAGAGAGAGAGAGAGAGAGAGACTGAGTGTGAGTGGTGGAGGGGGAGAGAGAGAGAGGGAGACACAGAATCAGAAGCAGGCTCCAGGCTCTGAGCTGTCAGCACAGAGCCTAATGCAGGGCTTGACCTCCCTCACAAACTGTGAGATCATGACCTGGGCTGAAGTCAGATGCTCATCCTACTGAGCCACCTGGGCGCCCCTACTCTACTCTTTAAAAGTGCAGCTCATACTCAATGGGAATGGGGCAGAGGTTGTTAAGCCACATCTCTTGGAAGGAGAAGTATCTACAAAAATTATTTGGAATTCTCTATATGAGATGTGTGTCTTCTACTTTATTTCAAACATTTAGTTATATCAGAATCAATAGGATATTTATTTAATATTTGGGTTAGAATCCAATACTATGTTATTTATGTTAGTCCTGAAGTTGTCCCATCTTTGGCCATTGGGAGCTCTTCCAGGTTGGTGCTGTGTCTCTTTCTTTGTGATCACTACTTTCTGGAACTACAAGATGTTCTAAAAACACACTATATATTCTTGCTCCACTGTAAAACCCTAAAACTCTGGTTCATTTTACTGGAAAATGGTATTAGAAACCAAGATCTGGCCATTGGACATGCTTGTTGCTACCCAGGTGTCATTGCTTCTGTGTTTTCTCAGTGGACAGAATTAGGCAATATATTTATCTATACCTATCTACATATATACATATATCTGTAATTATTTCTATGTCTATTATTCTGTATCTATATTATGTATCTAAACATGAGTCCATACTGATGTTACTGATTCTAATCCTATTCCTTATGGCCCCTAGACGTTTTCCCCTTGCTTATCTGTAACTTCTATCTCCAACAGTGAGAAATATGTCACCCACCATCCACCATCCATTTACTTATTTATTCAGCTCCAGAATTCTTTCAAATTAGTTTGAGAATTTTTAAGCCACACCCTCAGCTTAATCGCCTAGAGTGTAGTCTGTATGGGCACTTTTATCATGGTCTCCTTCGTCTTACCACTTCCAGTTAAAGCACTGTTTTCCAAAGTCATTGAAGTCAGAAATTTGCTCCTTCAGGGAGGGTATGTCATAGATTCTTCTGTCACTTCCTGAATTCCATCTTGGTAGATTCCCTACCTCCAAGTTGACTTTTTTTTTAATTTGTATACGTAAGTTTCACTCTCTGTGCTGTAAAGTTCTATGAATTCTGACAAATGCATAATGTCATACATCTGCCACTACAATACCATTGCAGATTTTAAGTACCTTAAAAATCCTTTAGGGGAACCTGGGTGGCTCAGTCAGTTGAACATTTGACTCTTGATTTTGGCTCAGGTCATGATCTCATGGTTTGTGGGTTTGAGCCCTGCACTGGGGATCTGTGCTGTCAGCATGGAGCCTGCTTGGGATTCTGTCTCCCTCTCTCTCTGCCCCTCCCCTTCCCACTCTCTCTTTCTCTCAAAATAAATAAATAAACTTTAAAAATTTCTCTATAGTCCCCTAGTTGAATACTGTCCCCTTCAAACTCCTGGCGACCATTGGTATATTTCTATCCCTAGAATTTGTTTTTTCCAGAGTGTCATATGAATTGAACCATACAATATATACCCCTTTTGGTCTGGATTCTTTCATTCACTCATGTTCTTGTGGGATTAATAACTTGTTTCTTTTTATTGCTAAATAGTAATCCATTGTATGGATAGACCATAGTCTGTTTGCCTATTGAAAGAAGTCTGATTACTTCCAACTTTGGATGATTATGAATAAAGCTACTAGAAAGATCTATGTGCAGGTTTTCAAATCAGTTAAGTAGAAAGGTAGGAGAACAATTGCTAGATTGTATGGTAAGTTTTTGTTAAACTACAGGCAACAACTTGAAGTTCTCTCCAAATGCACTCTACTCTCACCAACATGTTGTTCTTTCTGCCTGGAATGCTCTGCCCACCTTGATTGATAAAACAACTCCTCAAGGGCCTTCTTTTCTTGTATTTTTTTTCCCTTCATCCTTTGGACTAAGTTGGGGACTGCTATATAGAGTATGTAGAGTATGTATGCACCCCTGTATCTCATACATCATATACCACTATATTTTTTTTAGTACACTTGTATTTCTCCATTATAAGCCTATGATCCCTTTCTGCAAAAGTGTCATATCTTTCATTTCTATAATCTCAGTTTCTAGTACTACCCCCAGAACACAGTGGGAGTCTCTTAATTGAATGTTAGATCATGTTCCTTGTAGAATACCACAAATAAGCTTTATCTACTTCCCCATTTAATTTTTTCAGGATCACCTGTGTTTGTTATGGGTATAGTTGATATTTACATTTTGTTTGCAAGTTAACTTATACTTGGTATTATTCTGACTCATTTTACTCTATATTTTATATGAATTTCTAGATGCATTTCATCCTTTTAAATGAAGAAAACACAGCCCAAGTCAATTTTCCCCTTTGCTGTTCAGGATTTCAGATGTCCAAAGTTATTTTTCTAACACTGAATGTTTTCTCCTTTCTTTAAAAATATAGGAAACAGATAGTTCTTAAGATTTATGATAGCATAAGTTCAGGAGGGAGATTCGACACCATCATAAGACAGTGTTAGTCGCTGGCTTCATTGCACACACACACATCTATATATATTTGTGTATATATATGTGTGTATAGATGTGTGTGTGTGTATATATACATATATGTATATCAAGGGTTGTGTGTATTTGTGTGTGTGTGTGTGTGTGTGTGTGTGTGTGTGTGTGTAGCTAGAGGTTAGGCAAGAGTAGGAAAGATACAAACCTGCAAAATTGTTCAAGCACGAGCAATATCCTTGTCTCTTTGAAGAGCACTTATATGCCCTATTAACATTAGGGCATCAAGGGGGAACTTAGGCCCTTGATCATATTATCAAAGCAAAAATGAACAAAGAGAGAAGTAATAAAATAAGGTCTCTTCCTTCCTAAATGAGTGGAAGAAATTATTTAAAAGGCCTTGGGCAATCTTGAGCTCAAAAGTTTGTTCATTTCTCTAAAGGTGCATATTCTGAAAGAAGTTAAGTCTTTATTTTATATTATTTATACACACAGATCATTTTTGCTGATATCAGGAGAACATGATAGCACTGAAGTTTCACAGCCAGGTGTGATCTGACCTGGCTGATGCTGGGGCTGGTGATTACCTCAGCCTCTCTCAGCCACTCTTATCATGAAAACAGGGGAAGCTGGGGAGAAGGGTAAGGGGAAAGAGGACAGAAAAATGCCTCAAAGTCTTATTTTCAAGAAGCCACCAACCCCAGCCCCACACCACCTGACAGCCAGCATCATACATGCAACTGTAGGCGGTGAACTTAAGTTTCTGGGGGAAAACAGGAAACACTTTATAATCAAGGTCAAAGCCAAAAGATGATCTTCCAGTATGGAGCCCAGGCACACTAGGGTGGCTCAGTCAGGGTGCTCAGGAACAGAGAAGCAGTAGAGGAAACGCCCAGTGACATGAGAGAGTGCAGGCCCTAGGTCCACACCAGCCTTGTTTACAGTTTGGATAGAACTGAGTTATAAAACTTCTCTTGCTTTAGTTGAATCATTGTAACTTGGAGAAGACAAAAATATGCCTATTTCCTAGAACTGCATGAGGAATGGATGAGTTACTCTGTTTGAAACACTTAGACTAGTCTGGCACATCTCACACTCAGAGTGTCAGCTGCTCTCATTCCTTTTCCAGCCCATCCTGATGGGAGTGCTTCAGAAAAGCCAACTGCTCACTTCAGACTATGGGGCATCTCTATTGTTCTGTGTTAATTGAATCTTCAGGCCTTTGTTCCAAAGAGGCACTATAAAAAGATGACAGCTCTCTCTCAATATTGATCCAAAGGAAAAGGGTAATTTGCTGAGTCCTGCCTGCACAACTCAAAGGAGAGGACAGAAATCCCTTTTTTTCTTTTTGTTTTTAAGAATCAGGACCAGTAAACTCTGAAGCATCACTGAAAAGAATTGTCAAGAGTCCATAATCATTGCAGTTTGCTCGTATTTATTGTTTTTATTTCCTGTGTCTCTGCTGTGATGCTTTAAACCAAATGGCCTATGCACTTATCTTCAGAGTTACCACAAAAGCTTGCAAGTGGTACATTGCTATAGGGTTCTGTGGAAACAGAAACTAGGGAAGAGAGAAGATAGTGGGTAGTTCTTTTTAAAAATTTTTAAGAGGTTAGAGTGGGAGAGAGCCAAAGCATAAGAGACTGTTAAAAACTGAGAACAAACTGAGGGTTGATGGGGGGTGGGAGGGAGGGGAGGGTGGGTGATGGGTATTGAGGAGGACACCTTTTGGGATGAGCACTGGGTGTTGTATGGAAACCAATTTGTCAATAAATTTCATATATATATAAAAAATTAAAAAAAAATTTGAAGTTTATTTATTTATTTTGAGGGAGAGAGTAAGTAGGGGAGGGGCAGAGAGAAAGAGATGGAGAGATAGAATCCCAAGTAGGATCGGCACTTGTCAGTGCAGAGCTGATACTGGGCTTGAACTCACAAACCCTGAGATCATGACCTGAACCCAAATCAAGAGTTGGATGCTTAGCTGACCAAGCCACTCAGGTGCCGTGATAGTGGGTGGTTCTGATGGGAGAAGGAATCGGATTAAGAATCTGCAGCCCCTACTTGAGAATACAAGGGATTGCTTGTAGGCTTTGCTTTAAAAAGGCTGTGGGGTTGGCTCCTTGACTTAAAACATTCTTCTATTCTTTGTTTTTAGGTAAGGGGCGGGAGGTGGGAAATACACATGACAAGAAGCAAGTTATTTTAGGGGTATTAGCAAAAAAAATCAGTTGCTTATTTTCCTTTCTTTCCTGGTGTGAGTGGAATAAGTGCAAATGCAGACAGTCTATCAAAGATGAGTAGGCAAAGAGACCCAGGGGTTACCACATTTTGACATAAACTGTACTCTATGTTGATAAAAGGAGCTGATCTGCATTGTGCTGAATCCAATCTTCCTAATCAATTATTGATGGCTGGTGGGGAGTGATAAATGGCCTGCCAGTGAGGAAATCACACTGCTTCAGCTCAGCATGGAAACAGGTGATGGGATTTTCAATAGACACAATGAGACCTTTCCGCTGATATCCAATATTGCTGAATTTCTTCCTAAGGCTACTGGGACTTCAGTTTAGAATATAAGAGAGTTTATGAAGCCAAAACATTAAACATCACCAAACAAAAAGGAAAATTACTTATACTAAATAGCATCCTCCTTCTCTAAATTTATAAAAGTGATTAATGATGATGTGATTTAAAGTGTATCTAGAAGACAGAATAAAATAGAGATAGAGAGAGGGTATCTTTCTGTTCTGCTAATTCTTTGCTGTGACACCTTAGACTTTAAAATCCCTGTGCCTCTGTTGCCTCATCTGTAAAGTGAGGATATAATATACTAATGAAAAGTAAACAAGTTTGCACAGTCTTGCACAAAATAGTACCAAACAGGTGTTAGTTCCCATTCTATTGTCAGTGGTGAGGATTTCCTTGTTGCCAATGGAGCAGTGATTCAAAATTTTGGACATAAGAAATTACCTGGATTGGGCACCTGGGTGACTCAGTTGGTTAAGTCTCTGACTCTTGATCTTGGCCCAGGTCATGATCTCACAGTTCATGAGTTTGAGCCCCACATCGGGCTCTGCACTAACGGTGCAGAGCCTGCTTAGGATTCTGTCTCTCCATCTCTCTGCCCTTCCCCCACTTGTGTGCACACAAGTGCTCTCGCTCTCGCTCTCTGTCAAAATAAATAAACTTTAAAAATTTTTTAAAAATTACCTGGAGCATTATGAAACAATAGATAAGAAATATAAATTTAAAACTTCCCGAATCCCACCCGACTCAAATCAACTAAAGCAGAATGTCTATGGAGAGGACCAGCACTTTGTACGGTAAGGATACCTCTGAGTAATTCCAATCCTCCATGAAATTTGGGGAACTGATTTACAGCAACCTTTACTTCCCTGATTTAGGCAAACTTTCTGTTCAAATAACTTTAAGAAGTGGAGTTCAAGCTTTCTGGTGCCTCCTACAGTTTTTTATTTTGTATTCTTCTTGCTCTAATTCCTGGATCTGGGTATGCCCAGGTGCCCAGGCACTTGGCCCCCTGTCCGTCTAGATAACAGATACTACAGGATAGCCTTCCATGCTCAGCCTCCTCCAACTTCCTGCCTGCACATGGAGGTTAAGTGAGGTCTATGCAGGAAGAATGGAGATCCTGAGGAGTAGGTTCTGGGAGAAATATAGAAAACCCTAATGTATTCTCTAATCTGGCTTTGTGGTAACAAACTCATTTCACTTCTTGTGCTTCTCTTTCCCCGAGGCCCAGAGTTCCGAGGTGTACGCACAAAAAAGTATAATTTTATATGAAAAGTATAACAACAATGTAGCAATTACTAATTTAGCAATCTTTCTATTCTTTCAAAAATATTATCAACTACAAACACTGTGATCTTACAGGACATTAAACAATTTTGAATACTTAAGAGCAATAACTTTCTACACTCATTCTTGCTTACCCTGTGAGGTCTTTCTAGCAATTAAGCCCCAGAGGGAAGGTAATTTGTATATTTAAGGTAGAGAAAAAGTGTAGGAGAAAATAATGCACTTACTCTCTTTCTCTTTATGTAGCAGGTTCTTACTTATATCTCTCACAGCTCAAATGTCTTTTAAATTAACTGGAATTCCAGCACTTATACAATGTCAAGAATAGATTTTGTTTTAGTATAATTTGGTTGAGTTCTACTTTTGTCTTGGGGGTCTTTATACTTTCTCGTAGCTTTTCACGCTTATAGAGACAGATGTAGGAATTTGGTCAGATAGAGGGGTATTCACGGAGACAAAATTTCATGTAGAAGAGACTGGAATTCAGGAGATACCATACACTATCCCCCAAAGCCCTTCTTTTCTATGTGATATGGCAGGAAGTTTCCAATGCAATATAGCAGGGATTATGGAGAAGAATGTCTCCAAAGACAGACTGCATTGGAAACGGATTCAGTTATATAACCCTAATGATGTTAAGAATGAAAGAGTTAATACCAATGTAGCCACAGACAGCAAGTGAGGCTTCAGAACAAGCCATTGATGCAAAATAATAGGAAAGAAAATATATTGAATTTTTCTAATATTCTCATCCAAAGTAACAGCATGGAGAGAAATGTCGGTCTTTAACTATAAAGAGAGAAAAAGCATTTCAAAATTATAAACAGTGGGATGTCAAATTTATCTTTTATCAGAGACATAAATGAATGACAAACTCTACAATAGGGCTATTCAGAAATTTGTTTATACAAATATTGGAATTTCAAAAAGGATAATTTAGACCAAAACAATCACCAATGCATAAGACAAAATGGTAAGAAGACTGATCCTTTTATGACAAGGGAGATGTCAGATTTTGGATCTTACCACTAGTTTCCTCAGAAATCAGTTAATAAAGTCTTAATACACTTAAAAATTATATTTCATATTTAGAATATAGCATGCTGCTGATCTTTCTTTTGAAGCACTAGGGTGTTCTTTTCAGATTTTTTGTTCAACTTGCTGATTGTGCACCTAGCATGGTCCCTGACACACACCTCTCTATTTCATTTGGGACCTGTTTTGACTGTATTTGGCTGCTGGGGTCCATTGGGTCGAGGGCCAAAAAATCTCTTAAGAGTATTATTTTCCTTGGCTCTTCACTGGGGCTCATGCCCACCTTTAGAGTGTTGTCGATGGAGGAAGTATCACAAGTGGTGGATAGCACCATGGTTTCCAACTTCTGTGGACCAGCTGGGAGTGACAGCCAGTGTGTAACTACCCTGTCCAAATACCAGGAATGTGTCTCATGCTACCATGGCATTTCAAGCTTGCAAAATTTAAGGTAAAAAGGAATCAGTTCAACATTTTCATTTCCTCTCAGTTTCATGGGGGCCAAGCTCCCCCCATGATCAATAATCTCCAAGGTCAAGCACTTTTCGGGATGAGCAATTTTCTGTTCCTTGCCATGGGAAAAGAAAGGTGCTGATGCCGTCTCCAGGCTCTCCAAGACCTGTAGCTTCGATTTCACTGTCTGCAGTCAGCTTCTAAAACATTGCAAACAAATCTTATAAGACTCTTTCTATAATGCAGACTCTGATTCACAGATTGGGATGGGACTGGAGAATCTGCATTTGTTGCAAGCGTCTAGGTGAAGCTTTTGCTGCCGGCCTACTTGCTACTGAATTGGAAGGAGCTAAGGCATCTACCCTGTAAGTCCAAGTGCTAAGTAGCTATTTAACTCCCATGGATCGGAGCTGGAGAGAAGCTTGTATATGCGCAGACTACCATCTCCCAAAAGTCTCCCACATCCCTAACCGAATTTGGAACCAGAATTTTAGCCTGAATTAAAATCTCTATCACAGTAGAGATAATACAACCAATTAATCCCACTGTTTAAGGTAGGGAAAATAATGCCCATTTCCTGGGCTTGCTTATTAGAATTATGTAAGAATTTGTGTTAACGTGCTCCATAAAGAGAAGCACAAAACAATCGTAATGGTATTTTTGTAGTCATTATTAAAATGTGAAATTCCATGGTTTCTGTGAGTGTCTGATTCAGAATTAAATACTCTTGCTTTCATGAGGGTCTAAGAATGCCAATCTTCAAATTCTGCTAGATACAATGACAGTTTCTCCATTTCTATGCTGGGTGAAAAAGAAGAAAACCTGGTCAATATCTTACTTAGAGTAAACCACAACATAAATAAAAGATTGCTTTAGATTTACACCAAGCATCCCCTTTACAGATAACAAATCCAATTCTTAAGATGTTACCTGTTTTCCATCCTGGTAAAGCAGGGTAATAGCTTTTTGGTGTGGCTATCTCTGTTTCCTGTCTAAACTGAAGAGAACCAGGGTGACTCAGTCAGTTAGGTGTCAGACTCTTGGTTACAGCTCAGGTCATGATCTTACGGTTTGTGGGATCCAACTCCTCTCAGACTCTGTGCTGACAGCATGGAGCCTGCTTAGGATTCTCTCTCTCTCTCTCTCTCTCTCTCTCTCTCTCTCTCTCTGTGTCTCTCAATAAATAAATAAATAAATAAATAAATAAATAAATAAATAAACTTAAAATAAAGTGGAGAGAACCAGTGCTCAGTGCACCCTAATAATCAGGATATGATGAATACAAGGAAAAGCAGAATAATCCCGAGCTTTTGTGTCTCTCTGAGTTTTCTAGGAGACTGAAGAGTATTTACAGTAAAAGTAAAGGAGAAGAACCACCTCATTATGCCTTATTATGCCTTACTACTACTTGTCCCTAAAATCTAAGGAACAACTTCAGAATATGATTGGTACAAAGAATTTAATGAAGTTAGGAATGGCTTGAAGACCTCACTAAGCCAAACTGAAGCACAAAGGAAGGCAGAACATCACTGGCAGAGTTTGTGTCAGAACTGAAGTGTTGGACACTGAGACAAGTGTTTTTTTCCAATATTCTACAGAAATGCTACATGTCATAATGAGTTCGTGTTTGACCCTTTCAAATAATGTAATACATTCTTAAATTATATCTTAGCTTTCAGTTCCTTCAACAGAGTTTATTGGTGATAGCATAATTATTTGGGGTGGTGTGCATATTACAAATCTTTGGATACACAAAAATAGCATATCAAGAACCCCATCAGGAACTCTAAGGATGACTAAATCCAGGGAATCAAAGTTATTAGCTCATTTTCTCTCTCCTTTCTCTCCTATGGCTCTTTCCTTGTTTCCCTCTCTCCTACTTTCTCACCTCTGCTGCATTCCCATGATGAACTAGCAGTTATACTCTCTTTCATGCTGCTTTAATTGTTTTTAAAATGGCATACATTGCTTTTAAAGCTGAAGGGTTTTGCCATAAACCAGGGAATAAAGCCAGTTGGAATTCTATGACCCAAGAGACAGGAGAGGTATTTGTATAACACTCCAGCAAAAATGTCCCAAAGGAGGATTCTAATTAGCTCGGCTTGGCTCAGGAGCTCGTCTGGGGACCAATCAACATGGTCGGGGAGATGGAATATGATGCTTAGCTCCCCTTAGCCTGGGTTACAGCCCACATGTATAGAAGGAATAGCGCCATATGTCTGTTTCCAAAGAAGTAGGGATGCAGGTGAGAAAAGACACCAAGAAACCATATGATACCTTTGCTGGCTCTCAAATTAGAGCTTGTAGGCTGATACATTCAAGTGGAGAGCCAGTTCTGTTCAAACCTGGAGCATCAGTGAGAAACCTTTATTACTTTTACACCCAATTCCAATTACCAGCTCTCGGTGAGATGATCTTCGAAAATTTATATAGAACTCAAAATCATGAGAAAATGTGACCAGTCACAGACTTAGGAATCAAACAACACTTCAAACTGTAATTGAGCCACCTACCTACCCGTTTGTAGCTCTTTTGAGTAAGCTACGTAATATTAATGAATGTCTACTTCTTCCTTAACAAAATGGGAGTACTGTATTCATCTTCCCACTGTGTGAGGTGATTCCTAACAGCATGGGAACTCTTGTGCTCTCCTTGCCTGCTTTCCATCCTCCATGCTTTCCAAAGGGACTGAGGAGTTTCTAGGAGACCAGAGGAGAGTACTCCAGTGCAGTGTGCAGAAGGATGAGTTCACACAACCACAGAATAGAGGATCACAGACAGAAAATGGTTCATGAGTTCCAGCCCCGTGCTGGCAGTGTGGAGCCTACTTGGGATCTTTCTGTCTCTCCTTCTCTCCTCTGCCCCTCACCTGCTTGCTGTCTCTTGAAATTAATAAATAAAAGAAGAAAAAGAAATCAACACAGGTTGGAGAAATAAACCTGTGAAAATTGTAGGTAACAGTGAATACCAACTGTTGGTATCAGTGAATACCAAATGAAAGGACAGTTAGGTGCTATATGAAAATAAAGGCAGGCCTTCTAAGGCTCATATTCAGCGGATTTCAGCTGCACTTGGGCCTCATCCTGAGTCCATGTCATCAAATCCATGGAGTGGCCGGTCCTTGAGGATTGATGAATCACTGCACTAAGTATGCATGCAGGTGAAAATGGATTCCAAGGGCAACCTTGAATGTGGAAAAAGCCACTGGAAGGTAGAAACGTTAGGGATGTTAGTTTGCTCACATTGCCTTCAGATCTAGGAAGGAAGGCATGAAGTGAATTGACTTGCAATATATGTTGTGAAGTAGCATCGTTTTTAAGACCTAGACCTCAACCCATGAATTTTGTACCAAAGCAAGTCCACAGTTCCTTGCATACCCATGAGAAGAATCTAGATCCATCAGCTGTCTCCCCCAAAGTGGTAAACATGATCCAATAATTCCATTCTCAATATTATTTTGGTCAATGTAGTGATTGTTTTGGTTCAGACCTGTGCCAGTCATTTCACTTGTCTTCTTTTTCCATATATTTGTCAGATTAATGACTACACTAAGAATACCTAAACTTTACTCATAACCAAAGCATAGCACTGACAATTTTACGGGAGAGAAAAGGCTACATGTAATTATGATATGAGAATCTACTTGTCAATGCTAAGATTTTAGGAAATGAAAGAAAAATGAACATGATAAACCAATGGTGAACTGGCAGTTATATTGTCCCTAATGTTGGCCTTATTTGTTGTTTGTTGTTGTTGTTGTTGTTGTTGTTTAATGGTATGTATTTCCACCAAAGCTGAAATCTTTGATAGGAAATCCCATGGAGTCAAACGGTGGGCATAACTTCTAACTTTCGATTTATACATCTTAGTTTGTCTATGTAAATTAATAGTTCTAGTTCTTATACTGAGGTCTTTTGTAGGCGAGCCATTATTCAGCAAGTTTATGTTAGTAAAACAAAATTTAAAAATATCACAAAGGCAGTGAGATCATCTTGGTCAATGATCAAGAGAGACTCTTTTTCCTTGCCAGATTCTAATTCAATTAATACATTTTTTCAATAAAGCATTAAATGAAACGTTCATCAATGTAAAGATGTCAGTTGAAAGAGGATTTAAAATGTCTCTTTATTTCCTAGTCATTAAGTCATAACAAGTATTGTCTATATTCAATACTTCTGTAAAGCCTCTACTTCCTTTATTTTTTTTAAAATGTTTATTTATGTATTTATTGAGAGAGACAGTGTGTGGGGTAGAGAAGGAGTCAGGGAGAGAAAGAAACCCAAGCAGGCTCTGTGCTGTCAGCGTGGAGCCCAAAATGGGGCTCAGTTTCACAAACCATGAGATCATGACCCAAGCCAAGATCAAGAGCCACCCAAGATCCCCAACCTTCTTTAAATGCTTAAAATATCTGAGCAGACTTAGCACCCATCTTGTTTTTTAGGAACAGAGAAAAAAAGGAGTCTATCACCAGATCTAAGTGGATGACCATATATTACATATCCTTTTAGAAAACCAAGATGATTTAAATGTTCCTTTCTTAGGATGCCTCTAAATCTCTAAGAGAAATGTCACAACATAGCATGCATGCAGATTTTTCATAACCTTCTGTTACATTTAAAAATATATATATAATTTTTTTTCCATATTCTTATCCTAGGTTATCTGGGGGATGGAAGAGCCTAAGATTTTCTGTTCCAAGCTTTCTTATTGACTCTTTCCAGGAACTTGTATATAAAAGAGGACACATTATCAAACAGGAAGATGGTCAAGGTCTAGCTTACTAAGGCAAGAATCTTCCATTTTTCCCAGGAAATACATGTTATTTTAGCTTGCAAACTTTTGGATTTTTGGTTTTGCTTTTTAAAGAATCTCAATAGTCTTATTAGTATTGATTAGGACATTAAACAATATAGGCTCATCCATCCTATGTTTTCAGACTTTTTTTCCTGGTGCTCTGTTAATAAACACATTTTTTTTTCCAGGACTGGTTAATTAACTCTTTCTCATCCATCAATAAACTAGATGGAATTATCATCATTTTACCTTCTTTTGATATTTGGATTATAATGTAATTTTGAAATGCAGCTTATATTCTAGATAGACCATTAAAAGGGATTGAAAATATTTAATAAAAATAGAGAATGGAAAGTTTTATCAATTTTGGGGGGCAAATGGTCTTTGGTGGTTTTGTTCAGTAATGTTACCATGATATGTATCATACTTACAAAAGAACAGTGGGTATATAGAAAAACGTGGTAAATATACACACAGGTGTTTAAAAAGACTTTTATGTTCATCAGGTTAGCAGAATGAATGAACGAAGTTAATGAATATTTCTGACCGAATATAAGACATTTTATGATAGAAATATGCCTCAAAATTCTCAGGTGGTACAATCAGGTCTTCTACAGAAATTGCATAAGGTCTTCTCTTTGGCCCCAATTATTTTATGAAATCTGTAGCTCCTTTTGCAGTACAAAAAAAAAAAAACAATTCAGAAGAGAAAGATATGCAGGCTGGAGGGAGAATATTTTCCTATCTGTGACACATTATAAAAATGTAAATTAGATGGCAGATTATTGCTCAGAGATTGCAAGCTCTTTCAAAGGAAATAGAAGTGTGTAACATGCTCATATTTGAGAATGCATGGGAAGCTATTAAAATTTTAATATTTCAGTCTAGGAACAGCACACGAGATTCAATATATTTAGTGAACATCCTCACAATTAACTACTGGGAAGATGAAATCGCATCTTTTTATGAAGACGCAACATGACAACTGTGGTCAATTGGATACTTTTTAAATATTTTTCCCCCTTGGAGGTCTCCAGAGTTACACTGCCTGAAGGAGTTGCCAAAGAAAAGGAGAGGACTGTGAGAGAACAGAATAGAACAGAATTGAATTGAATCTTGTAGAGTTGGTTATACTGTTAACAGACTTGGCATCCTTGCTGACTTACCCATGACTGACTCATGAGTATGCTCCCATAATAATGGCAGATGATAATGATCCACTAGTGTGGAAATAATAAATTACAGTAGAGACATTTTTATAATCAACTACACATGGACCATTACAATATTTGGTGTCAGGACTCAAAAGGGTTAATAAGTGGAAATTAAATAGTGTCCTTATACTCATCTTGGTTCTTTCTCTCATCCTCTGGCCCCATAAGCTTTGAGATGGGAAAGATAAGAAAAAATATATGAGAATGAGAATGAGTTGTTATTTGCATTTATTTAAAAACAGATCTAGGGTGCCTGGGTCTCTCAGACAGTTGAACATAAGACTCTTGATTTTGGCTCAGGTCATCATCCCAGGGTCATGGTATCGAGGCCAGTGTTGGGCTCTTTGCTGAGCGTGGAACCTGCTCAAGATTCTCTTTCTCTACCCCTCTCACTCTCTCTCTCTCTCTAAAAATAAAATAAAATAAAATAAAATAAAATAAAATAAAATAAAATAAAATAAAATAAAATAAAATAAAATAAAATAAAATAAAATAAAATAAAATAAAATAAAATAAAAATAAAAATAAAACAGATCTGGAGCCTATAGAAAACTGAGCACTGGTTGAACAACTTGAAATTTTTATTTCTCAATATATTACACCACTCTGGACAGTGCGCCTTTGATTTTAATTAAGCTTACATTTTGTTCTGGCTAAGAATATCATTGCCTTTCTCATCCAATGACTTGTCTTTTCCGCTTTCCTTTTGGTTCCTTTTGATTTCCTATTTTCTTTTAGATCTCTACTTGATCTCACTGATTACTTAGATTCTCAGAGAAGAAATAACACAGGATGGGAAGTAAATCAATAGGCAGTAGGAGTTTTATCCTCTGTCATTTATATTTTATATTAATGAGCTCCAAGCTAATGACGAATTTGGGATAAAGATGGTCATGATTTCTTCCCCTAGTTCCGCCCTTCTTCCAGTGTCCCTCCTCTCATAAATGGCACCACTATTCACCCATTTGTTTGTATAAAAACCTTGGAATTGTCCTCGACTTCTCACTTTTTTCTTACATCCAATCCATCAGCAAATCGGCCAACTCCATCCTCAAAATCTATTTGGAATCTCTCCATGTCTCACTTCTTTCTCTCCCACCATCTTAGTGGAAGCCATTATTATCACCCACTTTAATTAGTGCCTTCTAATTGGTTCCCTTGCTTCTGCTCTAATCCCTTTGTATTTTATGCTTCTCACCTTAACTAGCCAGCCAATAAGTTCTTTTTCGTTTTTTTTTGTTTTGAAGTTTATTTATTTATTTTGAGAGAGAGAGAGAGAGTGAGCAGGGGATGTGCAGAGAGAAAGGGAGAAGAGAATCCCAAGTAGGCTCCACACTGTCAGCACAAAGCCCAGTGCAGGGCTCAAACCCACCAACCCTGAGATCATGACCTGAGCCGAAAACCAAGACCCGTATGCTTAACCTACTGAGCCACCCCAGCCAATGGCTTCTCATTATATGTAAAATAAACTCAAGCCCTTACCATGACCTAGAACTCCACACTTGATCTTGCCTTTTACTTTCTTAACGTTTCATTTCCACTTGGTATACTCCAGCCACAATCTTGCTTGTTCTTCCTCAAACATTCTAAGAAACTTCCTGCTTTAGAGGCTTTTCACTTTATATTCCCTCTGCCTGGAAAGTGCTTCTACAGAAATATACATGTTTTTTTTTTTCACAACTCTGACTTCATTAAGACCATTGTTTAAAAGTCACTTTTTCAGAAGAATCTTCCCTCTTCACCTAATCTAAAATGGCATTCCAACTCTTCTCTATACCCTGTTCTCTTTTTTTTCATAGAATTTCTTACTTCTTGACATATACATTACATATTGATTTACTATCCCTCTTCTCCAAAAGAATTTATGTTTTAAGCCTTTAGCAACCTCTATGTTACATGCAGTGCTATATCCCTGTCCCCAAAATAAGTGATTCATATAGCATATATTAAATAAATACTTATTGAATGAATAACTGAATAGGCTATTCATAGGTTATCTCTGTGACATGTTAGAATTACATATTTGTTCCTTCCTCACTTTTAGCCTAGGATAGAACTACTATAAAATCAGGTTTTCACTTTATCCAACTTTCTGGACAAGATAATCAGAAACCAGAGGAATCTTTGCCCTTTTACTTTTATTATCATGACTAGAAAAAAAATACTTCATAAAATTGAAAAAAAATTAAATAACACTAGTCACCCCTCTTACTGAAAATCTAAGACCAAAATACTTTCATTTCTTCCTTTCCTTCTTCCACAGAAGATATGGTGCTGAGAAAATGACAGATAGGTCACTGATGGAATTACTTAGTACTTCCTGAATGAGGATGTAATTTTTATATCAGGCATCAATAGTCTATGTGGCTCTGGGGATTGAGCTGGATGTTCAGTTTCTATTTCTGGACTTCTGACGGGTTTGTTGGGTGACCTTTGGATAGTTAATGAGTTACTAGTGTTGACAAGGATATGGTAAAGATTGATGATATGGATTCTATAAATTGCTCAGAACTCTTTGGAGAAAATTGTATGCCACTTTCTTTCTCATATTTAATGGCTTTGTATTATTAAACAACCTAGAAGACAGACATCCACATCCATTAATGACAGAATAGTTTCTATCAGACCGATATCCTTACTTTCAACAACAATAAAAGCTATTTAAAATGAATTTTGCAAAACCTTATATCTTGAAGATACAAGATTCAGAATCAACACATCCAGAATTTGAAGGACCAACATCCCAGAGAGAAAAGAAATACATTGAGGTAAGTCCAACATTCTTTACCACTTTTACATTTGAGATATTTGCTGATTTTTAACCTGTGAATGATGATAGGGCTAGAGGCCAACTGGCAGATTAGAAACTAAAAATATAAGTAGCACTTTGGTACTCTCATGTCACTAGAGTGAAAAATAATGAGAGTTCAGGGCTAACCAAGAATGAGGAGACCTGATCAATATTCCAGACTTTGATTTGCAACTACTGCAAATCCACACCATAGGAAAGAGGGCAAACTAAAAATGTTTTAAACTTTCAGAAAGGGTTTAAACTTTCTCAAAACTGTCTAAATTTTGGGTTAACTGTTTCTACCATAACTGCCCACCAAGCAAATATAAATCCTCTCCAAAGGAAGATAACATCATATAGAATCATTGAAAGTTTATAGACACAACTGCTTGAATTCCATGAAAATTACCAAATATGCCAGTGGTCGAGACCAGTTGACTAAAATAGAACCCATAGATGATCCAGATGCTGGAATTATAACAAGGCAAAGACTTTAAGAAATTTTGAGAGATTTTAATATATTCTAGATACTTTAATATGTTACACTTTTAATATATTCTAGATACTTCTTTTATTAGAGACATGAATTGCAAATATTTTATACTAATCAGCAGCTCATCTTTTCATTTTCTTAATAGTACCTTTCAAAGAACAAAATATTTTAAGTTTGATGAAATCCAATTTATTCTTGCACGGGTTGTGTTTTTGGAATATGGTTTTAAGAAATCTTTGCCTAACCCTAGATAACAAAGATTTTTTCTCCTCTGCTCAGAGAAAAGGCAATATAAAATCATAATGGAAGGATGAGCTAATAATGAAAATTTTTAAATGCACTATTTTGCATTAGTGAAAATAGAAGATTAAAGCCACCACTATCTCCAGATTTTAAAAAAGGAGATAAAATTTGACATTTATCATGTTGACAAGCCATTTATAGGAAACAACTTCCTTAGTCTGATAAAGGTTATATACTAACAAACCTACAGCAAATATTTTCTTTAATGGTTAATACTGAGTCTGCCCCCCATGATCAAGAACTACACAAGGAGGGAGTACCTGGGTGGTTCAGTTGGTTAAGTGTCCAACTCTTGGTTTTGGCTCAGGTCATGATCTCACGGTTTGTGGATTCAAGCCCCATGTCAGGCTCCATGCTGACAGTGCAGAGCTTGCTTGGGATTCTCCCTCTCCCTCTTTCTCTGCCCCTCCCCTGCTCCCTCTGCCTGTCTCTCTCTCAAAATAAATAAATACACTTAAAAAAAAAGGAACTATACACAGAGACCCACTATCATTATTCCTACTCAACATTGTGCATTAGCCAGTGTAGTAGACAAATAAAATAAAATAAAATAAAATAAAATAAAATAAAATAAAACAAGTAAGCTTTAGAGAGGAAGAAATTAAAATCTCTCTCTCTCTCTCTCTCTCTCTCTCTCTCTCTCTCGTATCCAACCTGACTGGGAGCATATAAAATCCAAAAGAACCTTTGAAAAAAGGGACTAGAATTAATACGAGAGTCTTACAAAGTAGTTGGATGCATATGTATAAAAATACAAAAATATTTAAATATATATCAGAATGAAGCAGAAGATAAAAATTAGAGTATAGTATTTAGTGTTCTATCAAAAATATGAAACACCAAGAATAAAATCTATACTGAAAAATAAAAATAAAAAACAAAAATAATTTAAAAATTACAGACTTGAAGTAATGTAAAGATATTTACTGATCAGACACAATATTATAAAGCTGTCAATTCTCGATGAACTTATTCTTAGATTTAATGTAATCCTAGTGAAAATCTCAGCGGGTTTATTTGTGGAGGTGGGAAGGTGGAGCAAGGGGTAATAGCAAGTAATGGTGAGGATATTGAGTAACTCCATGGGACTTTCCTACATTGCTGGTGGTAATTTAAATTGATTCAATCATTCTGAAACATTATGTGTCTGTATCCTCTAAAGAAGAGTATAAACACACTCTATTATCTAGTATTTCCTCTCATATGACAGGAATATATAAATATGTACAGCAAAAGTCATACAATATATCCATAGAAGGCCAATTGGCAATAGTGAAAACTGGAAATAACTCACATGTCCATCTGTAATAGAATATATAAGTAAATTTCAGTCTATTCAATGGAATAGTATATAGCAATAAGAAAGTATATATTACTGAGGCACCTGAGTGGCTCAGTCTGTTGAGTGTCAACTCTTGATTTCGGCTCAGGTCATGATCTCATGCTTCATGAGATTGAACCCCACATCAGGCTCTGTGCTGACAGCACGGAGCCTACTTGGGATACTCTCTCTCTCCCTCTCTCTGCTCCTCCCCTGCTTCTGCTGTCTCATTCTCAAAATAAATAAATAAACATTAAAAAAAGAAAGTACATATTGTTAGTATAAAACATGAATTAATGCTCCAATCACCATATGAACTAATGAAGTCTTACATAAAGTTACATACTATATGATTTTATTTATATAAAATTAAAAGTCAAAATGAACTTATGGAAATAAAAGTTACAAGAGTGGTAATCTTTGGTGTGGGAATGAGAAGAGTGAGCTAATGATGAGCAGTGGGGACAAGGGAGGATTTGGGGATCTGGTAATCTATGTTTGGTCTCAGTGATGAAGGTTACATCAATGTATTTACTTGCAAAAATTCATTCAGCTATATACTTTGCATACTTTTAAATGCAATTTAAGTGAAACGGTTACTTTAAAAATAAAAATACAACAAAACAACTACATAATTCCTATTAATCTAAAAGTATAGTTTCTGGAACACTCTGTGGAATCTGATCAAGTTTCAGTTATTCCTGTGAGCACTGTGTGGGTTATCAATCATCTTTGAAAAAATAATCCCAGATGGATTTCTCTATATTATTAATGCCATTCTTCTTTGCCTGTGCATCATTTTGATGTTTGCATTTGAATTTCACAATTAACACACACAGAAAACAATTTGGAAGGCATAGCATTTTCAAAAACTACTTAGGTAACATATGCCAAGACAAGCATACATAAATTTCAGATCATCAGCCTCTTGGGATTTTCTGTGTTTTCCTTTCAGGCTTAGCAACAAAATAAGAAGTTGATCATCTCATAGCGTATTGTTTCTTTGAGAAATAACATTTCTAAAGGCTTAACTGATGGCATATACATCTGATCTACTCCTTGAGGAATACAAACTTAGATGCCTACAGGGACCAGCTGGGAGCAGAAATGAGGTAAATGGGCTGGGTAAAGTGGCAGAAAATCACTAAATACAAAATAAATGGAATGAGCAGAAGAATGATGATGAATGGCATCTGACACCAGGCATTGATGGGAGCGCTGGTAAAATGGAGGACACATGTTCTCTCCAAGGAATGGCACTCAGCTACCTACAGGCACAAAGGCACTCTGTGTCTGTTTTGATTTGTGAACAGAAATCTGGAGCCCAGAATTTGGTATATAAGTATCTTGATGTTAAAATATTGATAATTAGGGGGGCCTGGCTGGCTCAGTTGTTATAGCATGCAACTCTTGATCTCAGGGTCATACGTTCAAGCCTTATATGTGGTATAGAGTTTAATTAAAGTAATATATATGTAAATAATATTTAATTAATATTCAAATAATTAAATTAATATATATGTAAATAATATTTAATTCAAAAGTTTGTAAAATAGTGTTCACTAAAACCAACCCTGATAAATCTGTATGTGAAACCCAGCCTATTTCCATTCTCTGCTCTAACAGAGAAATGTTTCCAAATCCCAGTTCTAGAAGACACTGTTTTTCTGAACAGTAGGTGGCTGTCTTTTATGTTGTAGATTCCGAATCATGTGCTGATATGGTGCTCCACTTTGCTCTGGTTGCTGGAATCCAGATCTGAATTATGGTCTGTTTTTATATGGTACACTGAACCTTAACATTCATATTTAATTTGTTAAACTTACCTCCAGTTTCATGTCATAATCTGTGCTTATTTGGCCTTTACTCTAAGTTCTCCACCCACTTGAATTTATTTTGTGTTTGTTACATGACACTGCATATATATATGTTTTAATTTCTTAAAGTTTATTTATTTTTGAGAGACAGAGAGACAGAGAGTAAGTGGGGGAGAGGCAGAGAGAGAGGAAGACACAGAATCTGAAGCAGGCTCCAGGCCGTGAGCACAGAGCCCGACTCGGAGCTTGAACCTACCAACTGTTAGATCGTGACCTGAGTTGAAATTGGATGCTTAACTGACTGAGCCACCCAGGAGTCCCAACACTGTATATTTTGACATTGCTTTAAATACTTTTGGAATAGGGTCACTTCCATAGACATCAATCAAGTGCATCAAACCATGGTGATATAAAAGGCCCTTTTACAAAGCAAGGTATTTAAATGGCTTATAAATATATGAAAAGATACTCCATTCACTAATTGACAGGGAAAATCAAATTACATCACAATGAATAATCAGAACACCATCAGAGTAGCAAACCTAAAGGGGGGGAAAAAAAGACATGATGATACAGACAATGTCTTTATAAAGATACAAGAGCTGTCCTAAGAGTATTGTATCCAACATAGGTTAATCCAACAAGAAAAAAACAGAAACATGGCTAGAAAAAGGAAAGCCACACAATCCATTTATACACACTTTAGGAAAGAGAGCCCTGGTCCAGGGGGTCAGCGTGAATCCTTATTATGGGAATGCCCATCTCGGGTTCCATGTTCATATGGTTATGTTCTCAACAACTCCCAGAAAATAGTGTTAAAATATTCAGATCAGAGTTCTGTGCATTAACACAACCAAAACCAAGCATCCCCATAAGTATATATCATAGTCCCACACAAAGTTCCCAGAGGGGAGGTGTCACTGGACAGAGGATCTATTATATTGCAATTACACGTAGATCCTTTGCTCACATTTGTGCTCTGAGACTGAAATACTCCACCTCTGGTTCCTTGGGAAGCTCATGCCTCTGACCTTTCAAAGTTTATAGCTGGGCTCTTACAAATTTTCCAGGGTGGTATCTTTCTGAAAGCCAGCTAGTTTATTTGTGAGGTTATACATCTTTTATTTCAATTGCTTACCATGAACATACCTACACAGATACAAGTATATTCAAGAAACAAGAAAATTACCATGTAATGAACATATGCCATATGAATGACAATCTATACCGAAGATGTTACTTAATACTTGCAGTGACAATGAAATATACATATATATATATATATATATATATATATATATATATATGTATATATATATATCCATTTTGCTGATAAAGGAACTGAAAGGAGGAGAAAATAAATTGACTGCCTAAGATTACATAATCCAGATCTGCCTCACGTTAAAACCATTGCATTACTCCTCAAGACTCTTCACATTGAGTCTTCAATAATGGACAGAAGTGATTTACAGAATAGAAGAACTATTTAGAGCCCAGGAGACCTCAATTATGTTGAATAGTCCTTTAATTAACCTATTACAGACATTGTACAAAACAACTTCTATAGCTCGTCACTTTCAAATCCAGGCCAGTGATTATTGCTGTACAAGGCTTCTAAATCATGTTGTAAAAACACATGAGAAGAATGCTTATAGGGTATTCAGTAATTTGGGCAGACTCATGTAGACAATTTCAGAAGCAGCTAGGGATGCTAAATATTTATTTTCCATACTTTACTCTCTGGAAGTTATTCTGCATGTAGGTATGCTAGGAAATGCTGACACAGAGTGAATTTGACATTTTCAAGGACTACAGTGGTACTTTGGAGGACAGCTCTATATAACCTATTTACTGGGTTTCCAAAGCCTTTGGTTATTTTATGACAGAACTTCATGACTTCTATTTATAGAAATATTCTTTGGAAAGAGACTCCATGCATTATAACCTGATTTCTGGCAGGATAAATTGTCTTACATCCTGTTTTTCCCTTGTCCCCATTAGTAAGTGATAGGAAAAAAAAATCTTCAAAGCGATAAAAGGGGGGTGGTGTTCTAGGCAAGTGTCACTAACGATTCCAGCATTAATTGCCAGAATGAAAAGAAAACCACAGATAGTGGCATGTGAAATTAACCAGCCTTCCATTTAATGTATGGATACTAAACTATGTGTGGCCAGGGACACAAGCTGATTTGCACATTTTAACTTGAAATGTAAGTGTGTCTGATTTGAAGGTGAAGGGCAACAAGAGAATGTTGCTGCCTTTCATCCTGTCATTCCTGAATAGAAACTAAACAGCTTTGACTTTGCAAATGAAGCAGCCTTAGAAGTTCCCTCACTGTGTCAGCTCTGAAAGAATCTGACTTCCTTCCTTCTTTGACATGGCTTTCCTGTTGGGCACACTGACAGTTAAATTTCAGCCCACTTTTCTCTCTGAACATTTCCACCCATCGCTCTTTGCTCTCATTAACTTAGCAACTCAGGGGGTAAAATTTTGTTATTGCTTGCAATTATTGTCACATACCTAGTACATTTAATTGGACCCCAGACTTTTAGATACAGAAGCGAATTTGAGAAGATTTTTAAGGAATTTCATGGGCATTGGCACTGTTATTACAAGTGTCACATCCACCTATTCCTTGATCATTAGGAAGCATTTAGGTTACCTGTGCACTCACAATTAGTTCCTATTTGTTTTTTAACTACATAAATTCCAGAAAAACAGAAGACTTGGATTGGATAAGTCAGTTAGAAATCTATAAACTTAAACACATGTCTTTAACCTCCCTTCATAAGTTGCAAATAGAAGTTAAATAGGTTGGCCAAAATAAATTCCTATGACTATTTCTCTGCTTGAAAATTGTTTAGGAAATGGCTAAATATTGGTAGAGCAGTGGTCTCATTACATAATTTTTTAATTAAATGACATAAAGGATTAAATCCCCCCCTATGAATATAATTCACTCTATTAAACACCATCTGTCTTATGATATTGATTCTTTTATTTACTATAAAAGAAAATTTCTAAATTGCAAAGTCCCCTCAATGTGGAGAAGGAATAACAATTATTGAATTATTGGAAGTGTTGCTTATGTTTCTGTTTTTTCTTTTCATCAGATGTCAGAGCTGTTGAAAATAAGCAATCACAAGTCACATTAACACTAACTTCAAACATTCTCACACTAGCCAAGATCCTCCCCGATTCACGTCACATTGTGGGGTGCACCAGGGTGGTTAGATCGTCCTGTTGACTCCTCTCTTATCTGGAGATTGTGCTTTTTCCAGAAAAGGATAGTGACACTTCCTGGTTGGAGTCAGACAAAAGTCCTTTACATCCAAAGATGCCAGAGGGGCACATTTGAAGCCATTTGAATAGACATGAACTACAATACTTGCAAAGCCATGATCATTGCACTCTTTACCTGCCTGACATCAAGCGGAGTCAAAAGCCAAATCATAAACAAACTTCCTACATTTAAAATAAAAAATACCTATTAAAGCACTATATGATCTATACAGCCAGCTCTGTCACTCCCTGCTATGCAGAATGACACTGGGAATGAAGTAATAATTTCAAGGAAAATATCTTAATAATAAAAAGATGAAAATAAAAAGATGCATATATTTCAAAACAGTGATGGCATCGCCACTTTAAGCAGAGTACTCCAGAATTTCAGGCAATCCCCTCTCCAAAATAAGAAAGGCTTTTCCAATAAGGCTAGATTGTTTAAAATTCTATTGGCTAAATACCTTCCTCAAATCTGTGTGAGATTAAGGTAAAATTATTTATTAGCCATGGGTCCAAAAATCTCTCACCTTTCCCATCACCACATTTTGGTGTAGAATCCCCATCATAATATATGAAGAAAACAAGCCACCCAAGGCAAATTATAGTGAAGGTTTTGTTTGCTCTTTAGCAGGACAATGGTTTCAAATGCTAATGAAGAATTCTAGTAAATTGGCCAGGACAACATGGAAGGTTTCTTTGTCTAAGCCTCATTCAGCTGAAACAGGCTCAGATCAAAGCAGACCACAAGAATTGCTCTATTTCACCACTTTCCTCCCACTTCTACCCCAAACTGTGCCTTGTATTTGCCAAGGAAATGAAACCAGAGACAGTCCAAGAGAAAAGCTGGATTCCAAATGTCTAATACAAATCCAAGATAAGTTATAGTGACCTCAGGAGGGGCTATGTTGTGTGGGAGAATGAGAGTCCAAGGAGAGAGACAATCTGACCATTGTAATTGTTCCCAAGGACAACTTTGTCTCATAGAGTATTTGGTGCAGTTTTTCTTTCAGCACTTTGGATGTATCATCTTACTCTCTCTTGGCATATAAGGTCATTGCTGAGGAATCTGCTGATGGCCTTATGGGAGTTCTCTTGTAAATTACAAGCTTTTTCCCCCTTTGGTTACTTTTAAAATTCCTTCTTAGTCTTTGACTTTTGATAGTTTTTTTGTTTTTTTGTTTTTTTGTTTTTTTTTTTTGGTCTTGGAGAAGATTTCTTTAAGTTGTGTTTGCTTATTGAATATGAATGTCATATGCTTGGACATCCATTGTCTCCCCAGATTTGGGAAGTTCTGAGCCATAATTTCTTTCAATAAGCTTTCTGCCCCCTTCTCCTTCTGCTCTCCATCTAGGATTCCAATAATGTGCAGATTGTTTCTTTTGATGGTATCTCATAGATCATGTGGGCTTTCTTCCCTCTTTTAGAGTCTTTTTCTTTGTTCTTCTCTGACTGGATAATTTCAAATGTCCTGCCTTCTAATTCACACACATTTTCTGGTTGATCCATTCTGCTGTTGATACTACTATATTTTTCATTCCATCCATACTATTCCTCAGATCCAGAATTTCCACTTAGTTTTTTTTTTATGATTTCTATCTCTTTGTTAGAGTTTTCATTTTGCCCATCTATTATTTTCTTGATTTCATTTAATTGTCTTTGTGTGTCTTCCTGTAGCTCATTGGGCTTCCTTATAATGGCTGTTTTGATTATTTATTGGGTGAATCACAGATCTCCATGTCTTTGAGTCTGGTTACTAGAAGGTGACTGTGATCCTTTGGTGTTATCAGGTTTCCTTGATTCTCCAAGTTCCTTGAGTTTTGTATTGCTGTCTTTCCATTTGAAGTAACAATCACCTCCTCTAGTTTTTACTTATTTCTATTAGTCCTGCTAGAGATTCTGAGGCTTTCTCAGACCTTCTTTAGCTATTCCTTCTCCATGCTTCTTTCTTCTCTTGTGGCAGAATTATTTAGCTTGTGTGCCTTCTCTTAATCATACTATGCACCAGGCCATATGCAAACAGCCTCCCTTTTGCTTTCCCACAGGGGAAGCCAAAATTCAAGTTTGTGGTTTTTACCTGGCCCACAGCTTTGTACCAGTTTTCTATACATGCTCATTAGCTGTCTGCAAAGTTCATTCTTGGTGCCATTGGGAGAATGCATAGGAAACCAGCCATAGTGTGGAGGATGGTGAGGTGTGTAGAGCAGTGGAGCCTATGGACCAGTTGAGGGGATCTATGGGCAAGGCATCTCCAAATGCTCATGGGTGGGCTTCTTGATGGAGGCTGTGAAGCAGTTAATATGATCCACATCTCTTTAGTGCCCTCCAAGAGTTCTATCTGCCAGTCTTCCAGCCTCTTCCCACCCACTAGTTACGCAGCTCATAACTCAGGATTATGCAAGAGATAAATGGACCTCTTTTGTAGTGTTCTGAACCACTGGTAAATCCAGGAGTTTAGTCATATGCTCTTATTTTCCCTGGAAGGAGAAATCACAGGCTGAGAAATCCTCTTGGCACTAGCTATGCTACCTTGGAAGGGGGTAGTACAGGTAAAGTGAAATTATTCTTTTTAACCTCTTCAATATATCAAAACTCATTTTTTTGTTGTTGTTCTAACAGTGTGCTGGAACTTATCTGTCATAAACCTGGACTTCTACAGAGGCTGTCTTGTCTATGGGTAACTGTCTTAGATAATATTCTTCAGGGCTCCTAGAGTACAGCAGAGAGGGTCTAGAGCTGGTTCCTGGGCCATTCATTTTCTCTTTTGCTTCCTCTCCCCTTCATGGGGAGTGATATTCAGAAGTGAAATGTATATGGTGCAACACTATTATGCCATCAAGACATGGAGTCACAGGAACTATTCTATTCCCAGAAGGTGGATGGTTTGCATTTCTTTATTCCAGGCCACTGTGGGTTGGTATCTTCATCTGGTTCCCAGAGAGCAACACTATTTCCAAATAACTGTAGCTTTTATGTCAAGAAAATAAATTGAGAAGATAGAAGAGTTGCATGGAAAACAATGGAATTAAATTGAGGGGGGGGTAAAAGATTGGTGGAGGAGAAAGAGAAGGGAAAGCAAGGAAGATAAAATGTGGGCATTCAGAATGGATTACATTCATCTCCGTAAGCTACCCTAAGTAACAAAGCACCACAAACTGGTTGGCTTAAAACAACAAATATTTATTCCCTCATAGTCCTGGAACTAGAAGTTTGAAATCAAGGTGTTAGGAGGGCCATGCTCTCCCCAAAGCCATTAGAGGAGGATCCTTCCATGCCCCTTCCTTTTGGTGGCCCTGACATCCCTTGGCTGTGGTAGCATCATTCCAATCTCTTCCTTGATCTTCCCATGGCCATCATCCCCCTGTGTCTCTGTCTTTTCTTCCTATCAGGACACCAGCCATATTGGATTAGAGGCTCATCCTACTTCAGTCTAACTTCATCTTGACTAAATTGCATGTGCAGCGACCCCTTTTCCAAATAAGGCCCCATTCTGAGGTGCCAGGGGTTAGGAATTGAAGATATATTTTTGGAGGCACAAAAGTCAACCCATAACATGGATGAAAGAAAAAAAATGGAGGAATGAAATAGGGATGCAGAAAGAGAGGAGGGGAGGAAGAAGAAAGGCAGGCAAGCAGACAACAGGAAAGAAAGAAGCAAGGAAGGAAGGAATTATAAAAATAGATATGCAGCTTTTTCCTTTCCCATGTGTGGCTGGGATATTATACAAGAAAACAGTCAGACAGAAAAAGGCACCTTTGATATGTTTTCTGGTTAAGAGATTACAAAGTGATTCAAAATAGTGGTTTGACACATATTAAATGTATAATAGATTTCACACAATTAATACATTTTCATTTACTGATTGACTTATGATTATATGGTTGAAATAAAAATCCCAGACAATATCAAGACCTAATTAAGAGATCTTGGGAGAACAAAGAGAAATTTAGAAATTGTATGTAATAAAATTTATAGTCATCAATACCAGATACCAAATTTTTCTTTTTGCATTTCCTCTGTTATCCCATTTTTTCTCTTCTTTTTTCATCTCATCCTAGTAACAGGGAATAACATGTGACTCCACTCTATAATATGCATTTGGAGACACATGTCCTGTAAGGCTACAATCACTACCTCATTCAAACTTACAGTCTACTTGCCTGGTTGTCAATAAAAGACAGTCTCCCCATCTAAACAGCACAGTAAGACAAATATAATGAAGGCACATAAGAATAATACAGGTAATATAAGTTTGGGGAGTTCAAAGGAGGAAGAAATCACTTTCAAGGTTTATAGTTGAGATTAAAAGGCTCAAAACAAAATGCAGTAATATATGGAAAATGTGAGAGAAGACTGGTCTGGAAAAGCTTCAGGATGGACATGGAATTTTAAGTGTGCAAGATTTGTAAAGGTAGATTTGTGGGGTATGTGGAAGGGAAGTTCCCACAAGCCCTCAAGCTTGCCTACATGTCCACATAGATTCAAGACTTTCCAATCTTTCTGTCTGATATCATAGTTTTCAGGCTGTATAACATAACATTTTGTCAATGATGACAGGAGAAGCCCCTCAAAGATCTGAAGGGGTTCTAAGTGGTCCATTCTCTAAGAGTAAAGCCTGCCAATAAGCCTCCTATCCAAGATGATAAGGACAAGCCCCCATTATGAACTAACTTTAAGGCCCTCTAGTCTTGGATAAAGCAGCCTAGACACAGTTTGTGAAGTGGCCCAGTGCACTATCGTGGTCCTAAAAGACTGGCAACCAGTCCAGCACCACCTGGCTCCAAGTCTGGCTGTGTGAGTTAAGGCTCCTGCAACTATTCTCTGCCCTCACTGTCAGGACTTGTCTTTTCTCTAGCACTGGCTGTTAGCCAAAGACACTAAAACCATTCTGTACTGGTCCCTAATGCCAGCAACATATCATTCCATCTAGTTTGTTTCCTAGGTTGTTAGGAGAGATTCCCTATGTGTGGACCTTCAGCCTTCATAGGTTCATGAGCCTAAAATGTTTAACTTACTTGAAAGGCTGTCTGAACTCTGTGTCTTATTCTCTCACTAGTCTTCTATTCAGTAGACCAGTTAAGTTTCTGAGTTATAGATAAGAAGATGATTGTTCCTAGTGCTAATTTTAACTGATTTTTCAAATTTACAATAAATCACATATATTCAAATACACATTTTAATGAGTTTTGACATACATAAATACCTGTAAAACCACAACTACAATAAAGATAATAAACATATACATTTACCCCCAAAGTTTCCTTGAGTCCTTTTGGAATTTCTCCCTCCAATCCCTCATCATCAATTTCTATCTCCCATTCTCCAGGTAATACTGATCTTCTTTCTCTCAGTATAGGTTCATTTTAATTTTCTAATAATTTATATAAATAGAATTATAGAGCATATACTTTTTGATAGGATTAACTTCTTTCTTGTGATATGATTATTTTGAGATTCGTCCAGGCTTTTGTGTGCACCAGTAATTCATTTGTAATCTCCAGACTGCCATGGACATACCAGCATTTGTTCATTCATTTATCCATTGATGGATATTTGGGTTGTTTCTAATTTGGGGCTATTACAATTAAAGTTGGCATGACCATTCACGTACAACTGTGTGCATAGGCATTTAATTCATTTTTCTTGGATAAATACTTAGAGGTGCAATGGCTGGGTTTTACAGAAAGCATATGTTTAATTTCTTAAGAAACTTCTTCACTGTTTTCCAAAGTGGTTGGACTATTTTACATCCACCAACAGAGTATGAAGAGTTTAGCTGGTGCTACATTCTAGCCAATACACAATATGTTCAGTGTATTTAATTTTAGCTTTCTAGCGGTAATGTGCTGATATCTCATTACAGTTTTAATTTAGCCTTCATTGTTTGTGTGATTTAATGGAGATAAAAATGGAAAGTGAGACAATTCTGAAAGGGGAGAAACCAAGAGTAGACAGGGGAAGGTGAGGTATAGAATCAAGTATGTAAAGAAATGAGGAAACAATAGATATAGACTTTTAAATGATGCAACTAAAAAGTGAGTGGCAGTTGGGAAAGTAGAAATTTTTTTTTTTTAATTTTTTTTTTTTCTCAACGTTTTTATTTATTTTTGGGACAGAGAGAGACAGAGCATGAACGGGGGAGGGGCAGAGAGAGAGGGAGACACAGAATCGGAAACAGGCTCCAGGCTCCGAGCCATCAGCCCAGAGCCTGACGCGGGGCTCGAACTCATGGACCGCGAGATCGTGACCTGGCTGAAGTCGGACGCTTAACCGACTGCGCCACCCAGGCGCCCCAGGGAAAGTAGAAATTTTAAAAATGGAGTCTGGACATTATCCCTAAAAACAAGGAAACAATTTCAAGTGTGTGTATAGGACAGCAGCATTATAACAGAAGTATTTGGATAGGCTATCCACAGGTTTTTGCAGCTGATGGCCCAAAGAGCTGGAGAAAGAGAAATTAGGAAGTGCTTGCAATATTCCAGAAATGAATGAGAAAACAATGGGGGGGGTAATAATATGAAGGAAAAATTCCATCAATGGAGACTTCCAGGGCTCGGCATCTTGACTAGAAGAAATGTGGGTTAAGCTTTCCAGTTTGTTTCATTGTATTTGTTAATGTTTGTGTTTGTTTGTTTGTTTTGTTTTGTTTTGTTTTGTTGCACCTTTTACGATAAAGATGTGTCCTTTTCTCCTCAAGAATTATGAGACAAACAAACACAGATAAATATTTACGTTTAAATACCCGGTGTCAGTCTGCATCTATCAGGCAACCCAGTCTGATGATGGACTGTGGGCAGTGAGGTAGAACATGATCGTGTGGCGCGTGTCTTTCTGCCTGGGTGGAGGCTGAAATGGCACCACCAGGTTCATGTCTCCGAGCTTGCATGTTGAGCTTTCCTGCACCCCCTTCTCCTCGGAGGGCCTGCCTCTGTGCTTTCTGAGCTTTAACAGCCTTGTTCTTGGCATTTCAGAGAAATGAGTTGTGAATTCTCAATGACTTCATGCCTTCCAGTCTAGCGGCACTTCCCTAGGGTGTAAGTGCTGAGATTTTTAACAGTTTTGCATGTCAAAGATTGGTAACCGTATATATATCTAGAGCATTTTGAAAGCCTGTGGCTTCCTGTCTCTCAGACTGCAGCAAAAAGTTTGAGCTGAGCAGAAACTAAACAGAGGTAGGGTTTTCTGTTGGCTTGATCTATGGAAAGAATTTGGCTAAAAAGGCTTGGGTTTTAACAATGCAGTTGCCAGCAGGGGCATCTTACTGCTGGCAAGGACAGAAAAGAAGATGGTGTTAATAGCACAACCCCCCAAGTCAGTGTTCCAAGATCACCTAATGCATCCTGAAACTGTCATTTACTCAGGCGGAAATGCTGAAACATGAAATCTTGTTTTAACACCATGACCCAGACAGCATTCAGCACCAACATACCACATGTCACATCAGCAGGGTATGAGGTTTTAAACTTGAGGCTCTATCAATGAGGAGGAGATGGAGGAGATGACGTTACAACCAGAAGAAAGGCCTATCTACAGTGCATGTGTGTAGGGAAGACACAAATGGCTCCCGATGCCTGGGCAATTTTCCATGGGAAACTTCCATGGGATAATGGCATAAGCAACACTTTGGAAGCGTGTTGAGGCAAAGCGTTAAGCAGTGCGATCTACTTGTGAATTGCTGGTTATCCCTTGCACCCAAAAACGAGTTATAAAGAATAGACCAGTGCTTTCAAAGACAAGATTGTGCAGGTAAGGAGTGGCACGACTAACAGTGAGAATGAATAGTGGCTAAAGACACATTTGTGCTGAGCTCCAGCTGCAAAGCTCACTGCTGGAGAAACATCAGGAATGATACCTGGGAAGGTTGGTTAAAATGAAGAGTAACATTTTTGTAATTTCCCCCAATCACACCAGAATATTCATGTACATATCTTTACTGAACCCCAACATACTTCAATGGGAGATTATAGATTCAGGGAAGATGGAAACGGACCTTACCTACCTTTTTGGATAATCACAGACCAATGTAAAGTCCAGCTCAGATCAGCCGAGGCAAGACCTGGGTGATAGTTCATAGTGATGGAGCTTTCAGACTACCTTTCCTGCACTGTAGAGAAATGGGGTGGTCGTGAGATTAGCTATGCATAGTTAACAGACAAGATAGTGACTGAGTTAATCAATGACAGTAGGCTTTGCTAAGTGGAGGAGAAAAGCTGTTGCAGCTACTACAGGTGTCATTGGGGCGGGGGGAGGGAAAATCACACAAAAATTCTGAAATAAAATTATGCCAAAATAGAAACGTTTTTGTACAGTGAAGGAAACCATCCACAAAGCAACAAGACAATACTGAATGAGAGAAGATATTTGCAAATGACATATCCACTAAGGGGTTAATATCTAAAATATAAAAAGAACTCATCCAACTCAAAACCAAAAAAGCCACATAATCCAATTAAAAGTGGGCAGGGGCATGCACCTGGGTGGCTCAGTCAGTTAAGCATCCGACTCTTGATTTCGGCTCAGGACATGATCTTAGGTTGGTGAGTTTGAGCAGTTCAAGCAATTTGTGAGTTCAAGCAGTGTGGAGCCTGCTTGGGGTTCTCTCATTCTCCCTCTTTCTCTGATCCTCCCCAACTCATGCTCTCTCTCAAAATAAATAAAACATTAAAACAAAAGTGGGCAAAGGACCTGAATAGACATTTTTCCAAAGAAGACATACAAATGACTAACAGACACGTGAAAAGATGCTCAACATCACCAATCATTAGGGAAATGCAAATCAAAACCACAATGAGGTATCACCTCACAACTGTCAGAATGACTAAGATAAAAAATACAAGAAATAATAAGTACTGGGAAGGATATGGAGAAAAAGGAACACTTGTGCACTTTGGTGGGAAAGCAAATTGGTACAGCAACTGTGGAAAACAGTATGAAAATTCCTCAAAAAATTAAAAATAAGATTACCATATGATCTAGTAATTTTACTACTGGTATCCACCAAAGAATATGAACTCTAATTCATAAAGATACATACATCCCTATGTATATTGCAGCATTATTTACAATAGCCGAATTATGAAAGCAACCTAAATGTCCATCAATAGATGAATGGATAAAGAAGATGAGGCATATATATATATATATATATATATATATATATATATATCTTCTTTATCTGTAAAGCATATATATATACACAATGATATATATACACACGCACAATGGAATGTTTTATATATATATAAAGCATATATATTATATATTATATATACTATACACATGTAACATATAATATATATATATATACATAAATTATATATATGTGTGTGTGTGTGTGTGTGTATAATGGAAAGTTACTCAGGCATGAAAAAGAATGAAATCTTGCCGTTTGCAACAACATGGAAGAACCTAGAAGGTATTATACTAAGTAAAATAAGACAGAGAAAGACACGTACCATATGATTTCACTTATATGTGGGAGTTTAAGAAACAAAACAAAGGAGTAAACAAAGAAAAAAACAAAAAATAAAAACCCGCAAACTCTTAAATATAGAGAACAAATTGGTTGTTGCCAGAGGGGAGTTGGGTGGGGGGACTAAGAGTACACTTACTTGATGAGCCCTGAAAAATGTGCAGGACTGTTGCATCGTTATACTGTACACCTGAGACTAATACAATTTTGTATGTTAATTATACTTGAATAAAAATCAATTAAATATATAAAGGGGAAAAAAGATTGTTAAAACTATTTTAAAAACGACAGTTTAAAAGGTGAAAACTCAAACTACAAACTGGTAGAAAATACCCGTATGCTCAACAAATATTCAAATGAAAGTTTTTCTTTAAGTTTGGAAATAAGAGATTTGGGCTTTGCAGATTTTTTATATCTATTTTTGATATTTGCACTAAGGTGAGCGACTCTGAGGCAAAAACTTGTGGCTATCCAAGCTCACATCTGGCATGTAAAGAAACGGCATGTAATTTCCACTGGTTCAGAAAGATGTTCTTCCGGGCGTGAAGACTGCTAGCCGAGGGCCACGCTCTGAAGCAACGCTAGCAGTATACAAAGGTCACGGGGCGTGCCAGCACTCGTTCCTGGCCTTGCCAGCCAGATCTGCACAGATTGTGACCGTTATTGGCATGCCTGCTAACACTAGCCCTGTATCTTATTAACTCTTTACATCTCGCCATTACAAATATGCCCACTTTCGTTTGTTTTAACTGGGAATGAAGGACACATTCTGGAAAAAATAACAGACTTGGAGGCTTTATGTCTGAAGGTGAATCCCATTCTCTTCACTTCGGAAGCTTGTAGGAGGTGAATTTGGATGTCAGGCTTTCACTGATTGAATCCCCCATTTTCTCACCTCAAACTGGGGGCATAAAACACTTTCTAGAGGGAATCATGAATCAAAGAATGCAAAATACCTTGCGCCGTGTCTGATAAATGTTGGGCATGTAAGACTGTCTCATTCTAATGTGAACAAGCATTTTGTCTAAATGGCCCTTTGCCAGGTCCTGCTGTGAAAAATATAAAATGCAAGAGTCTCCAGCCCAAGAAGAAACTTTCCCTTCCACAGCTCAGGGGACAAATACAGATGGGGTTAGCGAAATGCAAACAAATCTTATTTCACCAATTGCCGGCAGCCTATTGCTTCCAGCTTTCTTAGTTGCCTTCTAGATGCTTTTTGCAGACAAACTTATACAACCATGATTAATTATCTGTCTCCTGCTGGATTGCAAGGGTAAGACAGTTTGCTTGCAGGAAACGCCGGGGTTCAAAGTCGAGCTTACTGTTTCATATACCTAGATGCCATAGGGCTCTTCCTGTTTAGTGGAGTATAATTCTTTATAATTAGACTTTCGGTTCTGTGTAAGAGAATAGCCATTTACGCCTTTTTCACTGTGTAGGTCTTCAATTTCACATAAACACTGAGAGCCTGTAACGGAGTATGTTCCTGAAGGCGCCGTGCTTAGACAAATCTCTGAACCTCACCTAGATGGCTTGGCTGAACTATGTTATAGGGCCTTCATGAGATTCCCCTGGGACAGACTATATGAGAGTGACTTAAAATGTATGAAGTGATAGAAGGATCAGGAGCATTAAGAACCTTTCTTTATTAGGTGTGCAGATCATGCTTGCTTTCTCTTTACCAAACAACGAACTGTCCGAGAGTGTTTTCCTTGGCTTTTCAGGATTTATCTTTCCATGTCCATTTATGTGAAATAGTTACCAAAAAACCTTTGTTTTTGTGAAAAAGACCCCGAGGACTGTAATGTGTGTGGGCATTTGCTTTGTACTCCATGTGAAGCAACTAGAAGTGGGAAGCAATCATAAGTGATTTAGTGTAAATTGTTTTGGGAACTGATAGATCACTATTTATCATCCTGTTTCCACTTGTTATAGATATGTAATACAAAAGAGAGCAAATTCCCCCTCTGCAGATTAATGAAGGTGGCAACAGAGATTCTAATTTCCCAAGTGAAACACTTTTTACCCACTGGTAGCTTTGGGAGACAGGTCTGAACCTCATTAAACTTACTGTGTATTATACATGGACAACCTAATTCAGTTCCCGTAAAAACAGGCAAATAGGCCGTCAATGTAAATTAAATCCAAAGCAAACGAGTGTCACTATGGCACTATATTACATGAGCACTTATCTCATAAATGGAAAAGTAAATTAAACTGTTAATTTCAATAGCAATTTTATTAAAACAAGTCCCAAGCTGTAGAAGTCAAAAAGAGAAGAGTGTTTTCCTCCAGGTGAATTACAATGTTCTCCAACCTGACCCTTTCTGAAGTTCACATTCAGCTTGCAGTCCCTCCCTTTTATTTTTTTTTTATTTTTTTAAAGTTTATTTATTTATTTTGAGAGAGACAGAGACATTATGAGTGGGGGAGGATCAGAGAGAGAGGGAGACAGAGAATCCCAAACTGGCTCAGCTCTGAGTGCAGAGCCTCACACAGTGCTGAAACTCACTAAAGCAGGAGATCATGACCTGAACCGAAACCGAGTCTAACACTTAACTGACTGAGCCACCCAGGCGCCCCAGTCTCTCCCTTTTAAAACTGGATTTCCCATAATTTCCATTTGGACCTCATTTAAAATTTCCTAACGTACTTTTGGACCCTGGGGGAACTCTTCTCTGAACCATTCTCCCCACCATGACCAATGGTGTACAAACTATGCCATTGTCAGCCCTCAATTCAGTATCTTTCAGAACGCCTTAAAGCCTTGGCAATAAAAGCCTAAAAAGCAATGGCATACAAGGATTACGATAACTGAACACTGGCTCTATGCTCCCTTGCCCCGCTGTCTTCTCTCTGTCTATACTGTCCCTCCTTGTCAAACATTTGAAATTTCAGCCACATTGAACTACTCAGAATTCTTTGATTTATGCCCGTGTGTCTTTTAGTCCACGGGTAACCTTGTCTGAGGTTTTGCTCCTAGTTCCCTTTTCAAACTAGAGCACAATACTCACCTTTCGAAATTTAAATAGCATGTGTTGCCTTGATCATGAACCTTTCTCCCACGAAGTAACTGACTTGCACTGTGGCCCCTCTGGTCCCAGAACACAGTTCTGTCGTGGCATTATTACATACAGTTTTAAGACCATCTTCCTTAACTGTGCCCCCCCATCTTCCTGATGAAGGGTAACCTATCTCGCTTATTTTTATTTTTCCAATATCAAGCCCCATGCCTGGCAAAGAGTATGTGTTCTGTAAGTTATTCAATAATTTTTTTATTGAATGAATGAAAGCCGATAAATATGGAGAAGGTGATAGACCTGTACCCTCAGTCTACAGGTTTCAATCACCAAAGTAAGATTTTCACAATCCTGATTCTTGTAGGGGAACAACAGGCCCTGGGAGCATCCTAGTGATTTTGTACCTACCCCTGTAGGCAAAGGCCTGAATCGTAGCTTATCTGTGTCGGAGGAGAACCCATGGGTCAAAAAGAAGGGTGGCTGTAAGGAGCTGCTGAGACACTGCCTCCCACCTGCCCTCCTAACTTTCCTTCGAGGCTGCCACGAGACAGTGGCTTATCACCTCCAAGGTTCTTTCTACTGCACTCCCTTAATAATAGAGCTACAGAATGTAGAGCCACTTAGCTACATTTTGCATTTGGCTCTTCAACTCATGGGCATGGCCTACAATCTGTGTGGCAGTAGACTTTGATTTCATGTGGTCTTTTTGGGGCGTGGGTGGAGGAGCAGAAGAAGCACATTTCGCTTATTCTTCTTTTCAGTGCCTATGTAAGTAATACACTGTTCCTAGCTGAGCATGACTCTTAGTTTTATAGGTCAAATCAGTTCGGCTTTGCCTTTACTTTGTCATTGAACTTATCATTGTCTTTCTCTTATTTTTCTTTTTTCACTTTTGTCTTCTTCTTTTTCTTTACTTTTCTCTCCCTTTCTTTTTTCTTCCTTCCCTTCTTTTTTTCCCCTCGTTCCTTCCTTCTTCCCTTCCTCCCTCTCTCCTTTCCTCTTTCTCTCTCTCTTTCCTGCCTTTCTGCATACTTCTTTACTGTCTTCCTCCCTCCCTCCCTTCCTTCCATTCTTCCTCCATCCCTTCCTTCTCAGAATCTTGGTCTCTGTTTTCCTGTTTCTTTCTTCACACCAGTTCTGTATGATTTAGATTATACATGCTTAGTGTTTAGAAACTGTATTACCTTAATTTTTTAAAAAGTCATCAAACAAGATAGTACCGTCATGTGTACAATAGCAGCGTTGGAGAACAAGCGCCAAGTCAAAAAGGAGGAGAGTCAAAAAGAGAGGAGAGGTTTTCTTCATGTGAATTGTATGACAAGGAAAAGATACTACAAGATAACAATTTGCTGTGTGCTTAGATATTTCTGTTTTACACCTTAATATAACTCTTATTTTTCTTACCTTGACAAAGAGAACCTCCCTTAAGAATAGGCAATAAATACTACTTAAATGTTGTAGCAGCCTGGAGTGCTGCCTCACTACAGATATTTGGCTGGAGGACTCACCATTGTCCAAAAAAAAAAAGGAATCTGGGAGGCATTAATCACACAAAAAGGAGGACGCAAGGTCCCCAAGGTATCCAATATTCTTAAATAGTTGTCTTCTTTTTCTTGTTCATTAAAGACAGAAACTAGGGCAGAAACACAATTGTCATTTACAAGTTAATTTCTTCTCCAGGCATCAAAAATGCTTCTTTATCATTCACCTGCAGTTTTTCCTTTTATAAAACGAGGATAACAAGACCAAATTTACTGTTTTGTGAAGGGGAGTAATTTGATCACAATTGTAACCAGAAATTAAGCCATCTAAGTTGTAAGTAATAGTATGGTTTTCAGTATTTCTCCAATCAGTAATAGAAAGGAAAAGCAGGTTGCACTGAGAATTCACAGCACTAGTCTCTCCATGCCCCTCTGTGGATGATTGCTTTACTTGTCTCATTGAATGCCCAAAAGACTCTGGAAGCTCCTTTATACAAGTGGCCACTGGCACCCTGAGAAGTAGTTATGGCCCAACAATCTAAGCTTTATAAGAACTAAACAAAATAGCAGAACAAGTGTTAAACAGCTGCCCTAGGAAGCCCGGAATAAGGTCTTTCTTTTAAAGCCTCAATCCAGTCTGGGAATTTAGATGAAATAGAGGCCTATTGACCTTCCTTTGTCTCAGAAACATGTTCCTCAAATTCTTGTTTGTTTTATTCTGCTCTTGTATTTAAAAATCAAATATTTCAAAGGAGATGAGCGAATGAGGAAAGTCTTTCATGAAGCAGAGGTTTCTCACCTGAAAATATTCATCTTCATACATAGTTGGCATAAAGGCAGCAATACCTCTAGCAGGTGGACCCTTTTAATTAATTTGATCCCTTATCATAAGTTTGCTGCCATTATTCCAGTGGTTTTGACTTGTGGTTCCTGCGATGTCAACTCAGGGGTGATAGAAATCTGTATGCAGTGTCTCTTACCACCTTATAAACTCCTGTAGGTTTTAAGTCAGTGTTGTTTCCAACCATATAATGAACTGGAGGCACTAAAACTGCCCGACAAGGTTCTTGCTTTATATGTGGATCTCATCATCACTACCCAGTAAATGCCACTGGGTTTGAGTCCTTTTTGATTTTCATGTTAATGTACTTAATCCATTCATACCCAACTGTGGCAAAGATATGATGCTATGCACATAAGACTTAACCAAGTAAATTATGGGACTCTTCAGAGATAATATGCATGATGATCATTTCAAGCTATCGATGGGAGGGAGCAAATGGGGACAAGTAAGTTAACCAGTGCCACTCAACTCATACATTCCAGACAGGCAATATTCCACCTATGCCAAGGCCAGCTGGTAAACTTTTTAAAAATCATCGTATGTGACAAGCCACATCTTAATCTCAGGATATGCCACAATAAGCGATCCCTACAGCCAGCACATCCAAGCGGCAGTGTGTTTTCTAATTGGTGGCATGTCTTGTGACAAGAAGTTAATTCTCCCTGTCAGTCTCTTGGAAGCAGTTATTCTGCTAATGTAGGAATTGGGCAATGTGGAAGGATAGCTGTTAAACTGGTCAAATGATTTAATATAACGTCTGCAAAGTCAGTTTATCAGAAATCTTTTAACTTACATTGGGGTAAGTAGAAGAGTTAATGACTCTAAGATTAACTTCAAGCACTGGTTTCAGTCTGTGATCCTAGACCTGGCTCACCGGAGAGAGCTGGCATCTCCTCATTAGGAACTGGCTCAGTGCGACAGTGTTCAGTGCCTGTGGCTGCCATGTCTGCAATCTGTCCGGTGGAATGACATATGCTGGGCCCGGGTGAATGCATTGGGAAGTTTGCAGAAACAGTTGAGAGAAAGAGAAATGATCACTGTCTTCTAGGATTTGTCAAAGTGATACACATTCCAGTGTCTTATGATAATTTGAGAATAAAACACCAGTACAACTATTGTCTCCATTTGTTCACATGGGCTGAAATGTCAGCACTTAGCTCCTGCTTTACCCCTTCTGTGATGTCTTTGGAAGTGACTCAGGTCATCTTTCTCTGATTTCCCATGTCAGTTGGTCCATTCATGTTGGACAAAGGTTGGTGGATATTTTTACTCCATAGTTGAACAGATTACATTATCTAAACAATGTCTCCTGGACTTTCTCCTGGACTGCAACTAGGTGTTAAAGCCCTTTGTTCACTGAGAACAGCTCTGCACTTTATGTATCTTTTATTTCCAGATTTCCAGAACATAACACAATCCCAGGCCCTCTAATAATCCTATTTTTGCTTCCAGCGACTACCTCATTTTTTTTTTTTTTTTGCCTATTAAAACACAATTCTTCTAAAAAGTTTTCAGAACACTGTTTCCAATTCTTCTCCTCTGATCTCTGTTGGACAACCTTCCATCAGGCTGTGACCACCACCATTCTATCAAGGTCCCTTATCAAGATCAGTAATAACTTCTACATTGCTAAATCCAGGGTTCAGTACTGTATACTCCTCTTACTTACCAGCTGCATATGTTATACTTGGTCATTCTCTCCTGTTTGAATCCATAGTTCCTCACTAGTTCCAAGGATACCATATTCATTTGGCATCTCTCTAGCTTTTCTTTCTTAGTCTGTCTCCTTTACATGGTCCTGCTCATTCTCCTCAAGCATTAAATATTGGAGCATCTTATATAAGGAGGTGAGCTCCTTTCATTCCATACTGCTTTCCTGAAGATCTCCTTTAGTCTTATGTCTTTTCAAACCATGTCTATTCTGGTGACTTCCAGATATGTATCTCGACCTACATGTCTCCCATAAACTCCAGAGTCTTTTTTAACTCTTCCCTTCTACTGATTACTTTACACCTCTATTCAATATTAAATAGGCATTCAAAGTTAATAATCTGAGCTCCCAATTACCAACCCGAGGCAGCCGTTTTTGTACCTGCAAAACCTAAGTTGGTTCATGAGACATAGCTACTTGAAACCTTCCAATACTTTCCAGTCTTCCTAGAATAAAAGACAAAGAAATTCCTTAAGAACTTATCTAATTGGTCCCTTTGGCCAGTTGCTGTTCTGCACTCATTTCCTGTACCTCTAGTGTTAACTCACCCCGTGCCAGTCAGACTGCCGTACAGCCGTTCTTCCAATGTGTCAGCTGCCCCCACTTTAAGACCCTCCTGTTGCTTCTGTCTGTTCCTGAAACACATTTCCCTAGGGAAACCCAGTGTCATCTCTCTTGTCCCCATTAGGTCTTTATCCAAATGCTGCCTTCTCAGTGAAACCCTGGATGCCCTTACTAATATGGTAATACCTTCACCCACTCAGATTTTCTATCCCCTTCCTCTGTTTCATTTTTCTCTATAGAATCTAACTCCAACCAAATACTATATATTATGCTTACTTGCTTTGTTTACACTTTGTTTCTTTCCAACTAGAAAGCCAAATCCATCGAGTACAGCCTGTGTTCTGTTTATTGCTTTATACCTAGCATCTAGAAATATGCCTAGCAGATAACAGCCGCTCAGTAAAATATCATTAAATGATTAAGAAATAAATACAATAGCTGCTTAAAAAACATTTGTTTGATTAAATACACGGGTGCTAACTAGTAATTAGTTACTTTGCAGATTAGTAATGAATGGTCAGTTCCTCCATATATGATAACCCTTAATATCTGATTGGGTTCCTCATCCTCCACCACCCCCTAGGTCTGATGACCCTGGCCTGCCTTCAACAAGAATCCTGTTAGGTGGGTTTAGCCAGAATCCCCTCTAATCCATAATGTTTCCTGTTACTCATTTTCCATCCACCAAACCCTGCTCTACTCTTCGGCTCTAATTTCCCATTTGTCCATGTTATATTTGCCGTTGAGTCCACTTCTATACTGAGGTCTTTTCCCCCCAATTACGATAGTTCTAAACAAAATTTGTTTTCACCACCTGAACTACTATTCAGCTCTGATTATTCTTCTACATTGGTAAAGACAAAAGGCAGACTTACAAAAGTTTTCCTAGCAGAATAAGAAAAGCCAGATATAACAACCAACTACATGGATGTCCATAGGAAGTGGTGACTTCTCTGAATATCTGTACCCTTCCCAATTTGATTAACGTAATTGCTGAGCCTCATAAGAGATGGGAGAGACGAGAGACTGCTCGGGCTATAATTAGTGTCCATATCCACCACAATCTTGGACACTGAAAATGTACATTAAGAATGGGAATAAAGCCTGTTATTTATCTAGGCAAGAAGACTGAAGAATAGAAGATAAGCTACACTTAAATAAAGATCAGGTATGATGAGGATGTAGATTGCTCAGAGGTTGCCTTTTAAAATAAGGGTTCTTCCATTGTACACGTGAAGCAGAGTTTGAAAATAATTATATAAAGTCAATGTCTCCTTAATTTCCCTTTGCCTTCACTCATTCATCAGTTATGAAATAATTGTTAAGGGGCACCTGGGTGGCTCAGTCGGTTGAGGATCCGACTTCGGCTCAGGTCATGATCCTGCAGTTCGTGAGTTCAAGTCCGGCATCAGGCTCTGTACTGACAACTCAGAGCCTGGAGCCTGTTTCAGATTCTGTGTCTCCCTCTCTCTCTGCCCCTCCTCCGCCCCCCCCTCTAAATCAATAAATAAATGTTAAAAAAAAAATTAAAGAAATAAACAAAAACAAATAATTATTAAATGGCAACTACTCCTATTTTAGTTGCTGAGCAAACATAAAAACAACTCATAAAATTTACTTTTACTATTTAAAAATTTTCACCATCACCATTTAGAAAGCAATACTTAGGGGCGCCTGGGTGGCGCAGTCGGTTAAGCGTCCGACTTCAGCCAGGTCGCGATCTCGCGGTCCGTGAGTTCAAACCCCGCATCGGGCTCTGGGCTGATGGCTCAGAGCCTGGAGCCTGTTTCCGATTCTGTGTCTCCCTCTTTCTCTGCCCCTCCCCCGTTCATGCTCTGCCTCTCTCTGTCCCAAAAATAAATAAACGTTGAAAAAAAAAATTTAGAAAGCAATACTTAGACCATCACAACCAAATTATCAAAAATTCCAGGTTATTTTTGTCCATTAAGGCTACTATAACAAAAATACTAAAACTCGGTGGCTTATAAACAGCAAATACTCATTTCTCACAATTTTGGAGGCTGGGAAGTCCAAGATCATGGAGCCAGAAGACTTAATCTCTATTGAGAGACTGCTTCCTCTTGGATGGCTCTCTTTTCTCTATAACTGCACTTGGCAGACGGGGCAATTAGCTCTCCAGGTCTCTTTTATTAGGGCATTAATCCTAATCATGAGGACTTCACCTTCATGATCAAATCAACTCCCAAGACCCCACCATCTAATACCAACATCTTGGGGGTAGGATTTCAAAATATAAATTTTGGAGGGACACAAACATTCAGACCATAGCACAGGTCAATAGCCTCCTAATCAGTAGGTCTATGCACCACTTTTCAGGACATAGGAAATAAGAAATATTTATGGAATATATATTTAATTGCAATGTTCTTGTTGCTTGGTAGGGCCATTCTCTTTTTCTCTTTATGGAAACACATAAGTGCAAGGTATGCCTTAGGGTGCCATTTATAGGTTTTGTTAGGGTAAACTGATATTAACATTTGTGTAAGAGATATCAATGATATTCTTTTGTCAGAAAATCCCCTTCCTATATTTAGCCCAAGGCATTACTCCGTGAGCTGCAAATGTATTCTCTTCAAAAGCATGTCAGTCTAGAATTGGATAATCCATATTTGTTGTATCCTGGAACTGCAAGGGGAAAATGAGTAAAAGCAGATGCTGCTACTGCTGTAGAGATATGCACATGCAAGTAAGCAGAAATTAATTGCAACATGTAGATAAAATAGATACAAAATATTTAATTATCTCTAATGCTTCCTGCCATGTAAATTATCATAAATCCATGAAGACAATGTCATCTATTAGTACAGGGATTAGGAAAACATCTCTGCATTTTAGATTTATCTGAGCATGGAAGAGAGCTTATGATGTTCCCATTATACACTGGCATTCTTCCAATTAATTTCCATACCTTTGAGAATTGTCAGTGACATATGCTTAGGTAAATCCTTAGGTAAGTAGCCACAGTTTGTATGATAAAACAAAGTTTGTTTGTTTGCTTTTAATTATAGATCCAGGGTCTACAATAATTCTGTCTACATATACCAAAGTCTAAAGTTACTACTGACACATTTGGTTCCAAACATCTAATGAGAAATTATTTCAATAGAATATAAAATAAAGAGAAAGATCATGGGTGATAGCTTGTCCTAAGCTTAACCAATAAATTTTAAAAGCACTTATTTTCCCTCTTACCAAATTTTTCTCCTGTGTCTCCACAAATTTTCTCTTTGTGTCTCAACACTTTCCGCTAACCCATGGGATAGAGCGCACTCTCGGAGGTTACACCTAAGTTATGGTTCATGAACAAGGTTGCTATCCCCAATCCAAACAGTTCATACTCAAGTAAGCTAGGAGTTATTTGAAGTCTGGAAATGTGTGCATAAATAGCTCAAAGACCATGGAAGATAGGGGACTTTTGTAGTCCTTAAAGAGAGAACATCCTTAGGGCGCCTGGGTGGCTCAGTCGGTTGGGCATCCGACTTCGGCTCAGGTCATGATCTCACGGTTCATGGGTTTGAGCCCTGCATCGGGCTCTGTGCTGACAGCTTAGAGCCTGGAGCCTGTTTTGGATTCTGTGTCTCCCTCTGTCTCTGACCCTCCCCCGTTCATGCTCTGTCTCTCTCTGTCTCAAAAATAAATAAACGTTAAAAATTAAAAAAGAGAGAGAGAGAGAGAGAGAGAGAGAGAGAGAGAGAGAGAGAACATCCAAACCAATCAGAACTGGCATTGGCTTAAAGGGAAAAATTCAATATGTAGAGTTGACTTTGATGACCATGTTGGGCTATGTGTAAATGAGTAAGCAGAGGAAGCTTGTCCACAGGGAAAGGAGATTAGAGGAAGTGCCTAGAGACAAGCAAAGAAGAGAGAAATGGGGAACACAGCATAGGCTCCTGACTTTCTGGTTCATAAACATGGGTTTGATTGCATTTTATCCCTGGTTCTTTGGTATTGTGAAATCACTATCTACAAACAATAATCCTTTCATTTGTTAATTCAGTTAGTTTGAGTGAGTTTATGTTCAAAATATTGTGTTTTAAAAAAGAAACTCGACTAGAAAAAGATCTTGAATTTGCATAAGCGAGAAACATGCAGTAAAATACTTCATGTGGAGTGACAGAAATAAAAGACAGACACAGGGAGATGGGAATTTGTAAACATGTTTGCATATATGAAGGGTGTGTATCTATCATGAAACTAATTAATCTGGGACAGTTTTCAACAATAAGCTTACAAAGAGAGTTTGGAGACAGATTAATATCTTGGTGCCCAAAGGAAGTGTTTGTATTGGATTCCCACAAGCAGCAGTGTCTACAAAGATTTTGAAGCTGGTGAATGGCAAATAAAATTGGTAGATACTTGAAAGAAAGGGGCCAGAACTTTTTAGTTGAGAACAGATTGTGAAAACAAGGGATTTGAGTCGGCGCAAACTTGAGGAATTTTGTTCATAGGATGTTTAAAATGTAAAAGATCCTAAGATGCCTAGGTGGCTCATTCTGTTAAGTGTCCAACTTCTGCTCAGGTCATGATCTCACAGTTTGTGAGTTCAAGCCCCACATAATGCTCTGGGTTCTGCACTGACAGCTCTGAGACTGCTTGGCATTCTCCCTGCCCCCTTGGGTTCTCCGTCTCTCAAAAACAAACCAACAAACAAACATTAAAAAAAAATAAGATGTAAAGGATCCTAGAGATGGTCTTTTCATAAGCCAAGAGTCTTTCCAGATTCCATGTTGGAAGGGAGATGAGAGGACAGATGGAGAAACTCTGAGCCCAACTTCCTAGATTCAACTAAGACAGTTCCTATTTCATTCAATTTTTATATGAGGTTACATAAAATGTTTCATTTTTAATGATGCCATTAAGTTTAAATTTAAATAGCATGAATTTGTCCATGTTATAGGGAGAAAGTAAGGAAACCCAAATAACTTATCTTAGAGCTAAGTCCTTGCAGAGACTCCTCTTCTAAGGAGTCTTCATCCTTGACTTTAGATTAACTCCTGTTCTTCCAGCATGTTTGTTTCAAAATGACTATAAGTAAATTGAAAATTTGATCTTTGCAATTATAGTAAGGATTGTATGTTTTCCTCTTTCTCTTAGATATGTAAAATACCTTTATTTATAGCATATTCCATTTGGCACAATTTTTGAAATTACTTATGTGGACAAAATTATTTGCTTTCTCTTTGTAAAAGAGAAAAATAAGTTGGCAAATTAGCTAAGTTTATACAGGACATTACTGGCTGCAACATACAGACTTTGCTAAATTTTTTGTAGGACATAGAGGAATATTTCATCTTCAGTTATCAAAATATAGGGATCCTTGAGAATGACAACGAAATAATGACGGAAGATGTCATTTACTTGGGCATCACAGAAACACATATCTAGGGCAATAAGAAAAATTCTCCTTGTAAATGAAATATCAAATGATTTTAAATGGCAATTAAAATGTTCAGTTTCCATTTTCCAAGTTATATTGTCATGCATTACGATCACAGCGTATTTTCATTTGTTTTAAGAAATGAAATGTTCAAGGAAATGAGGAAGGGCAACAGAGCAAATTACCTAATTTATTTTTAATACAGACAAAACATAATAGAGTGATATTCAAAGAGAAGAAAGACGGAAGTCCCAGTATAAGCGTCATTACATGTTTGCAGGGTTGGTAGTACTTGGAAATTCCCTTTGTCTGTCCACCTCAAGATTGTTATTTCATTCAAGCCTAGGTGTTTTGGGAAGCATCTGGAGGTTTAGTAACCAGTTAACCATCTGTATTTCAATTAAAAAAAATAAGCAATGTAGGGTCAAATACTTCTTGTCCTTTGCCTTTTCTTATGGCATAAGTGCCCAAAATACAGTCTTGGACCCATTTGACGAAAACTTTCAAACCGCAGCCCAAATACAACTCTCCTGTATACATTAATCTATGGGTACACACACTCAATACCCAACATAACTCTCAGGGACTGTGTTCCCGCTAACTGGCACTACCCTCACAGAGACAGAAGGAAAAAGTATTGTCCCTATAATATCCCCTGCCTAAGCATTCAGTTTAAGTTCACAAACCCTACAACAGAAACATAAAATAAAACCAGCACTGCGAATATTGTTTCTCCATCTTTCTCTACATATTCATGACCTTTACCATTAATTTTGAGAAATAATTATACATTACATTGCTGTTACTTAAGTCTTACGGATAAAACTTATTCCTAAATTAAATGACGTCAGAAATCACACCTCACTTCATGTTTTGTTTTTTCTTTTATAAACCTCTAGTGGATAACAATGTGCTGTTTAATGGTAACGATACTTGCTTGTAAATAAAGGAAGCCATGAATGCTTACACCATAACTTTCCTTACACTGTTCATTTTTATGAACTCCTTGCTTATTTTTTCTTTTTCTTAATATTTTTCTTTGATTTCAAGGAGTATATCAAAACTATATGCCAAATATTATAAACATGTAATGTCATGCAATGTTCCTAAAAACTAATTATTTTGATAATTTATTGGTACACTTGAAAGTTAAAAGTGGGTGCACTGTCATAGTTAAAATATAGCCAGACTAAGTTAATAATAATAAATATGAATACTTATTTGTATATTACTAATAAAAAAATCTTAGCTCCACAATTCTTATGATTTAATTTCTTAATTTCTTCCTTCCTTAAATGTTAAGTTTATTGATGTATAATTTATATAGCGTGAAATTCATAGATCTTAGATGTATAGTTTGATCAATTTTAACAAATGAATACATCTACTTAACTACATACTTATTAAGACACAGAACATTCCATCACCCAAGAACTTTCTTCCTACCTCCAAACTAAAAAGATTTTGCACAGTGAAGGAAACTATCAACAGAACAAGAGAACCTACTGAACGGGAGAAAATATTCATAAATGATATATCCAATAAGGAGTTAAGATCCAAAATAGACAAAGAACTTATACAGCTAATTATCCAAAAAAAATCCAATTAAAAAATGGGCAGAGGACCTAAATAGACATTTTTCCAAAGAAGACATACAGATGGCCAACAGGCACATGAAAAGATGTTCAGCATCACTCATCATCAGGAAATGCAAATCAAAACCACAGTGAGATATCTATCACCTCATCCCTGTCAGAATGGCTACTATCAAAGACACAAGAAATAACAAGTATTGGTGAGGATTTAGAGAAAAGGGAACCCTCACGCATTGTTGGTATAATGTACAATGGTGCAGCCACATGGAAAATAATGTGAAGTTTCCTCAAGAAATTAAAAATATAACTACCATATGATCCAATGATTCCACTTCTGGGGGGAAGTGGAAGAAACAAAGACACTAATTCAAAGAAACAGAAACACTCAAAACATATGCACCCTTATGTTTATTTCAGCATAATTTCCAATAGCCAAGATATGGAAGCAACCTTAGTGTCCACTGATAGATGAATAGATAAAGAAGATATATATATAAAACTCAGCCATAAAAAACAATGGAATCTTACCATTTTGACAATATGAATAGATCTGGAAGGTATTCTGTTAAGTGAAATAAGTTAGCCAGAGAAAGACAAACACTATATGATTTCACTTATACATGGAGTCTAAAAAACAAAACTAAACAAAACAAAAAACAAAAAAAAAACAAAGGCACAAACAAAACAAAACAAAAACAAACACATAGAACAAACTGATGATTGTTAGAGGTGAGGGTGGTGAGGTCAACAAAATAGGTGAAGGGGACTAAGGTTCAATCTTCCATTATAAAATAAATAAGACCTGAGAATGTAACACACAGCATAGGGAATATAGTCAATAATATTGTAACAACTTTGTAAGGTGACAGATGGTAACTAGACTTATTGTGGTAGCCATTTCATGATGTATGTAAATATCATGTCACTGTGTTGTATGCCTGAAACTAATACAATATTGTATGTCAATTATTGCTCAATGAAAAATTTGTAATCTCATTCAGTCAGATGTATTGTTCTTCCCTAAAATCAGCAGGTTCAATTTGATTTTGTTTTAAAAGTTTTGCATTTATGTTTATGAGCAATAGGCTTGCAATTAACTTTTCCTGTAATATTGGTCTCATAATGGTGTCAGGATGATGCTTGCCTCATAAAATGAATTGCGAAGTGTTCTACTTTCCAAAATATTTTGTGAAAATTCATGTTATCTCTAACTTAAGTGTCTGGAAGAATTCAAATGTGCAGCCATCTATGCTCCGAGTTTTGTTTGTGGGGACATTTTAAATTATTACATTTTTTCAATATAAGTATTACTCAATTTTTCTGTTTCTGCTTGGGTTTATTTTGATACACAAAGTGTGTTTCGGAGGAATTCATTGGTTTCATCTAAGTTACAAACTTAATGATACAATTATTCATAACATCATCTTATATTTTAGAGTCTGCAGGATTTTTAATGGTGTTTGCCTCTACATTTTCTTCTATTTTCAATTAATGAGCTCTCTCTCTCTTCCTCTCTTTCTTTCTCTCATTTACTAAGGGCATATCACTTTTATTAATGTGATACTCTCAGTCTTACAAAAGCACAAATGTGGAGCCCCTTGGTGGCTCAGTCAGTTAAGCATTTGACTCTTGATCTTGCAATTTGTGGGTTTGGGCCCTGAGTGGGGTCCTGACCTGGCAGTGCAGATCCTGCTTGGGAGCCTCTCTCTCTCTCTCTCTCTCTGCCCCTCCCCTGTTCTCTCATTCTCTCTCTCTCAAAATAAATAAATAAAATGAAAAAGCAAAAATGTCCAGATATCTCACAATTTTTTTTATCATTCCCTCATAGTTTATACAGGATGGTGTGAATGTGTAATTTTAGGATATCCATTTTAGGTTATCCTAAAGTTTCTTCCTACTGCAGCCACCCAACTTGGAAGTATAGAATTTAGATGTAGTTGCACAGAATCAAACATCACATGTTTCAAGAAGAATATTAATGTCATTTCTACTCTGAAGGTTAAGAGCTACAGAGCAAGCAATACCTCTGCTACAGTGGGTATCAATGTGTGTGAATAAAGCACGCATTGGATGGAACCAACAGTAGATGAAAGCCACTTTGACTTATTTCTGTAGCCAGTGCAACCAATTTCTCATTTTTGAGAGGATAGAGAAGTGGGCAGTGCATTGGTGTCAAAACATGTAGCAGAGGAGGCTTCACACCTTTGGAATGATTCTCAATATATTCATAATCCAATAAATTATGTACTTAAAAAAAAAGAAAGGAAAGAGGGGAGGTGGGTTGCAGGATGGGTGAAGTAGGTGAAGGGGATTAAGAAGGTCACTTGTCATGGCGAAGCACCAGGTGATGTACAGAATTGTTGAATCACCTTATTGTACACCTGAAACTAACATAACACTTATGTTGACTAAACTGGAATTAAAATTAAAAATATAATTTAAAAATTTTTTAAAAAGAAGCTATCTGTGCTCTTAATATCTGCAAATGACTCATTTGTTTTAGTATCATTGGTTTATTCACACATTCATTCAACATATACATTATATTCCAGGAATGAGGACAGAGGGAGTTAAAAGATAAGCTTTCTTCTCTATGTCATTAATTGGAATAATAATTTTAAGTATTTTAGAAATTTGATATATTATATGTAAACAAATATTTTCATTTGTCAGATTTGAGTTTCTAAAACCTAAAAAAGTACCTATCAATGAAATGTACTCAGGGGCGCCTGGGTGGCTCAGTCAGTTGAGTCTGATTTCGGCTCAGGTCATGATCTCAAGGTTCCTGAGTTTGAGTTCCATATCAGCCCGTTTGGGATCCTCAGTCCTCCTCTCTCTCTGCCCCTACCCTGATCACACTCGCTCTCTCAAAAATAAATATTAAAAAAAAGGGCACTTGGGTGGCTCAGTTGGTTAAGCCTCCAACTCTTGGTTTCGGCTCAGTCACGATCTCGAGGTTTTGTGGGTTTGAGCCCCGCATGGGTCTCTGTGCTAGCAGTGCAGAGGCTGCTTGGGATTCTCTCTCTCCTCTCTCTCTGACTTTTCCCTGCTCATGCTGTCTCTGTCTCTCTCAAAATAAATAAACAAAATTAAAAAGAAAAAGAAATATATCTTTTTCTACATTTTTGGAAAATTAGCCAAGTGATCAGTGTAAGGTAAAATGAGTCAAAAAGGCTGTTGTTGAGGTAACAGAAGGTTTTTAAGAATAACAATGCATTACAAAATTATATTGTACTCAGCAGCAATTGCTATAACCATATGCTAAAATATCTACTTAAAATGCTCTCACAATGATTTTTGGAAAAGAAACACTCCCCAGTGGTTCTTTCCTTTGTTGATCTTGACCTCTCCATATAAGGCAGAAGTTATCGTTTTCTTTAGAGAGACCATTAATTAGCCAGATCTCAATTCAGTGAGTGAGAGTGTACATCTCAAAATTCTTAACGAACAACATTTTATTTCTATTTTTACATAGTTTTCATTTCTACTTCTATTTCCATTTTTAATTTTTATTTCTATTTTTCTATTTATGAATTCATGGTCTACAGCTTGCCAGACATTCCAAACCTTCTGTAACATACAGAGAGAGAGAGAGAGTGACTGGGGAGAGAGATTGAGGGAAAGAAAACAAATGTAAGAGAAAGGAAAGAAGAGAATAAGTAAGGAAGGGAAAGATAAAAGGAAAAACAACACCAACAGGGAAAGAGCCATCTGGGGGTGGAATCAGCAAATCTAATATTGGCAATAATCTGATTCTTTTTAAAACCAAACTAGAGTGTCAGTGTTAGTGTAATATATCATCCTCACTCTCATATGTACTGAAAGCTCTATTACCAAGCATTGTCAATTTTGGCCCAATACCCAATAAAGATGAAGTTTAAAATCATACTAACTAACCAATACCTGCCTCAGTATTTTCTTGGATAAATCAAGTTTTGCTGGGTCTATATTAGTTGAATGTATATATTGCAGTTTACATTTGTCTCTTATCACAGTTTGCAAACTCAACCCGATACTACACTTAAAAAAATCTGTTTCCACAGGACAAACATCATCAGTCTTTGGTTACTTGTTTTCTTGTCTGGTCTATGATTTGCTAGTCTTTATTTTTGCTACGATTGTTTTGAGACTAGTTCCAAATTAAAGTGTGTCCTACATGTTGGCATTTTTTAAGCCATGTTGAGTACCCAAGACCACTTAAGCTCTAACATAAAGTTTTAGGAAAGCAGTTTGTTATGCTTTATTTTAAGTTAAATTTTCTCTTTGTAGGTTTGAATATTTAAAGAATGTCTCATATATCTCAGTTGTACCCTTTCTTCTAAATTATGAGCACTTGCTATTGATTCATCTGATTTCCTTGGCTGAAAAATAAAGACCATAAATACCCTTCTTGTTTTAGTATAAGGCATCAGAAGCTAAAAGTTCATGAATGATTTTGACAAGTATAATAAAAAATCATAATGAATGTATGAGCAGAAAGAAACAAAGCAAACCTAAGAATTTACAAAGGAATTCTCAGTAATTGGGTATAATACAGTTAGTTACTTGGTAATGCAAAGGAAATGTGCCATATATAGATCAATGTTTTCAAACGGCCATTGGAGTCATGGAAGGGCCTGTCAAAATGCAGATTCAAAACCTCCTGAATCAAAATCTCTAAAGGTAGAATCTGAGAAAGGTACATTTTAAAAAAGTTGCTCAGGTGATTTTGTATAAAATTTGTGGGCACCTGGGTAGCTCAGTAGGTTAAGCATCCAACTTCAGCTCAGGTCATGTTCTCATGGTTCATGAGTTTGAGACCCACATTGGGCTCTCTGCTGTCAGCACAGAGCCCACTTCAAATCCTCTGTCTCCCTCTCTCTCTGCTCCTCCCTCCTTCTCTCTCTCTCAAAAATAAATAAACATTTAAAAAAAGTCACATCAAAGCTTGACAACCTATACTATGGAGGGTAATTATACAGAAAATCTCTGAGGCATTACATTATTTCTGGATTGGGAAGGGAGAATGAGTAAAAGTAGCTATCATGCATTATGGGTCTGTTACGTGCAGTCATTGGATGATGAACTTTTTATACTCACATGTTCCCATGCAATCTGACCACAATTCTACATTGTAGATATCAGCAACTCAATATTAAAGCACACAGCCTCATGAGGTTAATTTTTTTATTAATCTAAACCTATAGATTGCTATAGGAAGGTATAGAACTGCTGTGCTCGCTTCGGCAGCACATATACTAAAATTGGAAGGTATAGAACTGTAATTCGTACTCAGACTTACCTGACTTTTTCATTCAACTCTACCACACTAAGTCTTTCTTCACCAGTACTTACAAAATGAATATTTTGGACACTGCTATTACAGTGATTTTGTATCATGTCTGGGCTGTGCTTCAAGACGGAGAAAAGTACATCAGCAATTCTGAGCAGCTTAGTCACCAGATGCTTTTTAAGACCATTTTCACAAGCTGTTTAGGTGAAAGTATCTTTTTCAATTAAGAAGGTTTATACTAATATCTCAGAAAGAGTGATCTAGGTTGTAGACCAGCCAACTACATTGTACATTACCATCCTTATACTCCAATAAAACCTTGCTATTTGGAACACTATTACTCTCCCATCCAGCTGTCTTTCTCTCTGTATTCTTCAACATTTTTCAATATGGGTCATGGTTTCCCTGCACTGTTTTTAAAGAAAAAAAAGGGACATCAATTTAATTGAAACCAGTAAAATGAGAGATGAATTACCATGATTTTATTGAAAAGCGGGAAATAAAATTAGCCTCTACAACTAATTGTCTGTTCAACAAATCTTAAGATCTTTGGCTGTGGCCACAATAGACACTACCTTCTAAAATTTCAGGAGAGTCAGGCCGTGAGGGGTCTACACAAAGGTATGAGTTCCTATCTCACAATTGTTGTACAGTAATTTAGGAGTCAACCTGAGCAAGGCTGCTCTGTAACTCCGTAACTTTGGCTGTTCACCAAGCAGCACCTCCTTCCATAGTTCTTGACTACATGTTGGAGAGCCAGATTTAAAGGCAACATTGGCTCTCTTGTGTAATAATATAAGACTACATCCTCCAAGCTGGAGTGAGCTGAGCTATGGACCATCTCTCTCCAGACCTCAAATAATTGTTATATATGGTTTATTACCAGTCTTCTTGTATCTAGTGGTCTCCAGTGATTATCATATACTTCAACTTTTCTATTTTCTCTATATCTTGCCAATAGGGGAAAGGTGGGAGTTTGAGTATCTGGGCTTTTATGAAGGTGAGCAGGTCAGACTTTAGATTCTTATTCCCTAAAATTGGCTTTCGAGTCTGATATTCCTTTCCTTCCTCTTTTCTTTTTTCCCCCTTTCCTTCCTGCTTTTCTCCTTTCCTTCTTTCTTTCTTTCTTTCTTTCTTTCTTTCTTTCTTTCTTTCTCTCAAGTTTTTATTTATTTATTTATTTTGAGAGAGACAGAAACAGCACAAGGTGGGGAGGGGTAGAGAAAGAGGGAGAAAGAGAATCCCAAGCAGGCTCTGCACTGTCAGCACAGAACCTGACATGGGACTCGAACCCACAAACCATGAGATCGTGACCTGAACCAAAACCAAGACTCAGACATTCAACCAACTGAACCACTGAACCCCTTTTCTTTATTTCTTAATGCTAAGTGAAACTTATAGACCACAAATTAAGTATTTACTTGTTCTTCACTCACAACTTACTGATTAGACAGCAGCTCATGGATATATTTTATTTGTTGTTTTATTTGCTCTCTTTTTGTACATATTCTAGTATTTATAGGAGGAAATAGGAACACTTTCTCATGGGAAATCATTCTCAATTCTTAGCCACTTACCACTCTGACCACTTTGGCTAAGGAAATAATCAAAAATATTAACAAAAATCTCTATGTATGGAAGCTCATTCCAGTATAATATTTATACTGATTTATAATGATAAATAAATGTATACCAAAAGTAATGTTTAAGTATACCATAACATATCCAAAGTAGTGTATTCTGAACTGATTAAAGTGTTGAAGACTTGTTAATAATGTGAGGGAAAAAATCAAATGATTGGTAAAAACAAAGAGACACAAAGTAATAAATGGAGGCAAAATAAAGGCTTAAAGAAATGGATCCAAAATATAAGACTGATATGTCATTTTGAGGTTAAGTCTCACATAATGCTATAGTCATCAGGCCACACTGGAGTCCTCAATCATTCTTAAACAAGCTGGGCAAAGTCTCCCTCAGAAGCACTGACTTCTGGAATGTTCTTCCCCCAGGTACCAGCTAGACTCACCTTCTTCAGGTCTTTGCCTAATATCACCATCACAATACTTTTTCTGTGATCATTCTTTAGAAACTGTGACCTCAATCCTTCTTTATATTTCACCTGTATTTCTCCTCTGGATGCCCCCATTCTTGTTAACTGGCTGTAGCACATATTTCCCTAATTTCTTCTTTTTCATTCTTCCCCATAAGAATGTATCTTTCATGAGAGTGAGGATTGGGTCTATTTTCTTCTATACTCCATACCCTGCCACATATTATTGCCAGGCACCTTGTAGGCATCACTGTTGAATGAATTAATAAATAAGTGGATAAGGTAATTTTATTTTTATACCTTGCTTTATATTTTGAAATTTATACTTTGAACATTTTTGATGTTATACTCTCCTATTACATTTTTAAAACTTTTTAAATGTTTCTTTATTTTTGAGAGACAGAGGGAGAGAGAGAAAGAGACAGAGTGCAGCAGGGGAGGCATAGAGTGGGAGGAAGACACAGAATCCCGAAACATGTTCCAGGCTCTGAGCTGTCAGCACAGAGCCTGATGTGGGGCTTGAACCCACGAGCTGTGAAAAAATTCTTTGAGATGGTTTTCATTTCTATGGCTGTGTCTTAATCTTCTTTTTCCTCAAGTTACTAATAATAGGAATTTGGTTGTACTATAAAAAGAAATACTCCAGTTTTTTTTTCCCCTAATGCTAGAAATGAAAGGAAATCTAAAAGCAAAATTTCCTTAAAATGGAAATCTTCCTTAAATGTTCCGTAAGTCTTATGAGTAGAGAGAATTGCCATGTATATATTACAAGGGCAATAACTAGATTAAAGAGAATTGAAAGAATTAAGTTATCTACTAAGAAACTGTTTCCAGATGGCTAGAAACTTTAAGAATGCTAAGCATTTTATAAGTTCAGTGCATAAACTCTGCAAAGATTTAAATGACTTATGAAAATATTTGAAACGCAAAATGCTTTGGTCCAAAAATATCAAGAAAATGGAAAATTAGAAATGAATGTTTAATTAAATGTTCATAAAAGGCAGAAGTGTTTCAACCTCTAATTCTTTTGCTCATTTACTAGCCACATTTTTGATTGTTACTTTTTCTTAATACCTAAATAAAACAAAGACATAAGCAGATTTAACCAGGATTTCATTTCATGGTGAATTACTCAATATGATCTCTAGAACTGCATTATGTTACCAGTCATGCTCTACCTACACATAGTGCCATCCTTTTCTATTAGGAGACTACAATTTTGTTTTGGCTTTTGTTAAAAGTAAAAACAGCCAAATACTCCTTGGGGACTCATCCAAGAAAATATTGAAGTCAAAAACTTTGAAAAGAAAAAAAATGCAAATTAATCCATAGAGGCGAGACATAGAGGCTGATTAAAAAAATGCATGGGGGGAATTGGGAGGTAATGGAACTATTAAATGTCTTGATTGTTGTATAAGTGAATAGTGTATACATTTGTCAAAACTCAATGAATGTATGCATGAGATGGGTGCAGTTAATTTTATGTAAATTATGTTTCAATAACATTGATAATGTTAGCAGAGAACTTGAGAAAAATGAGTGTGGTGAAGGTGGACACTGTAATGTACTTCAAACCCGCCTGTCCCCCAGGTAGCTCCCTAGTCAAAAGCCATCAGTGTCCCCAGCCTCACAATACTCTGTAGGTGACCTCAAGCCAAACTTCTACGCCATCCCTTACCATGCACCTGACATAAACCCTTTTTTCTAGAGAGCCAACTCTTTCACTCCTCCCAAAATATGCCCTTCTCATTCATACCTTCCCCTTTTCTTCATGACATTCCTTCACCTCTGCCTGCAATCCCCGCCACTTAGCCAGTAAATACCTGTTCATCAAGTTACATATCTGAAACTCCTTTTCCCCCTTTGAAGCTCCCTTGGTTCCTAAAGAAGTCTTTCTTAAAACCTTATCCTTAAGAGTTTATCTCCACTACTTTCCTGTATCTATATTTGTTTTTATTTATTGGCTTTTAATGCATACCTCGTTATCTCAACTGGACTTTAACCTCTGTGACCTCAGATATCTCATTTTTCAGCTATCAAATTCTCCAGTATGTTCTGCATTTTGTAGGTGCTCACTCATTATCCACTGATTGATCACCTACATGCTATAAACAGCTTTACGCTGCATGGAAATAAAAGATGTCAAAGAGCCAAAGACATATTGTTTCTACTTTTGCAGATGGGGAAGGTGGATAACTATAATTAGGAACAAAAGAGAAACATAATGAATCAATGTGATGGCAAATAATAACACAAGAAGATAAGTAGGCTTTCCTTTTCTCATATAGTTCAATGGAACAATGTAGATGAAGAATGATGGAGGAAGAGATAAAACTACTGTAATTACAGTTGCCTTCAATTTCATCATATTAATTCAGAAACCCTTGCAGATGTACTCCATAGGAGACAGAAAATGATGGATGTGGCAAATTACTACTTCCCATAGCAATGTGGGGGTATTTCTCAAATTGATTCTTATCAATGGACAAAGCAGGACCAGAAAATTAGTGTCACTGAAGTGAAACCTTTTCAATTTAATTATATCAGGTGAAACCATGAGAGTGAAGCTATTTACAAAACAGAATTTATAACTTTGAAGAGATTAGTCTGAAAAATAGTTTCAGAAAACAGATGAGTTACACACATTAGAGGATGGAAGCTATAAGAAATAATGTATGTAGAGCATGTACATTACTTGGAATGGCCTTTATTCTCCATAGCCTTCTTTATTTGGGAAAACATCTGTACCATATAATTGCGAATAAGTATTTGCTGAATACCCAAAGTTTCTCAGATACTGGGAAGTTCCTGTGGTTGAGTTATGAGTAAGGCACAGCTCCTTCCATCAAATAAAGTTAGTGGGTGATTGAAAAGAATAAATCATAATTTTAGTAGAGTGTGGTGAGTCCAAAGATGAAAATAAGTGTAGTGATACAGAAGCAGATACAAGAGGCTGCAGTGTAAGTGGAGTCAGGAATTTCATCTCACGGTAGGTAACGTATAAATGTTGTCCCAGTAGCAAAAAGAACAAAAGATGTTAGGACAGGCCTGGCAGAGGTAACAGTATGTTGCAAGAGCAAGAATAAAGTCATGCCATATCGTATTTGTTTAAGATTTATTTGTAAAACCTATGAAACTCCTAGGAAATTGACATGAGAATAAATGTCCTTGACATGCATGTGGGTAATGAATTTTTGGATATAATATCTAAAGCCCAGGCAATGAAATACAAAATAAACAAATGGGACTACATCAAACTAAAAAGCTTCTGCACAACAAAAGAAACCATCAACAAAAGTGAAAAGATAACCTACGGATTGAAAAAAAATATTTGCAATCTATATATCTAATAAATGGTTACTATCCAAAACATACAAAGAACTCATGCAACTCAGTAGCAAAACCAAACAAATAACACAATTAACAAATGGGAAAAAGACCTGAATAGACATTTTTTCCAAGGAAGATATTAGAAAGGCCAACAGGTACATGAAAAGTTCAACATTAATAGTTACTAGGGAAATGCACATTAAAACCACAATGAGATGTCACCTCATGCCTGTTAAAATGGCCATCATCAAAAAGACAAGAGATAAAAAATGCTGGTGTGGATGAGAAGAAACGGGAACCCATATGCACTGTTGGTAAGAATGCAATTTGGTGCGGCCACTGTGGAAAACAAGATGGAGATTCCTCAAAAAATTAAAAATAGAACTACCATATAATCCAGCAATTTTACATCTGGAAATATATCCAAAGGAAACAAAAACAGTAACTAAAGGCTAGCTGCACCTTCATGTTTATGGCAGCATTACTTACAATAAGACATGATAACAACCTAAGTACCCATCAATTGATAAAGTTGTGCATGTATATGCATGATATATGTAATATACATATATATATATATACAACATATATATTTTATATTATGTATAATGCTATGTATAATATAATAATATATAATAGGATATTATTCAGCCATAAAAAATGTGACAACATGGATGGACCTTGAGGGCATTATGTAAGTGAAATAAGACAGAAAAAGACAAATACTGTATAATAATGTCTGCATATTCTGTATAAGTATAATATCACTTATATGCAGAATCTAAACAAAACAAAACAAAACACCCCACCATAGTCATAGAAAAAGAGATCAGACTTGTGGTTACCAGAGGTGGGTGGGGAAGGAGTAGTTGGAGAGGAAGGTGGGTATAAGCTACAAATTTCCAGTTACATGATAAATAAGTACCAGGGATGTAGGTACAACATGGTGACTACAGCCAACACTGTTGTACGATATGTAGAAAAGTTGAGAGAGTAAATCCTAAGAGTTCTCATTGCAAGGATGATTTTTTTCTCTTTTTTTCTTTATTTTCTTTTTCTCATATCTATAGGAGATGATGGAAGTTAGCTGAACCTATTGTAATCATTTCACAAGATATGTAAATCAAACAATCATATTATATGCCTTTAAGTTATGCAACAAAGCATATCAATTATTTCTCAATAAAAGTGGGGGGGGGTAGAAAATGTGGTATATGTGCACAATGGAGTATTATTCAGTCTTATATTATTCAGCCTGTTATATACAACAACATGGATGGATCTGTGGGACATTGTGTTAAATGAACTAAGTTGGATACAGAAGAACTAATACTTCATGAGGTATCTGAAATAGCCAAACTCATAGGAGCAGAGAATAGAATGGTGGTTGCCAGGGGCTGAGGGGAGGGGGATGGGGAGCTGCTGTTTCAAAAGAACGTGTCTCTTGGCCAGGTAGCATGTTCAAATGAATGCAGTGTTTGGTCCACAATTTGTTACCATAAAATCACTTACAATCATCATGCACAAAACTGGATACTTTTGGAAGCTAAGCTTTGTGCAATTCCTGCTCATTTTTTTTTTCATTCAATGACAAGTACTTGCATGAAACATTCATTCAAATTCAAATGCAATGATACTCTGATGGCAGAACCAGTCAACTTTCCAGATAAATCAGGCTCAGAATTTTCCACTGAATGAAGTGGTACATTATCAACTGGAGATCTACTTTTAAGGTGCTGCTCCAAACATATAAAGTTTGTAAGTTAAAAAGATCCTATATCCCATTTACACTTAAAACAGAAAAGTTTATCTAAACCTTTATCCAATCTTGTGTCTTAAATACTTGTATACCACTAACGATAGCATGCAATAACAGGTAAACACTGCTGATTTGACTATAGTTCAACTATGACACAGGGAAAATATTAAAGCTGATTGGAGAAGAAGCTGGAATTAGGAAAGATTTTATAAAGGACATGATATTTAATTGATTATGGCTTAATAGGTGGTATTTCAACAAGAAGAAAAGAAAATTCCAGACCAAGGGGATTATATGAATAAAGCAAACATGCTAAGATTTCAAACTACAATAGTGGTAGCAGGAGTGAGGACAGTTTCATAACACTTTCCTTTCTTTCTAGCTTAGAGGTACAATTGACAAATAAAATTATATATATTTAAAGTGTACAGTGTGGTGATTTAGTAGGTAACACACACACTATGATATATTTACCACTATCATCAGGCATACTAAAATTCACTCTTTTTGTTTTGGATTAACCAAGCTGGCCTTAGGTTGGGAACCTCAAAGCAATCCACCCATGGACCTTAATAGAGGCACATGCCCGGGTTCTGCCATCCTCTCTGCCTGCACCCTGCCTTGATCTCCCCAGGCTCCTCAAGACATGCCATGGACTTCTTTCAGGATGTGATTAAACTCTGAGTAATAAACTTCTCTGCTTCAATTCCCCTGTGGTCTTTTGTTGAACCATGGCTCACCATCCGACACCGTGGAGCTCTACTTAGCAAACATTAATTTAACAAAGTCACAACCCTCTCAGTATTTCACTGGGATACTTCCTTTGTTAAAAGATGCAATTACTGAGATAAATGACAGGTGGATGTGCTTTCCCCCCATTCAAAATGATATTCCAAATTTACACGTATGTTTGCAGAGTGCCTGAAAACTGCTGTTCCAGTTTTAACAGGCAGATGGGCTATTCACAAATTAACCCCCAAATCTCAATGGGCTAACTTGATAAAGTTATTTTCACAAAGTTGTCTAATGTGGGCTGAGGGTTACTCCACACAGAGTTAATGCAGAGTCTACCATCATGTAGCTACATCATCTGGAACATATGGCTTCCAGCACCCACGGAAGAGAAAGTATAGATGTAGTGTACCAGCTTTTAAATGCTTATTCTCACTGTCCAATGACCAAAACTAATCACATGTTCTCCCCCTAACTATAACAGAGGCTGAGAAATGCAGAGTTGCAGATAGAATATTTGCTGAGAAATATTATCTATCATTGATTTTTATGGGTAAATTAGGAATTCATGGGAGTTGTAGGGTATATCATGCAGGGAATTCATTGTTCAAATTATACAGTTCAACGGGCCATCATATGCAAAGGATATGGCTACTGGGCTGTCTGGAGAGTGACACAACACCTTTTGAGATGTGGCAGAATTCTGCCCCAGAGAAGTTTGCCTAAGTGCAATTTGCAATGGGGGTTGAGGTTCTCATGGGACAATTCAGCTCCTAGATATAAGGAATGATTGGAAGTTAGGCTCAAAGTTAGGAATGGCATACCTTAGAGACTGTCAGGCTTCTGTTGACCTATTCCTACTCTTTATGGCCAACCTTACATAGAGGGCCAAGTAGGTGATATGATAAGTGACCTGGAAGCTTTTAAGAGCCTTGCATGGGGTTAAATCTTGGGTTTGGCTTCATGAACATTATTTTTTTGGCAACTAATTTAGATAAACAATAACCCAATTGCACCTTTCTGCTTAATTTTTGTTTTAGCTTTAGTTACTTCTGTCAATCAACACATCAAAAATATATTTTAGGTCTTCAAAACATGAAACATTTCCCCTATGTTCTCAGTAACTGACAATGAGAAATGTGGAAGAAAATATTCTGGAAGGAAATATACTCCTAATTTGCTTCTGTGAATGAAAATTTTAAAAATAGTCTTCGAAAGTTTTATTATTTTGTGTGTGTTTACGTGTGTACATTCTTATCCATATGTATGGATATAATACCTAAAGCTCAAGCAACAAAAGAAAAATAGATAATTACTTATCCAAGGCAGTCCTTTTTGCCTTGAAAATCCTTGATCTTTCTGCTTTGTTTAAGCTTAATATAGCTCTGAATGGCCTAGCATGACCGTGTTTGCAAAGCCATGCCCCTGAGGATTTTTCATTTCATACATCATTTACAACTGGCCCAGGTGATCCCATATATTCTGGACCTATAGTCTTTCACCACAGAAAGTTAGAGTAAAGAATATGTTGATCCATAAAAAAAATCCAGGCCAATCATGAACAGCCTCCTTGTTTCCTAATACTCTTCTTCACCCCATCAGATTGTTAGCTAACCTGAAAAAAGAAAGTGTGATACTCCTCCAAGACACAAACCAGATTTCAGATTTCACTACTGTCGCTTGTTTGTATGAAGGCATTCTGACTTGCTGCCTCAAAACTATCACTGAAAAAAATAAAAGGTTGAGAGAGAAATACCAGCAGGCCATTTTCCAATCAAACATTTCTGTGTCCACAGTCCCAGCGTTCAAGAAAATGTATTTTCAAAGTCAACAACCTAGAATTACCATGAGTGAAGGGGCTGCCTTTCATTGTGTGACCAAAAGCTTTTTAGTCCAAAACCAAACATTAGTAATTATATGGAAGTGATGCACATTAACAGTGAGACGCTTGCAGCTTCTATACTTCCTAAGACAGGCCCTTTATTCATCCTATCCTATTGGATTTTTACATGTACAATTATAAGTAAAACAATTTGGCTCATGATGTGACAATGATGATTTGGTGAATAAAAGGCACCATCTATTTTAGAGGCTGTTCAAGAGTTAGAGAGGCTGGTAGGGGATGTTGAAACTGCACAATTCATAGATCTTTATGCTATTTTCCTTGACACTTTCAGACCCCCCTGATAACCCCAAAACAACGTAAATTTATGGAGTCTTGGATTAACCAGTGTTTTCTCCAATATAATACCTAAAGCTCAAGCAACAAAAGAAAAATATATAAACTGGACTTTATCAAAATTAAAAAAAACTTTTGTGCTTCAAAGACTACTATTACAAAAGTGAAAAGACAATCCACAGAGTGGGAGAAAATATTCATAAGTCATAATCTGATTAAGGCCAATATAAAGAATATACAAAGTACTCTTACAACTCAACTTTAAATAGGCACTAAACCATTTGGAAAATGGGCAATGATTGTTTTAATAGACATTTCTCCAAAGATGATGTACAAATGGCCAATAAACACATGAAAAGATGCTCAATATCATTAGACATCAGAGAAATGTAAATTGAAACAGTAATGAGATACAATTTCATATTAACTAGAGTGGCTATGGTCAAAAAGTCAGATAATAACAACTGTTGGGTAGAATTTGTAGAAACTAAACTCTCATACACTGCTGTTGGGAATGTAAAATGACAATCACTTTGACAAACAGTTTGGCAGTTCCTGAAAACATTAAACATAGAGTTGTAATATGACAATAGGAGCAATTCTACCCTAGTTATATACCCAAGAACTCTGAAATCTATTCACACAAAAACTTGCCCCCCTGGGTGTTCATAGCAGCACTATTCATAGTATCCAAAAAGTCACAACATTCCCAATATTCTATCCACTGACGAAGGCGTAAAGGAAATGTAATATATCCACACAAGGGATTCTTAAGCTATATAAAGGAATGGGGTACTGGTTCATCCTACATGAATGAACTCTGAAAATATTATGGTGAATGCAAAAAGCCAGAAAAAAATCCACAATTAGTATGATTCCACTTATATGACATATCCAGAATAGGCAACTTTATAAAGACTAAAAATACATTAGTGGTTGTCAGGGCCTGGGGATCGAGAGAAGGAGAGGAAATGGTATTTGCACATGGGTATGAAGTTTCTTTGGGGGGTGATAAAATGTTCTGGAATTACATAGTGGTAATGGTTGCCCAATCTTGTTAATATATAGAAAATCATTAAATTTTACCTTTTAAAATAATGAATGTTGTTGTATTGAATTATGTCTCAATAAACATTTAAAAACTTAAAAAGATTTAACATGCCTAATTATTTGCCTATCGGTATCTGGTGTATTGTGTAGTGCCTAATATTTAGTAGACATGTAATAAGGTTTTGATAAAGTTATACCTTCTGTTAATTTCTTTTTAGATTCTTTCCTCTGGTAGTCCCCCTTGTGCTTTGTCTTCACTCCAAGATATCCATTGTAGCTTTCTCAGCCTCTTTAGTCCCACCAGAACTTTTCTATTCCACAAATTTAATCTTTTGTATCTTTGACATGCATTCCAGGAAAAAAAAAAAAACAAAAACAGCACTGACTCATTCACCTCATAAAACTACCCTGATAGGTGCCTGGGAGAAGTATTTCAGATTCCTTCTATCTACAGGGTCTATCATTTTGTGATAATTCTGTCCCCAATTTTGAATTTCTACCATCCTTTATTCATTCAAAAATATTATTAGAAAATGCCCAGGTTTTTTATTTATTTATTTTTTACCATTTATTCAGTTTTGAGAGAGAGAGAGAGAGACAGAGCGTGAGTGGGGTAGAGACAGAGAGAGACACACAGAATCTGAAGCAGACTCTAGGCTCTGAGCTGTCAGCACAGAGCCTGATGCAGGGCTCGAATTCACAAACCATGAGACCATGACCTGAGCTGAGGTTGGACGCTTAACCGACTGAGCCACTCGGGCGCCCCGAAAATGCCCATGTTTTCAAGATTACTTATCAACATTGCTGTATTTTAGTTTAACTACCAAAGTTGCTGGGACCTGGACATTGGTGGGCTAACAGTACAATCTCCAGGCAGGGCTGTAGCTGGGAGTAAAAGACCATAAGCAGGGAAAGATGAGGAAAAAACAAACAAATAAACAATCATACATTAATCAAACAAAAAGATCAGATGAATGCATTTTTCACTGGAATAAGAACTGCAAACTTATGCAAGATGCAGCCTCGCTGAAAAAGACTTGAGGGCATAAAGGCAAACAGAATTGCTGGGATGTGCAGTTTAAGAAAGAAGGGGCTGAGTCTCAGTAGTGGTTTGTTTCACCAAGATTTTATTAGACTAGATGATTACTTATCCTAGAAAGTCATTTCAATACTCTTGGTCACCATTCTTGATCTGCCCATTGACAAAGTTGATTAAGAGAACTAATATAAGGCACTCTTGGCTCTAAAATTCACCAGCCTTCTTATTTTACAAGGTTCTACTCTCCTCTCAGTCCAAACTCTCATTAAGGGGGCGCCTGGATGACTCAGTTGGTTAAGCACCCAACTTCAGCTCAGGTCATGATCTCATGGTTCGTGAGTTCGAGCTCTGCGTTAGGCTCTGTGCCGACAGCTCAGAGCCTGGAGCCTGCTTCAGATTCTGGGTCTCCCTCTCTGTCTGCCCCTCCCCTGCTTGCACTCTGTCTCTCTGTCTCTCAAAAAAAAAAAAGAGAGAGAAAATTAAAAAGTTAAAAAAAAAAATTTCATCATAGATAAACTGTGGTTCAAGGCTGGGTGACACACAGAAAATCACTAAAGGAAATGTGAAGTTCAAAACTGTGAAGTGTCTGACGTGCCATGGCTGACAACCTCCTGCAAACTAACAAGTTAGTGTGCTAGTCACACGTGTACAGAAGGAGAAGCACCAGACCTCTGAGTCAGATCACCTTATCAGTACTGCTTTCCAAGCTCCCATTCCCCATGGGACAACACACTGAGGGCTTGATGCTACCTGTGTGTAGCAATTAGGAGCAGTTAGGAGATACAGAGCTCACATAGGATACAAATCTATTCCTCCTCCCCTCGGTTGATGGAGAGCCAGAAAGAGAGGGAGGGGAAGGGGTGGAGAGAAAGAGAGAGAGAAAAAGAGGAAAGGATAGTGGGAGAAAGAGACATCCCTTTACTCTGGAATCCTTTGCAGGGAGAAGGTATGGTCCCTAGCTGTATAACAGTTGGAATGTAAGCAAATGGCTCTGGAGTAGATAGGTGTTTTAAATTCTAACCTTCAAGGCATGCTTATCATTCAAATCCTTTAACTCAGGTTACAAGTATTCTTTATTCAGAAAATCCAGGCTTTTCAGAAATGTGAAAATATTCATGGGGAGTTTTTCATCAACAGAAGGCATTAGGATTTCCTGAGATTTAAAATAAACAGATCACAGGGATTTGGAGTTGTTTACGTGGAGGTAAAGAAAGAGAAAGAAGTTTGCCTTTATAGAAACAAAGTCCATTAGAGCTGAAGCAAAAGATGGCATTTTGTTGGGAAACACACAATAACTAAATAAATGATAAAATTAATGGTATACTCAGGAATTCCAGAATGTAAGTTACTGACAGCATCTCAGACACTATTTTTGTGATATGTTTTGAAACGCTTTGATACACCTATTTGACATTTTTCACATTTAGTGTAACAGTGCACATGGCCGAGGGCACACCATGTTTTCTTGTCTTGATGACTTATCCAGTGAGGTGTCATATTATATCTGATCTCAACTCCTATTTGGGCATACCTCCCTCTGCCTTTGTCTTCGTGGCTCCATATTGTATTACAAATAGAAACATGCAACATCCCTTGGAAAGCCAGATCCATCTTGGTCTCATTGACACAGATTCTGTGCAGTTGCCATTATTAGTGAAGAGTCACATTGATGATGTAATTGATCAAGCTGGAGTACCATGTCTGGCCTGAAACCTTAACTCTGTACTTGGAGATATTTTGATCCATACATCTCATACCTCCAGTTCTCCCTTTGAATACATGTATTACTAGTTGACTGAACTGAATCTTCTTTTTGGCTGATGAATACACTTGGTCTTTTTCAAATGATCAATGCCCATACCTTGGAGCAGATGTTAATGATGTCATTGTCATGACAGTGGCATACTACTATCTATTCTTATTCATCCACTTGGGATTTAAACATCTCTCTCTCTTCTTGTTTTTGATTTCTGTGCTATTTTTGAGAGGGTACTATTCAGCTTTATTTTCATGAATCATTCCTCTTGCTTTGACTCTTTTCTTCTTCCAAACTGGCATCAGCTTTCTGATGGTGGAGGCATCAACAAAACATAAATGATAGGAGTATTGGCTTTGTGTTAGCAAAGAAGAGTATTAGCTAATATCATCATCAGACTCCCCCATTAACCAAGATCCTTACTTAAAGAAACTAGTGACAGCCCAGTAGGGTTCAAATTAAACCAAGTAGCCAAGTGTAGTTACCCCATACCAAATTTATAACCAAATTTAATTGACTTTCTCTGCAGGAATTGCTTGAATCATTGATGCCTAAAACACTCATGGACCTGTCAAAGGTGTGGGATTCTTCCAAGGGTGCATGTGATTTTTATTCATTCTTGTAATAAAAGGCTTATTTCTTATAAATTGATTTCCTCAAGATGGTTATCAGCAAAATGGAGATGGGCAAAGATCATTTCAAACCTGTCTCTCCTAATGGCATTTGTGACTAGGCTGTGATGCACATCCAGAGAACTGTCTGAAAACAAACTCCTCTTTAGGTATAGAACATATCTACTCAAAACAAAACACTCAAAACACACTTCAGTTTCTTGAAGTGAGCCTCACATTTTATTTGAGTACCATAATTGATTTCATTCACAATGAGGTTAATTGTTTCCTTATCCAGAAATAATTTCAAGAGTCCCTTGGAACATGGATACTAATTTAATTTTTTACATTTGAAAATCTGGCATGGGTCACCTTGGAAAATCTGGGGTGATGTCTCTTTTGGTCCATTTCTGTAGAGGAACTCATCACTCCTTGGTGTCTTTCTTGCAGGTTCTACTCCTGGGTCAGAGATGCCGCCACCTGGATGGCAATCCATTGGAACTACCATACCTACAGTATGCTCTTGGGTAAGCTGCTCATATTGCCTGCTTTCTCTCCTCCTGTGTCTTCCTCAGGGTGGTCTCCTGTGGTGTTGTCTGGGGGTTAGGAGGAAGGTAGAGACGTAGATGGATGGGCCTCTTGATTTTGAGGCATCTTTCTTCTTCTAGTGCATTCAGAATATCTATCAGCTTCACAGGTCAGCCAAAAATGATGGCAAGGCTCTCAGGTGATAGGTCCTTGAAATACAGGTTGTAAGCTGTCATGGAAAGAGAAGTGAGCCAGAACTGGGCAAACTAGACATTATGTTTTAAGGAATACAGACTCAGGAGAGAAGGCTGGTCTTCTGGAGGCCCAGCACATTGTTGCAATGCTTCCATTCAGAATCATCCCCTTGGCTGCTGCTGAGTTAAGATCACCATTACAGACTCAAAATTATCAAGGTGGGGCAGTTCATGTATTTAAAACTTTAATCACCACGCCTTACACATATCGTTGTACCAAAGAGTTTACAAGAGTTTAGGGAAAAGAAACCAAATGTCCTGAAAGATCAGGATACAATACAGTTGAATACACACAAGTATGGATCGGAATACAGTGAAAGTTTGAGTGTGGCTATTGACTTGAGTTCATGAGTTTGCATGGAACACTGATTTAGGGTGGTTGGTAGTATATCCAGTTGTTGGAAACATTAGGTCATGTTACAGGGAAAGGAAGGCATATTGATTATTTCCTCAAGAAACTGCATCCTTCTTCAACACCTGGCCTAAACACAATCTGGCCTACCAAAAACAAAAGTCTAACCATCAAACACAGTGAATGAAATACAAAATCAGCTCTCTGAGGGTAGAGTCATGGCTGTTGGCCAAAGAAATATGCTTTGTGAAAATGGTGATCAAAGCCAATTCTGTTTATATAAATTGCCTCTGATTTCTGATTTTTCCCAAATGAACTGTGTAATTATATGAGAATGGGCAACTCTCTCAACCTTTTTGTATTCTTCCATCTAGAAATGTTGGAATTTATCTACAGGACTTTTAAAGCACTTTTCAATTTTAAAAAATTTATACTTACATAAAATAATTAGTCACTGGTCTATTTTTCCAATAACCTAAATGTGAATAGTGGGTAACTAATGAATCAAATACCAGAATGATAACAATCTAACTATAATTTGTATTGATTCCAGAAGTTCTCACATTTGGGCTATTTTAACAAAACTAAGGAAGAAAGATGAAGGAATTTATCTCTATATTTTGCAGTAGGTTGGCTTTATTTGAAATAGTTTTCAATGATTCCTCATATTTTTCCATGCCAAAGGTAGGCCCCACACAAAACAAAACATTTGGAAAAAGTATTTCCATCATACTCCACCATCATTTCCATCATTTCCACCATCTCACAAAAAAGAAAAAGAGAGAGGGAGAGACTTATGACTTTTCAGACTTCTGGAAGCAGAATTTCATGACAAATCTACAATAAATATGATTTAAGAAAAAATACACACACACACACACAAACACACACATATATAATTAATTAATTATTTTGAAGCACTTACTAGGTAGATCACTCACTAAGCAGTTTTAAAGACACGGTTACCTTGAAAGTGCTCAAGATCCATTTGGTGACAGAAAACGTGTTCATAAAAAAAAATAGCAAACAAGACATCACATGAGACATGACAATAAGCCCCACAGAAGCACATAGAAACAAGCCACACAAAACTGCGGGATGGGGCATCCTGGATCCACTAATTCCTAGTCCAAGGATTTCCGCAAAAGACAGAGATTATGGAGGCAAAAATATTCTGCACCAGTCTGAAAAATTCCCCCAAAGAAATCTCAAACCTCTCTTCTCCTTCATCAGCCTCAATGGCATTGCCGAAAAGTAATCTCATCTCTCCGGAGCTTCAAACGTCATTGCCAGAGTTCCAGAAGGGGCAGAAGACTTACCCTGAGGCGGATGCCAAGATTGAGCCCCAGGATTACAGGCTGCAGCCGCTGCCCAGCCCCAGGAACCCCTTTCATTACAGTGGCGGGTGTGGTCTGAGCATCAGACTGAGTCCTGGCAACTCCTGTCTCCGGAGGATTTGAATTCAAAGAAGGAAGAAAAATCTCAGCTGCCAAATGAAAAACGTTCTGATTGCTATCAGCCTAGGGAAAACAAAACGAAGGTATGCAAGTAGAAAGTATTTTTCCTTTTTCTTCTTTCCTAACTTTACTCCTTCCCTCCCTCCCTTCCTTCCCTCCTTCCTTTCCTTCTTTTTTCCTCCTCCCTCCCTCTCTCCCTTCATTCCTTCCTTTCTTGCTTCCTTCCTTCCCTCCCTCCTCCTTTCCTTTCTTCTCTCCCTTCCTTCCTTTTTTCCTTTCTTCCTCTCTCTCTCCCCCCACTTCCTTCCTTCCTTCTTGAAATTAATTTTAAAATGTTCCAATAATCCATAGGTAGAGAAGAAAAAGGCAGCGCTTCTTTTCTTAGGTAGTTTCTCATTACAGACAAGCCAGCCTCTTAGGCCCCCAAGCACCTCCTTCAGCCTCCAGCAAAGCCAGCCCAAAAAACAAAGGTAAAGAAAATTGAATGCTTTTGAAGGTCAGCAAGGCCTATCAGGGAGGTGCTAAGAAAGACATCTGCCGCTTTTTAAATGCATTCCTGAAAGCCAGGCTCTCCTTCCCTCACAGAAGGCGGAAAAGCTCTTTGAATTCCATGGGAAAAGAAACCCTTATTTCAAAAATAAACTTTGAAGTTGTTTGAAGATGAAAGAGGAGAGTTGCCTGTGAGCCAGAGCTGAAGCAGTGGGGAGGGACTACCGGTATTTTGAAATACGCTTCAGAGAAACTTATTAGAATTTAAAAGGACTGTGCAAACAGATCCCCTATGGCTCTGTCCCACTGAAAGTATGTGACAGGGTTTTAAGAGCATAACCGAGGCTAAGGTTGATGCTGACTACTATCAAAGTCTTATTTGATTATACAAAATGATTTCTCATTCAACTGAGAATATAAAAAGCAATTATTTCAGAAACTTACCTGTGAGCTGAACTCTACTCACTCTCTGAATGTGATTTAATATTAGAGAGACAAGGGGAAGCTGCATTGCGTTTAGCATGATCCTGGTACACCCAACACATCACAATGTTCCCTTTGACAGTCCTTTGCTTTTCTTGTTGGTTCCAGATGGAACCATCCTAACTTACAAAATAATAAATAGAAACCTAGCGTTTGGTGATCAATTACCTTAGGAATCATAAAAATCTCTTCATAGGGCTTCCATTAATTGAGCACTTACGGTAACAGAACTCAAGGGGTTCGCCCCTTGGGGTGCATCAAATTGAACATGACCCAAGGAAATATTGAAAGAAAAGGACTTTTGATTACTTGTTACAAGTAAGGAGACAGAGAGATAGCTGTCAAAGCACTGTATCCCTGTGGGGTCAGCATAGGAAGCTTTTATTGAGTGTACTAGGGGGTGGGGGCAGGGAGCTTGCATAGACACTTTTGGTTCAATTGCGCATGTGCGGTCATCAAGATGCTAGTGCCTACATCCTATGTTCATAAAATGGCAGAAAATTTCTCCCATAGGAGCTAAAGGTAACTTCAGGTCAATTCAGGGGGGCTTCTGTGCAGGTCCCCAGATCCAGTCTGGCTCAAACTGGCTCAAACTGGCTCATGTACGGGGCTATCAGGTGAGACACATCTAGCAAGAGGCTGCCAAGTTAAACACCTAGTTGGATGTTTCCTTGACTGGAACTGTTGCTTTGGCAAAACAAAACACATTCCAGGGCCCCTGGGTAGCTCAGTCAGTTAAGCGTCCAGCTTTGGCTCAGGTCATGAGCCATAGTTTGCGGGTTCGAGCCCCGCGTCGGGCTCTGTGCTGACAGCTCAGAGCCTGGAGCCTGGAGCCTGCTTCGGATTCTGTCTCCCTCTCTCTCTGCGCCTCCCCTGCTTGTGCTCTTTCTCTATCTCAAAAATAAAATAAACATTAAAAGAAAATTAAAAATAAAAACACATTCCTTCCCTGCTTTGTCCCTTACCCTCCCCCCCTCTGCCAGTAGCTTTCAGCTGATAGTTTTGAGTAACTTCTCATTGCATCCTACCTAACATTACAACTTACTGTGCTTTAGGGAATATATAATTACAGTAAAACTTTGGATTATGAGTAACTTATTCCACAAGACGAGCAAACATTTCTAATAAATTTTAACTTGATAAACGAACGATGTATTGCAATACGAGTAGTATGTGACGCCAAATGTCACATGATCACAACTGAGCCAGTGGTTCTTGAAATTCGCTTCCATGTATGAGTGCTTTGGATTACAAGCATGTTACGGGAATGAATTATGCTCATAAGCCAAGGTTTTACTGTATGTAAATTGGTATATATCAATAAAAATATTATCTTCCAGGTAAAAATACACACACATACGCATGTGTGTATTTCCTCCTCATACCAATCTTGTAAGGTGGATGTTATTAACCCTATTACACAGATGAAGAAATTGAGATTCAGTGAGATCAAGCAATTTCTTCTAATACATTCCATGGTAAGGAACACAACTAGGATTTAATTCAGAATAAATTTATCCTTAACATTTATAATAATGCCAGCAGATTAAAGATTGAAAACTGTCACTATAACCACCTTCATCTTTCATCAATGTTCCGAACTGTTAAAATGCTACACTGATCCAAATATTAAAGATTGCCATGTGCAGAACTGAAATGTCATCATTTCCCACCACTTTAGATATAGCATGACACTGATATGACCAATGAGGGCTACCAGGTGGAGAGTAGAGATTTGTGTGGATTGGGCCACAGAAATAAGGGATTAGCACCCACTGGATACTTAATATATTGGCAGAAAACCATTTGGGTGGCAGATTTTACTTTCTTTTTGCTTTGGCAAAACAAAGAAGTAGGCTTATAATGAATAGTTTCAGGAGGAATTGAGTGCTACTTAAGTATGTTTGTATAAAGTGCCTAACATTTTTGGAACACTTTCCAACATATATTTCCTTCTTTGTACTTTGCATTTTAGCCCCACAGCCTCTACGATGTTAGGACAGGGCCATGAAGTTGGATTAGGAGAAAAGAAAGATGTATCCTAAATGAAGGGGAAGTAGAAGAGGAGCCTAAGTGACAAGGGGTTAGATGTGAGTGGTCTAGCTTCTAAACACGGAGGGTTAAAAACCCCATAAGTGGATTCAAAACAGTAGATGAGGGGGTACCTGGGTGGCTCAATCAGTTGAGTGTCCAAATCAATTTCGTCTCAGGTCATGATCCCAGGGTTGTCAGATCTAGCCCCGCATTGGAATTCTCTCTCTCCCTCTCCCTCTGCCCTTCTCTTGCTCATGCTTTCTCTCTCTCTTTCTAAACTTAAAAAAAAAAAAAAAAAAAAAAAGATTCTCTCTCTTCTCTCTCCTTCTGTTTCTCTCTGAAAAAAAAAAAAAAAGATGAGTTCTGAAGCGATCTTGCAGTCCTAAGGAGGGTCTCATTCTTGTTTCCCAATGCCCATTTTAGAGTAAGTTCAAACTCCTGAGGGAAGCCTTCTACTCAGCATGACGCAGGAACTAACCACTAACCACATGTTGCTAACCAAAAGGTAGATTTGAAGTGACTTGAGGGAAATGAGGGTGGATAAATGGGAAGCTTCCCAGAGAACTGCAACCCAGAATCCAGCCCAGAAAAGAGAAAGCAGAAAAGAGGTCTAAGACTCCAAGCATAAGTTCACTACCGGAGACCTCTAGCTACAGGGGACATGGACCTTAGGACTAGAGGGTATGGCAGAGCACATGGACTTCAGAGGTGTATGCAGGAGTCACAAGACACACAACTCAGGAAACACCACCTCAGATTACCCAGTGACCATACAGGTTGAGAAGACATATTCTGGGAGACAAGCGAGGATCTGAAGAACCACACATGGACCAGAAGGAAAATGGACCTCTCTCTCTCTGATACCACAATTGATTATGTTAACCTTCATCTTAATGCCAACCTCACATTTACTCATATTGTGTTCAATTTTTGTTCCATATACATGTCCATACATGTGGAAAAGCATAAGTGAAGGAACACTAACATTTATGTTGTAATATACAGTTTGCAAAATAATGCTATATGCATAAATTAGGTATGCAACTTTACTTTTTTGTGATGGGAATAATACCCTCACTCTAATAGTTGACTAGACCACTATGCTTGGGTCTTCACATGCTTTGATTGCCAAAGGTTCACCTATCCTCTTGAACTATGTCACCTTTATCCAATATGCCTATGGATCTCTGGGTGTCCATTAGTATGCAGGATGGCCAGAGGCTACTCCTGCTCACTCCTATTTCATCAGTTTGAAAACAAGGCCAGGGTCTGCTTCAAGGACTGAAGGACTGGTTTCCACACAATGAAAACACTCTTGTCAATAATGTGGTTTCTGGTGTCCGCATGTTTCTTAGGACTTGTCTATAATTCATCGTTTTGAGGACCAATGACCACCCTCCCTATCTCCTTGTCTATTCGGTCCAAAGTCTCACTCTCTGGTATGACACATCAGAGGCAAAAACCACACAACGGTTAACATGGTAGGCTCTGAAGCCAATGTATCTGGGTTCAGATGTTGCCTATGCCAGTGTCTTTGAACAAGTCAGCTAACTTTCCATATGCCTCAACATTCTCATCTATAAAATGGATATAAAAAAGATGTATGCCACAAACTTTTATAAGGATTAAATAAAGTTAATGCATACAAAACATTTAGAACCATATCTGACACATGGAACTTTCCAATAAATGGTAGCTAACACTGTCAATGTAACAATCTTTTTTTCTCTATGGTAATTTTTTCATCCTTGTTGATTAGCATAGACCAAAGTTTCTCCTAGTCCACTTTGCCTGGTTTCCCTAATTTTGACCCTCTTGGACACTAAACCTTGGAGAAGGTTTTAGTAAATAGAACACTTCCTTCCAACAGGTTGACCAGAACCTTGTGGAAATTGGTTCATTTCCTTTCCAAAGCTCGGCTTTCCGACACATGTGGGAGTGGAGAGCCTTTCAAAATCACATCCACATAAATACTTAAACCCTCACAAAAAAATTCTTATTCGTATACCTGTTCTAATAGGACAACGTGTGCCTACTTTTCTCATAGAACATTACTGAGAGTGATATTTCTTTCAAAATGGAAAACATCATCATTCTGTCCCTACTTCTATACATGGAACATTTAGCCATGTCCTTACAAGGGACATGACTTTCCATATTTCATCACACTTGCACAGCTTTGTGAGGTATGTACCAATGCATCCATTTTATAGATGAGAAAATTAAGAGTTCAGATATATAAAAGGGGAAGTTGACATTATTAAGAACAAGTAGTGTGCTGGATAATTTACATATTTAATCTCACTGAATTTTAGAAGGCAGATATCACTGTCTCCATTTTCAAGATGTGGAAACAGATGAACAACTTAGGGTAACAAAGAATTTAGAGAGCTAAGATATGAACCTAGGTCTTTAATGCATAATAAGTGTTAGTTTCCACTATGCTTTGATGCCTCTCTAACAAAGTAGCCATCAGTGATTCCTGGTTTCCTATTACAGTTTCTCAAACCTGAGTTTAGAATGGACAATTAAAAAATAATTATTACACTTTGATTTAAACCATTTCATTAGTGTTACTTAAATATGTATAAACTGTAATGAGGTATAAACTATTAATGTTTATTTGGCTTATCCAAGTATTAAAATCAAAATAACAATATATTAATAAAACAACCAAAAAAACATAAAATTCAATCAACTATTTTATTGTCATTGATGTCACACATTAGAAACCAAAGAGAGGCTTGAAAATGAATGTGAGGGGTGCCTATGTGGCTCAGTCGGTTAAGCATCCAACTTCGGCTCAGGTCATGATCTCATGGTCTGTGAGTTTAAGCCCCGCGTCGGGCTCTGTGCCGACAGCTCAGAGCCTGGAGCCTGCTTCAGATTCTGTGTCTTCCTCTCTCTATGCCTCCCCCCTGCTCATGCTTGCTCTCTCTCTCTCTCTCTCTCTCTCTCAAAAATAATGAATAAACATTAAAAAAAAATTAAAAAAAAAGAAATCTAAATGTGAGAGTCAGTGCATAAGAGTCCACTATGCCTTCCGTGGTGCTCTGATGACTCCACTCCCTACCATGAACTCCACGCCAACTAGAGGCCTGGTTTTCATATGGCAACCAAGCATTTGTCATCATGGCTATCAATGTCCTCTGCATGTTATGACCAATCATCATGCTAGGTGTTGATTCAGCCTCTCATTTCCTTTTTAAGTAGGCTTCACACCCAGCGCACAGCCCAACATGGGGCTTAAACTCAAGACCCTGAGATCAAGGCCTGAGCTGAGATCAAGAGTCAGATGCATAACCAACTGAGCCAGCCAGGCTCTGATTTTTTGTCACAAGGCCTCAGCAATTAAAGAATAGTATTTTGCAACATTATACAGTTTCAAGATGCCAAGCAAAAAAATCTCAATTTATTAAATTTATAAACTGAAGTCTTAAATCTGTAAAAAATTCAATTGGACACTATTTGTGGCGAAAATTTTCTTTATAACAGCTAAGATTATTCAGAATGTGTATGGAGGTAAGTGGAATAGTTTTGAGTATTTTTCACATAGGGCATATTAAATTAATAATGGTGAAATATCTCGACAATATATTACACATATTATAGTATTTATTTATGGTGCCTTCACCTGGATAATTCAATATTTGCATGTGTTTGCACAAAAATGTTCGTGATTTGTGCATGAAAGAGCAACCAAATTTTCAGATTGCTTTTGATTATTGTTAAAATGTACATGCATACCACCTATGAAAACTTCCTGGCTGAATTAACTCTTGCCTACGCAAAAGCTAATTCTTAGAATGACATGTGTAAGGACTAACTCCAAATGACTTTCAATCTTATCTTCTAGAACTTCGCAAGCGGCCCTTTATTCTTTACTAACACCAAGCTGCTTGCGTTTCTCTGCACTTGTGATGTTACTGTAAGACTCCCTATCTTTGCACATGCTGATTCTTCACCTGCAATATCCTATCTTTCTTTACATTCCTTGCTAACTCCATCTAGACCAACTCAGACGTGTGCTCTATAAGCACTTATTTTATTATCACCCAAACCAGAGAAGAGATGAAAGTTTCCTGGTTTGTGACACTCCCTGTCCTTTGTACTTTCCTACCTCAAAGCATTTGTCCCATGGCCTTGTACTTGTTTGCTTACTTGAGAGTCTTTCCCATTAGAGAAATAGAGACTATTCTTTAACAACAGAGACTATCTTGTTCATTGGTGCCTACGTGGCACTTGGCACAACGCATGGCACATTGTAGGTGCTCATTTAATGGTCACACACTGCATCGACGTGCTTGATTCTGCAAAGAGAGATCAAAGAAGGTATGGGCTTCACCAATAAGAAGCTCAAATCTAAACTCTGGAAGGATGATACCCTTGTTGCATTAGCAGAGACGAATGTCTCAAATGAGTAAGACTCAGAGCAGAATGACTATGTATACTTGGGGAGGAAAGCTGTGAATCATGAAATGCTTTATGTTGGAGAGATACTGTACAGCTACACCAAAAAAATGAACTTTATCATCTTCACAGCCTCTATCTTGGGAAAAAAAAATGTAAAATGCAAAACAGACGTCATAATGACAATGAGAGGCAGAGAGAAAAAACCAAGACAGAGAATAGTGTGTGTGCACGCATTTAAATAATTTGGAGAACTTTTGAGAGACTTACAGTGCATAAAATATCTATTACGACTCAACAATTCTCTCATTTAGCATGAAAAACACAATCTCTCTATGTTATGCTGCCAATATGGTGGTGCTCAAGTGGGAATACACAGATTGTCAACATTGTTGGTTATTCGTGTCTGCAAACCAGCCAAAGATAAAACATGTGCAGAACAGGGGAAGAATTGAGTTTGGGGACTCTACAAAACTATCTTTGTTCACTCACTGAATAAAACTGGTGTGTACAAACACATAAGCCATGTAAGTCAAGTTAGGAAAGCAACTCAAAGCAGATTTACAGAAGTTAAACAAGGAGCCTTTGGAGGGAGAATATTTCAAAGCAATCTGCTTAGAGAATTTTACAGCCTCAGGGCCTGACATCTGTAGACAGCCAAATGCCTGTAGGAAACTAATGAGGAGAATATACAAATTAACAGCACACGATCTAAATCAATAGCATTTTTGAAAGATGTAAAAACATTGTGAAAGGGCAAATAGGAGTGAAAGTAGACGAAAATTATTCCAGCATTCTCAAAAGTATTTTTCTCTGCACTTATTGTACAGGGATATAAATAGCTCCTTTAGAGAAGTTGGCACTTCTTTTTCTTCTGTAATAAAGAAGATATAGTAATGAACAGCCTCTGGAATAGGAGAGATGTGGGTTCAAAACTCGTCCTCCCTACTACAAACTGATGTCTTCCTAGAGCCACTGATAATCTCATCTGCAAAGTGAATAAAATGAACCCTTCCTTTTAGGACTGTTGTAAAAAGTAGACAGAAAATTTGCAGCATTTCAAACACATAAATGAAACATGGTAAACATTCAAAAAACAGTAGCTATTAACATAACCATCCTCTATATTCTAAGAGTTTAAGAATGTTCTACTAACAATGCACCAAGAATTGCAAGTCCCTAGCCTAAAGCACCTATTTTTTCTTGCTGAACTGAATGAAACAGTAGAATGTAATCTCCCAGACTTGCCTAAACTATCCATTCTCTTGTGAAACTCTAACTTAAAAAATATTCATATCCAAATTTGCTTATGTTTATGCCATCTGATCAGGGACATTTGATTTGGCTCTCAATTATATTATTTCCTTGTTCCCTTTTTTTCTTGGCCAACACCTAAATCCTCTCTTGGTTGTGCTATATTTGTGGTCTTTTTTTAAGGACCTTAAATATTATCATTATGACTACTATCTCTTAAAATAAATAGCCACGGGGGGCACCTGGGTGGCTCAGTCGGTTAAGCGGCCGACTTCAGCTCAGGTCATGATCTCGCAGTCTGTGAGTTCGAGCCCCGCGTCAGACTCTGTGCTGACAGCTCAGAGCCTGGAGCCTGTTTCAGATTCTGTGTCTCCCTTTCTCTCTGACCCTCCCCTGTTCATGCTCTGTCTCTCTCTGTCTCAAAAATAAATAAATGTTTAAAATAAATAGCCACGGGAAGCCTGGGTGGCTCAGTTGGTTAAGCGTCCAACTGAGGCTCAGGTCATGATCTCGCAGTTTGTGAGTTTGAGCCCGGCGTCGGGCTCTGTGCTGATAGCTCAGAGCCTGGAGCCTGCTTTGGATTCTGTGTTTCGCTCTCTCTGCCCCTCCCCTGCTCACGCTCTATTTCTGTCTCAAAAATAAATAAAAACACTTAAATTTTTTTAAAAAAATGAATAAATAGCCACTGACGGCAGCAATTCAAGGCAAGCTGCCCACAAACAGGAGTTATTTTAATTATTTATTTGTATTAGTGAAGACTTTTAATTTGTCAAAGAGAATTTTGAGGCTGTTAGTGCTTCGTATCTATTTCCATAGGTAAAATATGGTCCCAAATGGCTGCACTTCCTGTTGTGTCCATTCCCATCTCATTTCTTCACTGGGTATGGTCATATTAGAAGTGACACATCAGGGTATCGGGGTAGCTCAGTTAGTTGAGTGTCTGACTCTTGATTTCCACTCAAGTCATGATCCCAGGGTCATGGGATTGAACCCCATGTTGGGTTCTGCATTGAGCTCAGAGCCTGATTAAGATTCTTCTCTCTCATTCTGCCCCTCTCCCCCACTCAGGCTCTCTCGCCTCTAAAATAAAAAATATGAAAACATTAAAAAAAAAAAAGAAATGGCCCATCATCAACTAGGATTAAGT